>NC_041389.1:110431325-110589750 GCF_002162155.2 Triticum dicoccoides | reverse complement strand
TGGATCGGGGGAGTGGGGGGGGGGAGATCGAGTGGTGCGGGGGGAGTGCGTGGTGGTAGTGGGTTAGGGTTTCGGGGATGGGGGGATAAGGGGAGTGGGGTGGCCGGTTGGGCCTTTTGGGCTTGTGGCCTGCTGGCTAGCTAGGCCATTCGGCTAGGGGGAGAGGGGTTTCTTCCTTTTTCTCTTTTGTTTAAGTTTTTTTTTATTAGTTTTCTATTTTATTTTATATTTATATTTGTTTTATAAAATATATAACTAGTACCCAAATTAGTGTTTCAAAATACCCCGATGCCACAAAAAGTTTGGTGACAAACTAAAACTGTTTAGTATTTTATTAATTGTAAAAGGCATGTAATTAATTGTTTTTGCTACTGTCATAATTATTTTAGAGCCTTTAAACACTTCTTCAGAATTTGGTTTCGCTACCACAATTACCTATGATTTATCCGACACATTTAGGACATTTTTGTTTTAGCGTTTCAAAACTTTTGTTGTTTGCTTGATTTTGAATTTGAATTTGAATCGTTTTCAACTAACGCAAGATTAGCAACAATAATCGAGGTGACGTGGCATCATTAACAGGGAATTACTGTAGTCTGATTATCCGGGCATCACATTAAATTGACCATGCTCCTTGTGGGTCCCACCTGTCAGTTCACATAGGAAAACGGTAAGATAAATACAAATTTACGCATGTGCGACAAGACTCCATCCCGTGCGCAGGAACCACCTGGTTGTGTATGTGTCTGTCAGGGCCTGATGTGTGCGCATACACGTGTAGGTTGAGCACTTGAGCGTGAGCGTGTGTGTTCGTCGTGTGGTATGTGCATGCAAGCGTGTGTGTGTGCGCGTGAGTGTTGCATGCGTGCGTGGCTGCGTGTGTACGTGTGAGTGTTGCGTGCGTGCGTGGCTGCGTGTGTACATGTGAGTGTTGCATGCATGCAGTTTGTGTGCATGTGTGTGTGTGTGTGTATAATCACCGCACCATCTTCTGTGTGTTAAAACAGACGGCTCAACATACCAATACAAGACCACCTTGTCCGTTGTGCCCGCGGTCGTGACTTCGAACCACCATCCAATATTTTTTTATCATTGTTTTCATTCTTATACACGCCAACAGGTGGGCCCAATGGTAGTGAGATAATGTGCTCAACACGAGAGGTGCCACGTGGAGCGTTTAACTGGTCAACTAGTCGTGTCTTGAGAAAATACAGAGCTGCACGATGAGCCCGTGACTGTATAATAACCACAAAACGTAAATGGTGACAGTACTGAGTGGATTCTGAAGTCCAATGTAGGCATCGTGATTTTGCTTCATATACAATGATCGTCACTGTATATATCGCGAGAGAAAGATGAAACATGCGTGAATGTGCTGGGGGCGTACTTTTAGAGGACCTGGAGATAGTTTGTGTGCGTACGTGAAAGGGGCGTAGAGGGGGTCTATGCGATGGAGAGAGAGATGCTCTTCGTTTCTCTTTATTATGACTAACTTTATATATAGTATAAAAATATAAAAATTCACAGTGCGGAATAAAAATCATTGGGTGCACCATGTAATGCAAATTAACGTTCATACTCCTCCAAATAACTTTGTAATGTTGTATATAGTAGAAATTCTAAAATAATTTTTTGGCCACACTTTGTGTGGTTTTATTCAAAAGGAAAGTTATATGCGAAATAAACATGAAGAGAGGGCTTTTTAGATCAATGGGGTACGTGATGTAACATGTGTGAATGTGTAGTTGACGTATTTAGCAGGGCCTAGAGAGGGTATGTGTCGTTGTTTTGTCACAGCAGATGTCCTTGTGAAAGGAATTAGTCGTGGAGCCATCGCTACGGGTTAACTTGAAGGGGTTAAAGTGGACACAAAGACACAAGGATTTATACTAGTTCGGCCCCTTCGATGAAGGTAAAAGCCTATGTCTAGTTGTGACGGGATTGATGTGGTTTCGATGACTAGGGAGCAAATAAGCTTCGCCTAGGCCTCGAGTTGTTGTTGTCTTTCCTTGAACCACCGTCGGGTCATCCCCTTATATACACGGGTGACACCCGTCGGTCCATAGAGTCCCACACCGGTTCATATTCGTATCCCGGTTGGTGTCTCTCTATTCCTAACTTACAATACAAGTTTACATATCAAGCCGGTTTACGGCTATAGGTTCTAAACCGACTACAGGCCTTGGGCCTTCATCTGCTTAATCACCTTTATACTACTAATGAAGTTAACCTGGCCCAGGTCGGCCGGTTCACGCCCAGTAGTAATATCCCCAACATTAGGCCCCAGATTGATTTGAACAGGTTCATGTCAATCCTTCACAAAAATCTTTGTCTTCAACATCTTCCGGTAATTGGTAAACCACCATGTCGTCATCATCTCTGGTTGCTGTAAACCGGCATGACGTCATCACGAAGTTAACATTTATGACGCCTTCTTTCATTAATAGATCTACGATACCCAAGGCAGCAGCTCCACTTCCGAATTTTGTGGCTCCTGGATTCGCGCGCCAGACATACGTCCTTTGCCTTATAAATAGGACCGAAGGGTCATTTCTTTTTCTCCCCTTCGTCTCTTTCTCTTCGTCTTCCTCGTGTCGCCAGCCGCGGAGCTCCGCCACCGCCGTTGACCTCTGCACCGTCTTGGGCCGCTGCATCAACCTGAACCCACCAGAGCACTGCAGTAGCTTTCCGCGTCTTCCTTGATTCTGGTAAGCCTTCTGTTCTTCTTAACATAGATCTGTTCTAGGGTTTCGTGTTCTTGCCATGTTCATCACTTGTTCATGCTCGTACCCAGACTCCTGGATAGATCTGTGAAACCCTGCTCTGATTAGCAGTAGCTTTTTAGCATCCGCCTGTAGTTTCACGCTCAAGTCCATAGATCTCATCTACATACCTGCCCATTGATTCACTTCTGTTCTGCTTTAATCTTTTGAATATTTTCTGTTTTTCTGAACTTGCTTCAGATCCATTGCTGCAATAAGACCTTGTGAAACCTGTTTCTGCATACTTAGCCATCCGCAACCTCAATTGCTTTCAATGTTTAGATCAGGCGGTTTAACTTAATATAGAAAAAGTTAATAAACCGGTATATACCATTAGTCCCCTTGTTGAACCGCCAGAACTCTTTAGCCATATGATGCCACTTCATAGAAATCCGGTTTAAATATACTGCTTCCGGTTTAGCATTGTTCATACCAGCGCCTTCTTTTATCGAACATATTCTTGAACCGGAATCACCTATTTCTTGTAGATCTCACCATGGCCAAACAAGTATATGAGTGCAACTGGGTTCCTTCTCGCGTCACAGAAACTCAGTTGGATAATTTAGTCTCGATCGGTGCTTTAGACAGCAAAGATACTATCCACTGGAGGGTTCCTGGTGATGAATGTCCTCCCACACCTCAAGAGGGAGAGGTTGTGATCTTTGCGGACCATTTAGCCCGGGGCTTCAAGCCGCCCGGTTCTAAATTTTACCGGGATGTGTTAGCCAATTTTCAACTTCGCCCGCAAGACACTGGCCCCAACTCTGTTACCAACTTATGTCACTTCCAAGTGCTTTGTGAGGTATACCTTCAACAGGAACCCACAGTTGAATTGTTTAGAGACTGTTTCCACTGAAACCGCCGCACAGAATTCACTGATGGTCCCAATACCGAATTCGGCAGTATGGCAATTCAGAAAAGGAGAGAAATCACTTATCCCCATGCCAGACTACACAGTCACCCCAAGGAGTGGAATGCCACATGGTTCTACTTCAAAGATACCTCCCCTGATGATGAAAATCCTTTGCCTGGCTTTCGTCTGGAGCGGCTCAGCAATACACACCCCTTCCCACAAAGGTTAAGTGCCAAGGAGAGAAGTAAATACGCTCCGCAACTATCCAAGCTCCGAGCCTTCATGGCCAATGGTTTAACAGGAATAGATCTCGCACGCTGTTGGATATCATGGAGCATACTGCCTCTCAGCCGGCGCTCCGGTTTAATGTGCGAGTATACTGATAGTGTCGATGACCCACTCCGACACACCAACATCCAGCTCTCAGATGACGAAGTCACAGAGGCTGTGAAGAAAATGTTGAACGAACCGGAACACCTCTGCGCTCAAACCGGCCTGCTCCCCTTCTGTACTACCAACAAACCGCCAGCTGTAAGATTTTGATTGTACTTTTTACTGAACCTGTTATTGCTATCTCTGTCTGACATCAATTGCTGCTTCATCAGGGTGATAATCCGTTTTGGAGCAAGAAGCTTCCACAAGAAAAACGAGAGAAAACGGAACGGTCAACCCGGCCAAAGACCAAGGTTGTCAAGAAGCCTGCTAAAAAGAGGAAAACCACCGCTTCATCTGATCCGGCTGTTGATGACGATGTGGGTAACTCGGACCTTGAGGTAGAACTCGATTCACTAGGCTTACTTTTTACACGCCTTATTGATGATGATACTTGTCAGGACGACGCTGAAGCCAGTAATGCTGATGTCGCTGAGGTAATTATTCTCTCTTCCGATTCAGATCCTTTGCCTTTGCCAAAACTTCGCCAGGCAAACCGGAAAGTTAAATTTTCTCATCCTCTTGCTTACTTGGATCCCAAATTTCTTATGATGACTCAGCAACATGAAGCTCGCCGCACAACCCGGCAAAGCGGCCAGGTAGTTACCTCTGCCGGTTTACCAAACAGCCCGGTTCGAAAACGCCGCTCCGAGGTCTCCGACCTTTTTATTAATTTCTATCCTAAAGCGGGTTTCATCCGTCAACCTCTTAATTCGTCCGACTCCGATTATCAGGTTACTTCTCATTCCTCCTCTAGTGAATCATCGGCCACTCAGCTGCCACCACTGAAAATGGTTCTTGGGTAAGCTAGGCTGAACATATGCTTCTAGTATACTACGTTATAACTTATGCTGCTCCTTGACTCCTTGTTTCTCTTTCAGGGCTAAACCCAAACCGAGCAAGAAAGCCCGCCTGGATAAAGCGGCCGAGGAAGATGTTGCCCCTGAACAGGATAAAGCACCAGATCTTGAAACGTTCGTTCATGAAGATGTTCCCAATGATCCTCCCTTGCAAAATGATGCTATTACTGAGGAAATGCCTATCAATACTTCAGCCCCTGATGACCAGCCTGCCAGCTCCGTCCGGATTGAAAGATCCCGCAGTCCTTCAAAACCTGCCGATAAACCGATAGCACCAATGCAAACCGGCGAATCCAAGGATGATGACGTTGTAATTACCGGCGTAGGTCGCTTTGAACCAGGGAATCCTGTCGCTTTAGTAAAGCATACTGTGAAAGAAGATTTTTCTGCCATGAACAAAGGCAAATGGGATGTTGATCTGGAAACGTATGCTGCTCTGAGTGCCCAAGATCTTCATTCTGGTTACTTGAACCGGCTATATACTAGTCGCGACTATGAAGCTAGTCTGGTAAAGATGATGAGAGATAAATTTGAGGTAACTCCCTTGTGCTTCTTCTTTCTTTAATTACTGCCACTGTATTAATCCTCCTAGCCCCCAAGGGCCGGTTTGTAACCTTCTTCAAGCCGGGACTTTAAGATAGTCCAAAATACTTTGAAATCCATCAATGTAGCCCCCAAGGGCCGGTTCAACTTAGTATAGCTAAACCGGGACTCCAATAAATATCAGAACATAATTGAGCAAATATCCATTAGCCCCCAAGTGCCAAGTTGAATACCTGTATTGAGCTTGGGACTTTGCAATTTAGTAATAGATGAAGATTGAAGATGCATTAGCCCCCAAGTATCAAGCATATAACTTGTTATGTGGTTGGTACTTCAAATTCTTGTACCATTTGTTTAAAGCCAAGCACTGTCTTGATGCAGGCTAAAGTGAGGATCAAAGAGGACCGGATTACTGATCTGCAAGAAACATTGAAAACCCAACAAGCCGAAACTGACAAAGCAAGGGAGGAATTAACCACCGCTTTGAGCATCACGGAACAGCTAAAGGAGGGCTTCAAGAAGGAGCGGCCTGATTGGGCCACTGAGAAGGGCGCTTTAATAAAAAGAGCTGAAAACGCTGAAGCTGCCCTGAAACCGCTGGTAGATGAGCTGACCGCCGTAAAGTGGCAAGTACATTCCATGACTGCTGCTATCTTTGGTAAGCTCCTTTTGGTTTCTTTGACAACTTTGGCCTTCTTATAATAGATCCGGTTTGTGATCTTTCCTGTATTGTTGTAGGCACACACATTGGTCACTTAGGGTCAGATGTTCGGAAGAAGTTGAAGGCTGCCTACACTTTAATTGAACAGCTGTATACCGGAGCGCAGCGGATCATCACCACTGCATCTCATAACAATCCGGCACCCACTTTAATCCAAGATACTCTGAAGAGGTTATCAATGCTTCCTGCTCGGATTGAAGAGCTGAAAAAATCTGCTGCTCGAACCGGAGCCATTAATGCCTTGATCCGGGCAAAAGCATGGGTGCCGGATTTCGATCCTGTTGAGGTAGCTCAAGGCTATCCCAGTTTGAAGGAAGATGGCTCCGAGTTCAATGAAGACGATCTGAGGGCGATAAACCGTGCAGTGCGCCCTCTGGCTTGTCAATTGGCTGAAGAGGCAGACTTGTCGCATTATCAAGCTCAGTACAATGATCAGAACAAACGAGTGGCTGCACCAATTCCTGAAGCGGAAAATCTTATTCCTCCAATCCGTAAGCATACTTACGCTCCTGATATTGAACCGTCTTCTCTGATCCATGAAGAGGCTTTCTTTCAAGCTTTAATGGGAATCGACTGGACCACTATTGATTTCCAGCCAATGGATAGAGATGAGGAAGTTGAATCGGCGCGGGACGACCCACAACCATCAGACCAGGGCGATGAGCAGGCTTGAACCGGAAGCCGGTTTAAATAGCTGCTTTATTATGATCCGCCAGAACAACAATGATCTCATTTGGGCACCACGTTGCCTTGTAATAGAATAGCCAATACTTCTGCTTTAAATATGCCTTCGTGCATAAGTACTGATGCTTTTGCTTGAAATCCTCAATTTATATTTCCTGCAATCAGAAAATCTTGAACTGCGATGGTGGTTATACCGCCAACCAGTTTATGACCTTTATATATATATATCATCAATGTATTTAAGACATATAATCGAATATGCGATACAAAATACCTGCCATCGCTGGGCATGAGGTCGGCTTAGCCAGGCTTGAAACGGAGGTTTGATAAACCATTACCATCAAAGGGGAAACAACAACTCCCGTGTGTTTAAAATGCTGGCTTACCATGTAAACCGTGCTGGGTCATTATAAGCCCCCCTACTACTCCATGATGTTAACAGGAAAGTTAAACCGGGCATATTTCTCCAGATTAAAAAGGAACCGAATTCCGTCAGTTGAACCGGTAAAAAGTGTTGTTGGTTTAAACGAAACACAACAAAAATCGAAGAATAATCATAAAATAAATATGGAAGCAAAGGCAATGATAAAACCATCTGCAAAAACATGCTTTACTGAGCTGATCAGATGGTGTTACCATGGTTGGACAGGACCAAGCCCCCAATAGGTGTGGCGATGGTTCAAGTCAGCCAGGTCCCCAAATGAAACCGTGGCATTTATGCCGATCAAAAGGCATGGCAATGGTTCGGGTCAACCAAGCCCCCAAGTGATTCTGTGGCCTTAGGCCGATGAAGAGGCATGACTGGTTCAGACTTGACCATGTCCCCAAGTGATCTGGTGGCTTTTCGCCTATCAAGAGGTGTTGCATTGGTTCGGACACGACCAAGCCCCCAAGTGATATCACAAAGCTTTTTTTGAAAAGCAAATTTCAAGGGGTAAACCGGAGGCAGCTTTAAGACAGAACAACTCCATGTAACCACACGTGATATGAAAGGACAGAGACCCCGCTTTAGCTTAGGCTCCGGTTTTATCATATCAATGATAATATATACACTGTCATAATATGTACATAGATAGAGCCAATGTCTCAGGTGTAGTAAGGCCGAAGATGAGCTATGTTCCACGGCCTGTTGGTCTCCTCCTCTGATGTACGTGAGTCTTTATGCTCACGAATATCAATCAGATAGTACGACCCGTTGTGCAGATTCTTGCTGACCACGAAAGGTCCCTCCCAAGGTGGGGATAACTTGTGCATATCCGTCTGGTCTTGGATGAGTCGAAGCACCAAATCTCCTTCTTGAAAAGCTCTGGTTCTGACCCGGCGACTGTGATAGCGATGAAGATCCTGTTGGTAAATCGCCGAGCGGGCAGCCGCTATGTCACGCTCCTCATCTAATAGGTCCAAAGCATCTTGCCTTGCTGTCTCATTGTCCGCTTCAACATAAGCCGCTACACGAGGCGAATCATGCCGGATATCGCTAGGGAGAACCGCCTCTGCTCCGTAGACCATAAAAAACGGCGTGTATCCTGTAGATCGGTTGGGCATAGTATTGATACTCCATAGCACAAACAGTAGCTCTTCAACCCAACAACCCGGTGTTCTTTGCAATGGAACCATAAGCCGGGGTTTGATGCCTCGCAAGATCTCTTGATTAGCTCATTCTGCCTGCCCATTGGACTGGGGGTGAGCCACTGATGATACGTCAAGTCGGATGTGCTCACGTTCACAGATTTCCTTCATGGCGCCCTTGGATAAATTGGTACCATTGTTAGTAACGATACTGTGTGGAAAGCCAAACCGGAAAATCCCCTTTTAATGAACTGCACCACTGTAGCCGCATCACACTTGCTAACAGGCTCCGCTTCAACCCACTTGGTAAATTTGTCAACAGCCACCAAAAGGTGGCTTTTCTTATCCTTGGACCTTTTAAAAGGTCCAACCATATCTAGCCCCCATGTTGCAAACGTACAAGTAATTGGAATCATCCTCAATTCTTGAGCCGGCACATGAGCACGCCTTGAAAATTTATGACAGCCATCACACCGTTTAACCAAGTCCTCCGCATCAGCATGAGCTGTCAACCAGTAGAACCCATGACGAAACGCCTTAGCCACCAGAGACTTTGAACCGGCGTGGTGACCACAATCTCCTTCATGGATTTCACGTAAAATTTCAAAGACTTCCTTAGGAGAGACGCAACGTTGAAACGCCCCTGATACGCTGCAATGATGCAATTCGCCATTGACAATGGTCATAGACTTGGATCGCCGGACTATCTGCCTAGCTAGAATCTCATCCTCTGGAAACTCTCCCTGGTTCATGTACGCGAGATAAGGAACTGTCCAATCCGGTATAACATGTAGGGCTGCCACCAATTGAGCCTCCGGATCAGGAATAGCCAAATCCGCTTCACCCGGGATCTTGACAGACAGGTTGTGCAACACATCAAGAAAGACATTAGGCGGGACCAGTTTACGCTGAGAGCCCAACCGGATTAAAGCGTCCGCTGCTTCATTTTTTCGACGATCCACGTGATCCACCTGATAACCCTTGAAGTGACCCGCAATCATATCCACCTCACGACGATATGCAGCCATAAGTGGGTCTTTAGAATCCCAAGTGCCAGACACCTGTTGAGCCACGAGGTCCGAGTCACCGAAGCACTTAACCCGACTTAGATTCATCTCCTTAGCCATCCGGGGACCATGGAGCAAAGCTTCATACTCAGCTGCATTATTAGTACAAGGGAACATTAAGCAGAGAACATAACAAAACTTATCACCTCGTGGGGAAGTTAATACGACTCCAGCCCCCGAGCCCTCCAATTGCCTGGATCCATCAAAATGGATAGTCCAATATGTGTGATCCGGCTTCTCCTCTGGTGCTTGCAAGTCCGTCCAATCATTGATGAAATCAACAAGTGCTTGAGACTTCACCGCCATCCGAGGCACGTACTTCAATCCGTGCGGCCCAAGTTCTATAGCCCACTTGGCAATTCGGCCAGTCGCCTCCCGGTTCTGTATGATATCGCCCAAGGGAGCTGAACTGACCACTGTGATGGGGTGCCCTTGGAAATACTGCTTCAACTTCCGGCTTGCCATTAAAACTCCATATACCAGCTTCTGCCAATGCGGATACCTTTGCTTGGATTCAATAAGCACCTCGCTGATATAGTAAACCGGCCGCTGAACCGGATGCTCCTTGCCCGCCTCCTTGCGTTCTATCACAATAGCCACGCTAACTGCACGAGCATTGGCCGCTACGTATAGCAATAACGGCTCCTTGTCGACCGGAGCTGCAAGAACGGGCGGATTGGCTAATTGCCACTTCAAGTCCTCCAACGCTTCATCAGCAGCCGGACTCCAGATGAATTGATCTGTCTTTCTCAACATCTGGTATAAAGGGATGGCCTTCTCTCTAAGGCGGCTGATAAACCGGCTCAGCGCGGCAATCCGACCTGCCAAACGCTGAACATCATTTATACACTTCGGTTTAGCCAGGGAGGTGATAGCCGTAATCTTCTCCGGATTAGCCTCAATTCCTCTGTTGGACACAAGAAAACCCAGTAACTTGCCTACCGGAACATCAAAGACACACTTGGCCGGGTTAAGCATCATCTTGTAAACCCGCAAGTTGTCAAAGGTTTCCTTCAAATCATCAACCAGCGTCTCCTTCTGCCTTGACTTGACTACAATATCATCCACATAGGCGTGCACATTACGGCCGATCTGTTTATGCAAGCAGTTCTGTACACACCGTTGATAAGTGGCTTGGGCGCTCTTGAGCCCAAAAGGCATAGATACATAGCAGAAGGCTCCAAAGGGAGTAATAAATGTCGTCTTCTCCTGGTCCTTAACCGCCATTTTGATCTAATGATACCCAGAATACGCATCCAAAAAACTCAAACGCTCACAACCCACCGTGGCATCAATAATCTGGTCAATGCGGGGGAGGGCAAAAGGATCCGCTGGACAAGCCTTGTTAAGATCCGTGTAATCCACACACATACGCCAAGTGCCGTTTTTCTTAAGAACCAGCACCGGATTAGCAAGCCACTCTGGATGGAACACTTCAATGATAAAACCAGCTGCTAAGAGCCTGGCCACCTCCTCTCAAATAGCTTTGCGCCTTTCTTCGTTAAACCGGCGGAGAAACTGCTTTACCGGTTTATACTTGGGATCAACATTAAGAGTGTGCTCAGCGAGTTCCCTCGGTACACTTGGCATGTCAGAAGGCTTCCATGCAAAAATGTCCCGATTCTCACGGATGAACTCGATGAGCGTGCTTTCCTATTTAGGGTCCAAGTTGGCACTGACAGTGAAGTGCTTGGACGAATCGCCGGGCACGAAGTCAACAAGCTTGGTCTCAGCCGCCGATTTGAACTTCAGATCTGAATCATGCTCTGTAGGTGGCTTCTTCAAAGGGGTCATGTCCGCCGGATCAACGTTGTCCCTATAATATTTCAACTCCTCCGTGGCACGAACCGACTCTACATAGGCCGCATCACCTTCCTCACATTCCAAAGCAATCTTGCGACTCCCGTGAACCGTTATTGTCCCTTTGTGACCCAGCGTCTTGAGCTGCAAATAGATATAACAAGGCCGTGCCATGAATTTGGCATAAGCCGGCCGCCCAAACAAGGCGTGATACGGGCTCCGGATTTTCACCACCTCAAACGTTAGTGTTTCGGATCGGAAATCATGCTCGTCCCCAAAAGCCACCTCCAGGGCTATCTTACCAACAGGATATGCTGATTTGCCAGGCACCACATCATGGAACACCGTATTAGACGGTCTGAGATTTTTGTCTGTTAGCCCCATGCGGCGGAATGTCTCATAGTACAGGATGTTAATACTGGCCCGGATTGTCAACCCGGGGTGGGTGATCCTCCCTGCTCCACACGATAGGCTGTTCCGACCAGCGTAAGTAACGGGGTACGGCCGGTTCAATAGAGTTCACCGCTCGTTTGTGAAGTTTTCGGTCGCGCTTATCCAAACTGGTTGTGAAAACGTGATACTGCCCATTGTTCAACTGTTTTGGCTGGCTCTGATAACCTGACTGCTGCTGCTGCTGGTTGTAACCCCCTGAACCGCTCTGATTATTCTGGTTGTTGTGACCGCCCTGATTGAAACCTGAACCGGAAGCTCCATCGTGACCCGGCCCATGGAAACCGGATCCTGAGCCACCACCTGACCCATGGTCATACCGGAAGGCATTAGAGTTTTTAAATTCCTGCATAATGTAACAATCCTTCCAAAGGTGGTTAGCCGGCGCCTCCTTCGTCCCATGTTTTGGACAAGGCTGATTCAACAAATAGTTTAAGCGATCCGGGTTAGGATTTGGAGCCCCACTACGATTCGCCGCTTTACCTTTGCGCCGCTGACCCTTGTCCTGCGCATTAGTGTTAGCCACAAAGTCCATGCTGCCATCCGCTTTACGCTTGCCTCCGTTTCCATGGCCCGCCGGTTTGTATTGATGCCCCTTGGAGTTTCTATTCTTCTTTCCCTTCCCTGCTTCGTCATCGTCAGTCTCAGGATCCTTGGTACTATCAGAATCAGCATACTTCACTAAAGCGGCCATGAGAGTTCCCATGTCGTTATAGAACCGCTTCATACGCCCCAACTTCAATTTTAGAGGCTTAAACCGGCAGTTGCCCTCTAGGGTTAAGATCGCAGAGTCAGCATTGATCCTGTCAGACGAATGTAAGACTTCCGAAATGCGGCGTACCCAATGGGTTGTTGACTCTCCGTCCTCCTGAACACAAGCCGCCAAGTCTACTATGGACTTAGGTTGCTTACACGTATCTTTGAATTTCTGGATAAACCGGGTCCGCAACTGGGCCCATGAACTGATAGAATTAGGCGGTAGGCTCTTCAACCAAGTACGGGCCATGCCTTCAAGCATCATGGTGAAGTACTTTGCACACGCGGTCTCATCCACATCCAGCATCTCCATGGCCATCTCATAACTTTCTACCCACGCTTCGGGAGAGAAATCAGCGGTGTAATTCGGCACCTTGCGCGGACCCTTGAAGTCTTTGGGTAGGCGTACATTGCGTAAAGCGGGGACTAAACAGGGCACTCCCAAGCTAGACGCGACCCCTGGCCCGGCAGAGGTGGTAGGACGAACCGGTGTAAGCTGATCCGCCTCGTTCTGTGCTGCTAACTCGGCCTCCCTTCGTGCCCGGGCCCGGTCCACTACATCCTGGGCATCGCGAACACCACCTGCCGAGTTATTGCCACGGGCCGCTTCACGGTTTCGCGCATTGCTTGATACGGCCGGTTCATCCATGCGCCCACTATAGCTCCGGCTTGGACGAGGTGTGGAATGAATCCGATCATGGCTGTATGAATATGCCTCCTGCTGAATCAAAGCGGTCCGGAGAAGTTCCTTAACCCGGCGCGTCTCTATTGCTTGCGGAGAGTCTCCTTCGATCGGGATAGCTTCTAATCGCGTAGCAGCTGCGAAAAGATTGTCCATAGGATTAGAATAATAACTGTCGTGGTTTTGTCACGGCAGGTGTCCTTGTGAAAGGACTTAGTCGTGGAGCCATCGCTACGGGTTAACTTGAAGGGGTTAAAGCGGACACAAAGACACAAGGATTTATACTAGTTCGGCCCCTTCGATGAAGGTAAAAGCCTACGTCTAGTTGTGATGGGATTGATGTGGTTTCGATGACTAGGGAGCAAATAAGCTTCCCCTAGGCCTCGAGTTGTTGTTTTCTATCCTTGAACCGCCGCCGGGTCGTCCCCTTATATACACGGGTGACGCCCGTCAGTCCATAGAGTCCCACACCGGTTCATATTCGTATCCTGGATGGTCTCTCTCTATTCCTAACTTACAATACAAGTTTACATATCAAGCCGGTTTACAGCTACAGGTTCTAAACCGACTACAGGCCTTGGGCCTTCATCTGCTTAATCACCTTTATACTACTAATGAAGTTAACCCGGCCCAGGTCGGCCGGTTCACGCCCAGTAGTAATATCCCCAACAGTATGTGTATGTATTACATATTCGAGAGGGGCATGGATATAGGGGCCGACGGGTGGGGGCGACGTGGGAGAGATAGCATGAGAAATGAGAGAGGTCTAGAGAGAGAGAGAGATGAATAGGATGTCACAGCGATAGATGCCCTTGAGTGTGTATATGCAAGGGGGGAGGGGATAGAGGCATGAGGAGAAAATATTTTGTGTGGTGTCTGTGTTGGTATGTGTGGGTGTGAGAAGATAACGAGACCTAGGGGTAGAGGGTGTGTCACCGCGTGAGGTTGATACATCCATTTTGCATCATGCTTTTATATCAATATTTATTGCATTATGGGCTGTTATTTCACATTATGTCACAAATACTTATGGCTATTCTCTCTTATTTTACAAGGTTTACATGAAGTGGGAGAATGCCAGCAGCTGGAATTCTGGGCTGGAAAAGGAGCAAATATTGAAGGCCTATTCTGCGCAACTCCAAAAGTCCTAAAACTCCACGGAATACCTTAAAATAAATAAAGAAAAATTGTCGCCAAAGATGAAGGCCATGGGGCCCACACCCTGCTCACGAGGGTGGGGGCGCCCCCCTAGGCGCGCCCCCATACCTCATGGGCCCCCTGGTGGCTCTCCGACGCCCATCTTCTCCTATATGAACTCTTCCAATGAGAAAAAAATAGAAGGCAACCTTTCGGGACGAGACTCCGCCGCCACGAGGCGGAACCTTGGCGGAACCAATCTAGGGCTCCGGCAGAGCTGTTCTACCGGGGACACTTCCCTGCGGGAGTGGGAAACCATCACCATCGTCATCACCAACGCTCCTCTCATCGGGAGAGGGCAATCTCCATCAACATCTTCACCAGCACCATCTCACCTCCAAACCCTAGTTCATCTCTTGTATCCAATTCTTGTCTCCAAGTCCGGGATTGGTGCTAGTAGGTTGATAGTAGTGTTGATTACTCCTTGTAGTTGATGCTAGTTGGTTTATTTGGTGGAAGGTCATATGTTCAGATCCTGTATGCATATTATCACCCCTCTGATTATGAACATGAATATGCTTTGTGAGTAATTACGTTTGTTCCTGAGGACAAGGGAGAAGTCTTAGTATTAGTAGTCATGTGAATTTGGTATTCGTTCGATATTTTGATAAGATGTATGTTTTCTAACCTCTAGTGGTGTTATGTGAACGTCGACTACATAACACTTCACCATTATTTGGGCCTAGAGGAAGGCATTGGGAAGTAATAAGTAGATGATGGGTTGCTAGAGTGATAGAATCTTAAACCCTAGTTTATGCGTTGCTTCGTAAGGGCCTGATTTGGATCCATATGTTTCATGCTATGGTTAGGTTTACCTTAATACTTTTGTTGTAGTTGCGGATGCTTGCAATATAGGTTAATCATAAGTGGGATGCTTGTCCTAGTAAGGGCAGTACCCAAGCACCGGTCCACCCACATATCAAATTATCAAAGTGCCGAACGCGAATCATATGAGCGTGATGAAAACTAGCTTGACGATATTCCCATGTGTCCTCGGGAGCGCTTTTCCTATTATAAGAGTTTATCCAGGCTTGTCCTTTGCTACAAAAAGGATTGGGCCACCTTGCGGCACTTTATTTACTTTTGTTACTTGTTGCTCGTTACAATTTATCCTATCACAAAACTATCTGTTACCACTTATTTCAGTACTTGCAGAGAATACCTTGTTGAAAACCGCTTATCATTTCCTTCTGCTCCTTGTTGGGTTCGACACTCTTACTTATCGAAAGGACTACGATAGATCCCCTATACTTGTGGGTCATCAGGACTCTTTTCTGGCGCCGTTGCCGGGGAGTGAAGCGCCTTTGGTAGGTGGAATTTGGTAAGGAAAAATTTATTTAGTGTGCTGAAATTTTCTGTCACTTGATACTATGGAAAGTAGTTGTCTGAGGGGCTTGTTCAGGGTATCTTCATCCCGTACAGTAGAGCAAAGAGTTGCCCCTCAACCTACAGAACCTACTGAACCTATTGAAAATGAAACTCCATTTGAAATTCCTTCGTGTTTGATGGAAAAACTGCTAGCTAACACTTTTACAGGAGATGGAACAAAGCATCCTGATGAACATCTACGCTATGTGGATGATGTTTGTGGACTATTTAAGCTTGCAGGTATACTCGATGATGTTGTTAAGAAGAAGGCCTTCCCTTTATCTTTGAAGGGAGATGCATTGACATGGTATAGGCTATGTGATGATATGAGATCATGGAACTATAAAAGATTGAAATTGGAATTTCATCAAAAGTATTACCATATGCATCTTGTTCATCGTGATCACAATTATATATATAATTTTTGGCCTCACGAAGGAGAAAGCATCGCTCAAGCTTGGGGGAGGCTTAAATCAATGTTATATTCATGCACCAATCATGAGCTCGCAAGAGAAGTAATTATGCAAAGTTTTTATGCTCGGCTTTCTGATAACAATCGCACCATGCTCGATACTTCTTGTGCTGGCTCTTTTATGATGAAGCCTATTGAATTTAGATGGAATTTATTGGATAGAATTAAATGCAACTCTGAAGATTGGGACCTCGACGAAGGTAAGGAGTCAGTTATGACACCTAAGTTTTATTGTGTTAAATCTTTTATGGATACTGATATTTTCCGTAAGTTTAGCACTAAATATGGACTTGACTCTGAGATAGTAGCTTCTTTCTGTGAATCTTTTGCTACTTATGTTGATCTCCCCAAGGAGAAGTGGTTTAAATATCATCCTCCCATAGAAGTAAAAGTAGATGCACCTATTAAAGTTGAAGAAAAGACTATCACTTACAATGATCCTATTGTTCCCACTTCTTATGTTGAGAACCACCTTTCCCTGTTAGAATGAAGGATCATGCTAAAGCTTCAACTGTTGTCCGTAAAAGCAATATTAGAATCTTATACACCTCCTGAGCAAGTCAAAGTAGAACCCAATATTGCTATTGTTAAAGATCTCTTGTCTGATAATATTGATGGGCATGTTATTCAATTCTCTGGTGAAACTGCTAGAATTGCTAAACCCTGTGATAGAGATAAACATAGACCCGTGCTAGGCGTGCCTGTTATTTCTGTTAAAATAGGAGATCATTGTTATCATGGCTTATGTGATATGGGTGCTAGTGCTAGTGTTATACCCATTGACTTATACAAAGAAATTATGCATGAAATTGCACCTGCTGAGTTAGAAGATATTGATGTTACTATTAAACTTGCCAATAGAGATACTATTTCTGCAATAGGAATTGTTAGAGATGTTGAAGTCTTGTGTGAAAAAACCAAATATCCCGCTGATTTTCTTGTTCTTGGTTCTCCACAAGATAGCTTTTGTCCCGTTATATTTGGTAGACCCTTCTTGAATACTGTTAATGCTAAGATAGACTGCAAAAAGAATGTTGTTACTATTGGCTTGGATGATATGGTTCATGAGTTTAATTTCTCTAAATTTAGTAAACAACATCGTGAGGAAGAATTGCCTAGTAAGGATGAAATTATTGGTCTTGCTTCTATTGCCGTACCTCCTAGTGATCCTTTAGAACACTATTTGCTAGACCATGAAAATGATATGTTCATGAATGAAAGAAGGGAAATAGATGAAGTATTCTTTAAACAGGAACCTATTCTGCAACACAATTTGCCTGTTGAAATCCTAGGGGATCCTCCTCCACCCAAGGGTGATCTCGTGTTTGAGCTTAAACTGTTGCCTGATAATCTTAAATATGCTTATCTTGATGAAAAGAAAATATATCCTGTCATTATTAGTGCTAACCTTTCAGAGCATGAAGAAGAAAGATTATTGAAAACTCTAAAAAAGCACCGTGCCGCTATTGGATATACTCTGGATGATCTTAAGGGCATCAGTCCCACTCTATGTCAACATAAAATAAATTTGGAAGCGGATGCCAAACCAGTTTCTGATCCTCAACGACGTTTGAATCCTAAAATGAAAGAAGTGGATAGAAAGGAAATACTCAAGCTTCTGGAGGCAGGTATAATTTATCTCGTTGCTAATAGTCAGTGGGTAAGTCCTGTCATTGTGTCCCTAAGAAGGGAGGTATTACTGTTGTCCCTAATGATAAAGATGAATCAATTCCGCAAAGAATTATCACAGGTTATAGGATGGTAATTGATTTCCGCAAATTAAATAAGGCTACTAAGAAAGATCATTACCCCTTACCTTTTATTGCTCAAATGCTAGAAAGATTATGCAAACATACACATTATTACTTTCTAGATGGTTATTCTGGCTTCTCTCAAATACCTGTGTCGGCTAAAGATCAATCAAAGACTACTTTTACATGCCCTTTTGGTACTTTTGCTTATAGACGTATGCCTTTCGGTTTATGTAATGCACCTGCTACCTTTCAAATATGCATGATGGCTATATTCTCTAACTTTTGCGAGAAAATTTGTGAAGTTTTCATGGACGACTTTTCCGTCTATGGTTCCTCTTTTGATGATTGCTTGAGCAATCTTGCTCGAGTTTTGCATAGATGTGAAGAAACTAATCTTGTCTTGAATTGGGAAAAATGCCACTTTATGGTTAATGAAGGTATTGTCTTGGGGCATAAATTTTCTAAAAGAGGTATTGAAGTTGATAAAGCCAAGGTTGATGCTATTGAAAAGATGTCATGTCCCAAGGAGATCAAAGGTATAAGAAGTTTCCTTGGTCACGCCGGATTCTATAGGAGGTTCATTAAGGACTTCTCAAAAATCTCTCGGCCTCTGTCTAATTTATTACAAAAACATGTACCATTTGTCTTTGATGATGATTGTGTAGAAGCATTTGAAATACTTAAGAAAGCATTAGTCTCTGCACCTGTTGTTCTATCACCTGATTGGAATTTACCTTTTGAAATTATGTGTGATGCTAGTGATTATGCTGTAGGTGTTGTTCTAGGGCAAAGAGTTGATAAGAAATTAAATGTTATCCATTATGCTAGTAAGACTCTAGACAATGCTCAAAGAAATTATGCTACTACCGAAAAGGAACTTTTAGCAGTTGTATTTGCTTGTGATAAATTCAGACCCTATATTGTTGATTCTAAAGTAACTATTCACACAGATCATGCTGCTATTAAATATCTTATGGAAAAGAAAGATGCAAAACCTAGGCTTATTAGATGGGTTCTCTTGCTTCAAGAATTTGATTGCATATTGTTGATAGAAAAGGAGCTGAGAACCCTGTTGCAGACAACTTATCTAGGTTAGAGAATGTTCTTGATGACCCACCACCTATTGATGATAGCTTTCCTGATGAACAATTAAATATCATAAGTACTTCTTGTAGCACTCCATGGTATGCTGATTTTTCTAATTATATTGTTGCTAAATTTATACCACCTAGCTTCACATACCAACAAAAGAAAACATTTTTCTTTGACTTGCGACATTACTTTTGGGATGACCCACATCTTTGTAAAGAAGGAGTAGATGGTGTTATTAGACGTTGTGTACCTGAGGATGAACAGGAACAGATCCTATGCAAGTGTCACTCCGAAGCTTATGGAGGACACCACGCTGGAGATAGAAATGCACATAATGTATTGCAATCCGGTTTTTATTGGCCTACTCTCTTCAAGGATGCCCGTAAGTTTGTTTTGTCTTTCGACGAATGTCAAAGTATTGATAATATTAGTAGACGTCAAGAAATGCCTATGAATTATTCACTTGTTATTGAACCATTTGATGTTTGGGGCTTTGATTATATGGGACCTTTTCCTGCCTCTAATGGATACACACATATTTTAGTTGTTGTTGATTACGTTACTAAGTGGGTAGAAGCTATTCCAACTAGTAGTGCTGATCGTAACACTTCTATTAAAATGCTTAAGGAAGTTATTTTTCCGAGGTTTGGAGTCCCTAGATACTTAATGACTGATGGTGGTTCACACTATATTCATGGTGCTTTCCGTAAGATGCTTGCTAAATACGACGTTAATCATAGAATTGCATCCCCATATCAACCACAGTCTAGCGGTCAGGTAGAATTGAGCAATAGAGAGCTCAAATTAATCTTGTAAAAGACTGTCAATAGGTCTAGAAAGAATTGGTCCAAGAAACTGAATGACGCATTATGAGCCTATAGAACGGCATATAAGAATCCTATGGGTATGTCTCCGTATAAAATGGTTTATGGAAAAGCATGTCACTTACCTCTCGAACTGGAACATAAGGCATATTGGGCTATTAAAGAGCTCAACTATGATTTCAAACTTGCCGGTGAGAAGAGGTTATCTGATATTAGCTCACTTGATGAATGGAGAACCCAAGCTTATGAAAATGCCGAGTTGTTTAAAGAAAAGGTTTAAAGATGGCATGACAAAAGGATACAAAAGCATGAGTTTAATGTAGGTGATTATGTATTGCTATACAACTCTCGTTTAAGGTTTTTTGCAGGAAAACTTCTCTCTAAATGGGAAGGTCCCTACGTTATCGAGGAGGTCTATCGTTCCGGTGCCATAAAAATCAACAACTTCGCAGGCACAAATCCGAAGGTGGTAAACGGTCAAAGGATCAAACACTATATTTCAGGTAATCCCATAAATGTTGAGACTAATATTATTGAAACCGTAATCCCGTATGAATACATAAAGGACACCTTCCATACCGTTCCAGACTCCGAAAAGGAATAGGTATGTGGTACGGTAAGTAAACCGACTCCAAAACAATTTTTAAGGCAATATTTCTCCGTTTTGGAATATTTAGAAAAATAGAAAAATAAGTAGCAGTCCGGGGAGGACACGAGGCCTCCACGAGGGTGGAGGGCGCCACCTACCCCCCTGGACGCGCCCCCTACCTCGTGAGCACCTCGTGTGCCCTACGGACTCCGTTTCCTTGCACCATACGTATTTTGGTCGGTAAAAATTCATTATATATACTCTCTAAGGTTTTGACTCTCGTATCACGCAAATCTCCCATGTTCTTGTTTCGAGCTGTTTTTCTGACAGGTCTAGAGCACCATGACTTCTCCCTCCTCCAACAACGAAGACAAGGATGCTTGGCTATTGAAGATAGAGTTGAAAAGAGAGGAACTAGAAGAAATCAACAAGGATGAAAGGATCAAGAAGGCCATGGAGGTCAAGCTCTGGTGGTGAAAGAAGAAGACATCCCTCAACCTTTACCTAACCTTTTCACTCCAACAGAGATTGAAGCCTTCAAGATGATTGATTAGCCCGCATACAGAACAAGTATCTCACACATGAGAATATTTTGTTGAAGGATCATATTGCTGGGCTCAAGGGCATTATCCGCAGATTGGAGGAGCTTTTACGCTCAATGTGTGATTATCCACCGTCATCATCACCACCTCCATCACCTCCGAGGACATAATCACATGGGTATGGGCACTCCCCTTGGCAACTGCCAAGCTTGGGGGAGGTGCCCTGGTATCATATCACCAACACAACTCCTATCTTTACCGTTTTTTTAGTTCGATCCTTTTAGTAGTATCTTGATTTAGTAGAATAAAGTCATGGCATGATCTAGTTTTGAGTTTTGCTTTATGATCCTTCTTTGTAATCGAGTCCGTGAGCTATATAATAAAGATTAGTGTTGACTCAAGGGCTTGAGTATTTTGCCATAATCTTGGGTCTTTAGAAGAAAAAGAATAAAGAGAATCAAAGAGTTCATATTGATCTTATTGAAAGTAATGACTTCACATAGACAGAGTATGATGATTAGAAGTTGTTGGGAGTTGGCAAATATAGCTTTGGTCATCGTTGCAATTAATAGGAAGTAATAAGGAAAGAGAGGTTTCACATATAGATATATTATCATTGACATCTTTTATGATTGGGAGCACTCATTAAAATATGGCATGCTAAAGAGTTGATGTTGGACAAGGAAAACAACATAATGAGTTATGTTTTCTTACATCCGAGATAAAGTATGTTGTCATGGATCCTCTACCGTGTTGAGTTTGCCTTTCTCCCTCATGCTAGCCAAATTCTTAGCACCAAGTAGAAATACTACTTGTGCTTCCAAATACCCTTAAACCAGTTTTGCCATGAGAGTCCACCATATCTACCTATGGATTGAGGAAGATCCTTCAAGTAAGTTGTCATCGGTGCAAGCAATAAAAATTGCTCTCTAAATATGCATGACTTATTAGTGCAGAGAAATAAGCTTTGTACGAACTTGTTGTGGACGCAATAAAAGCGACGGACTGCATAATAAAGGTCCACATACAAGGGGCAATATAAAGTGACGTTCTTTTGCATTAAGATTTTGTGCATCAACCCTAAACGCGCATGACAACCTCTGCTTCCCTCTACGAAGGGCCTATCTTTTATTATTATCCTCTACCTTATGCAAGAGTCACGGTGATCTTCACCCTTCCTTTTTCATTTTATCCTTTGGCAAGCTCAGCATGTTGGAAAGAACATGATATATATATATATATATATATATATATATATATATATATATATATATATATATATCTAATTGGCTGTAGGGGAGCATGAATTATTATTGTTCACATTACCCTTGTGGTAAAAGGTTGTGGGTCAAAACTATAAGCCCCTATCTTTCTCTGTGTCCGATTAAAACTCCGTAACCACAAGTATTGCGTGAGTGTTAGCAATTATGAAGGACTAAGTGATAGTTGAGTATGTGGACTTGCTTTTAAGCTCTGACATAGAATCTTTCCAATGTTATGATAAATTGCAATTGCTTCAATGACTGAGGGTATAAATTGTTGGTGCTCAATAAGGTTTATGATTCATACTTTGGCTTTGTGAAAAGATCATCACTTGAACATGAGTAATCATATGACAAAATCTATATATGTTGCTGTTATGGAAATAATCATGATGCCTTCATGTCCGTATTTTATTTTTATCGACGCCTCTACCTCTAAACATGAGGACATATTTATTGTTATCGGCTTTTCGCTTGAGGACAACCGAGGTCTAAGCTTGGGGGAGTTTATACGTCCATTTTGCATCATGCTTTTATATCAATATTTATTGCATTATGGGCTGTTATTTCACATTATGTCACAATACTTATGGCTATTCTCTCTTATTTTACAAGGTTTACATGAAGAGGGAGAATGCCGGCAGCTGGAATTCTTGGCTGGAAAAGGAGCAAATATTGAAGGCCTATTCTGCGCAACTCCAAAAGTCCCGAAACTCCACGGAATACCTTAGAATAAATAAAGAAAAATCATCGCCAAATGAAGGCCAGGGGGCCCACACCTTGGACACGAGGGTGGGGGGCACCCCCCTGGGCGCGCCCCCTACCTCATGGGCCCCCTGTTGGCTCTCTGACGCCCATGTTCTCCTATATGACGTCTTTCGATGAGAAAAAAATAGAAGGCAACCTTTCGGGACGAGACTCTGCCGCCACGAGGCGGAACCTTGGCGGAACCAATCTAAGGCTCCGGCAGAGCTGTTCTGCCGGGGACACTTCCCTCCGGGAGGGGGAAACCATCACCATCATCATCACCAACGCTCCTCTCATTGGGAGAGGGTAATCTCCATCAACATCTTCACCAGCACCATCTCATCTGCAAACCCTAGTTCATCTCTTGTATCCAATTCTTGTCTCCAAGTCCGGGATTGGTGCTAGTAGGTTGCTAGTAGTGTTGATTACTCCTTGTAGTTGATGCTAGTTGGTTTATTTGGTGGAAGATCATATGTTCAGATCCTTTATGCATATTATTACCCCTCTGATTATGAACACGAATATGCTTTGTGAGTAATTACGTTTGTTCCTGAGGACAAGGGAGAAGTCTTGCTATTAGTAGTCATGTTAATTTGGTAGTCATTCGATATTTTGATAATATGTATGTTGTCTAACCTCTAGTGGTGTTATGTGAACGTTGACTACATAACAGTTCACAATTATTTGGGCCTAGAGGAAGGCGTTGGGAAGTAATAAGTAGATGATGGGTTGCTAGAGTGACAGAAGCTTAAACCCTAGTTTATTCGTTGCTTCATAAGGGGCTGATTTCGATCCATATGTTTCATCCTATGGTTAGGTTTACCTTAATACTTTTGTTTTAGTTGCGGATGCTTGCAATAGAGGTTAATCATAAGTGGGATGCTTGTCCAAGTAAGGGCAGTACCCAAGCACCGGTCCACCCACATATCAAATTATCAAAGTACCGAACACGAATCATATGAGCGTGATGAAAACTAGCTTGACGATATTCCCATCTGTCCTCGGGAGCGCTTTTCCTATTATAAGAGTTTGTCTAGGCTTGTCCTTTGCTACAAAAAGGATTGGTCCACCATGCTGAACTTTATTTACTTTTGTTACTTGTTGCTCGTTACAATTTATCCTATCACAAAACTATCTGTTACCACTTATTTCAGTACTTGCAGAGAATACCTTGCTGAAAACCGATTATCATTTCCTTCTGCTCCTTGTTGGGTTCGACACTCTTACTTATCGAAAGGACTACGATAGATCCCCTATACTTGTGGGTCATCAGAGGTCCGGTGGGCCTATGTGAGGCCCTTGGTTCGGTTACATCCTGCACCACATTGGTCTCCCTGTGACGCATTCAGGGACACCCGTGGAGGACTAGTTGTATAAGACAAAGATGCCAGAGTCATGAAGGACTCTGTGTCTACTGACAAAGCCGGCTAGGATTTGTAACCCTAGGTCCTCGGACTAAGGTAACCTCTTATCTCTGATATTACCATTCATCCAACCTAACTTTAAGGGGCATCCTATAGATCTGCTAGAATCATACTCATGAATTAGGAAGAGAGGTGGAGACAATGTGTGCGAGACAAGCCTAAAGATAATGTGCGTGCGGGAGACACGTAGGCAGGTCTATGTATATAGAAAGGGCCGATGGGGATTATGCGTGTGTATGCATGTGAGAGGAAGAGTGCTTGTGATAAAGGTTAGTGAAAACAGTCATAAATGGTTGTCAGAGGGAGGGAGGGTGATATCGAGAGCATGTGTGCGAGAAATACACCTCATAAGAGAGTGTGTGAGCATGTGTGAGAGACCACCGATTGATATACACCGTGTGCGCGTATGTGTGAGAGAGAAAGTCAGCACGTGTGTCAGGAGGGGCCTATGGAGAATGAAACTACACGTAAAAGACTGATGTACACATTGATTAAAAATATAAATTGTATCCAAATATTAGGATGGGATCATGATATTTGCAATTCGCGTAAGGAAAGGTCATTCATCCATCACACATCTATATTCTATCGAATTTGAGCATTTCTATGTTATTATTCAACATATTTGATCCACAGAGTCAGTATTTTAAACTCCAGACAATGCATCGCTTTAGCAATTCGAATATAAACGTGAGAATAGTTCATGTTGTGTGTGTAAAGCACATTATACATACAAAAGTTACACAATGAACATTACAAATAGCTAGCTATGAACTAGCATACATTCGAATTCAACTTAAGGTGGTTTAAAAAATTCAAATTCAACTTGAAGTCCATTCAATTATTTGAATTTGAGATCATGGCATTTGTAGATCATACCTAAATTATGAGGGCACCAATCTTTGCTCTGCTTTTGTACATAATGGCATATATAGTCGTGGACAAAATAGATTCAAATTTAACTCCTCCATTCCAAAATAACCGTAGTTATAGGATTTTCAAGTGTCAAAATTTTAAAAAGAAGCGCATAGTGTAATGAGGTTTTCAAACATACAAGGTCAAATTTAACATTGTCTATTTAGGTCAATCCTCAAAGTTCAAGAGTACTCTAAACGTGAATGCTTCTATTTAAAAATTTCAAACAAAGCACCAAAAGAGACTCTACTCACCGGAAACCGGGTGAGACTAATGTTTGGTAGAAGGAAATTACTTTTCTAACTCCGACTCGTTAAGCCTACCAGACCGACGTCTACATGTCTAAACCGGGGTAGGTTTGTAATTTCATCTAGAAGCCACGCAACCGCCTTCGAAAAACATTCATACAACGTGGCCGTATAAACACACATTCGCTCGGCCGAAATCGCTCCCGCCCACTATTTGGGACACCTGGGATTACCGTCCTACCCCTAACCCGCAGTAGGTCCAAAATTAAAAAGGGGGGCAAAGTTTATACTTTCCCCAAATTTCAAACAAGCGCGTCCCATCTGTTAAAAAAGACAAAAAGAAGCGTCCCAGACCAAAACATGGTTCCCCCTTAGCTCCCCCACCCTCCAGTCTGATTCCCAATTCGTACTTCGTGGGCGCCATACTACTTCTCCACCAGCCGTGAAACCCCGTTGTCCTCCGGTCCGCCACCCCATCCCGCCCATCAACCGCCGCCCTCCTCCATCACGCTGAAGCCGAAACCCTAAGGTCGTCGTCCTCCGCAACCACAACGCCCTCCACAGCTAGTAGTTGAAGCCGAGGACGAGCTGCCTCTAGGATGCCGACGTGCTCCATACCCAAGCCAGTTCAACCACACTGTCTTGCCCCTCACCGCTGCCGCTCCAACATCGCCACCGTCCACCGCACCGGAGTTGTTCCCGCTACACCGTCCTTTGCCGCCTTGGATCTTGTTAGGGATATAACTATTGGGTATATCACTGGCGGTTCATAACAAGAAGTCCAATGAAGATGTTGAAGATGGCGGTTCATGAAGCAAGCTTACTGAAGGCCCAAGACCCAAAGGCGACTTGAGGCCCACGGGCATAAACCACCATATGTTTAACATGTATGTTAAGGAAATTATAGATTCTATCACCGAGCTGGACACGTTGTGTATGAGCCGGCCGGGACTCTGTAAGCCGCTGGACATCAGCTTGTGTATATAAAGGGGTGACCCGGCGGTGGTTTAGGGCAAGAAAGAAGAGATCAAGAACTAGGTCAAGCGTATTCGCTCCTTGGTAATTGAAGCCCAAGCAATACAACCCTAAACTGGAGTAGGCCTTTACCTCCACCGCGAGGGGCTGAACCAGTATAAACTCTCTGTGTCCCTTGTCCCTTCTAACCCCTTCAACCTAACTACATTGCGATGGCTGTACACCTAAGTCCTCATGCCAGGGCATCTGACATGACAATTCCACGACAGTTGGTGCCCACCGTGGGGCCAGCGCACGGTGGTTTCGAGTTCTTGAAGGGCAGCTTCGCAGGGCTGAAGGGATATGCCGTGGGTCAGATGACTAAGAGTTATTGCGGCAAGCTCTACATCGATGACGAGGGTTGGGGCCTCGAAGTCGGCTCAATCAAGTACGGGTACCAGGTCCCGTTTGGCAGAATCCATATCTTCATTGGCAAGATCGGTGAGTCAGAAGCTGAGCCAGACATGTGCATCGACATCATCGAAATTGCTCGGTGCGCGGGACCCGCCAAGGTTCAAGCCACCCCGAAGCATGTCTTTGTTGGTTTCGTTCAAGGAGTGGAGCTGGAAGGAGGACCTGAATCTGGTGGTGAGACGGTTGTTTACTCAGGCGATGATTTCTCAACTGGTGAGACCAACTCCATCTATCAGGTTCAGGATGGTGGGCTTGGGGGCTGTTCCGATGGTGACAGTATTCCGGACCTCTACGAGCCGCCACACGGGGTTGCGATCTTCATGACTGGTACACAGCCAAGGTAGGATTTTTCGACTGCAGCAGCAATGATCTCCGGGTGAGCAACGGCGACGGCTGCCGGGGCAGGAGGCCCTGTGCACCCGCCGGCTCAAGTTTTGTCCGATCTATTGGATGCCCTGGCAACGTTGTTGATGGCAGAGGTTAACCCAACGAATCAAACTCAGCATAACACGGATGTTGCAAAATTACGAGATGAGATAACCCAAGCCAAGGAGGAGCTAAACACGGAGAACACCCGGATGGCAACAGAGTGAGCCGCCTTGCAAAGGGACGCAGAACGACTTCAGGCAGAGAGCTTCCGCTTAAGCTTGGACCGGGACGCATCAAACACTATCTTTAATAGAAGGCACGTGAGCAGGCTGCCCCCGACTTATGGTGCGATGAACCTTTTCAACATGCCTGAGGCAGGAACCAATAACCCGCATGGTGTGGATCGGGCCGTTGAGGCGCCGACGGCTGGAGAACCGGTTCAGCCACGTGCTACAAACCCCCCACTGAACTTGACCCCTCCTCAGCACGTTCCGACGCCCCCGGGGCATTTTTCTAACCCCCTGGATAATATGATAGCTGCGGCTGCTCGGCTGGCGGCTCTCCCTGCTCAGGATGAGTCACCAGCGGCAATGGAAATACGACGAGCCGGAGAACTTCTTCAGACGGCTATGGCCCAACAGGCGGCTTATTCATATAGTCGTGATCGTATCCACTCAACACCACGTCCAAGCAGGAGTTATAGCAGGCATATTGATGAACCAGCCATGTCAAGCAGTTAACGGCATCGCAATCAGCCTCGCAGGCCCGACCCGCCGAGCACTGGTAATGATGCTTGGGCTTTGGTGGACAAAGGCATGATAACACAAAAGTATAGGGGATCAATTGTAGCCTCTTTCGATAAGTGAGAGTATCGAAGCCAATGAGGAGCTAAAGGTAGAACAAATATTCCCTCAAGTTCTATCGACCACCGATACAACTCTATGCACGCTCGATGTTTGCTTTACCTAAAACAAATATGAAACTATTTTGCAAGAATAAAACTACGAGTACTTTGCGAGAATAAAACTAAGAAAGTAGGTAGATTTTGTCAACAAGAAAGTCATTTGTCCCTAGGCAATCGATAACAAGTACCGGTAATCATTCTTGCAATTTTATATGAGGGAGAGGCATGAGCTAACACACTTCCTCTACTTGGATCATATGCACTTATGATTGGAACTCTAGCAAGCATCCACAACTACTAAAGATCATTAAGGTCATGAAACCCAACCATAGCATTAAGTATCAAGTCCTCTTTACTCCCATACCACTATAGAAAAAATACACTTCCGTGATGATACATGTTTGTCACAGTAGGTCACGTTTTCTGTCATCCATGTACATCCATGACAATTTTATGACAGAATCAAGATAGTCATACCTGTGCTGTTGTAGAAGTGTTCCATTACATTATCAAATTTATCATCATGGAAGTGTCCACTTCCATGACGATAAATCGCGTGTCATAGAAGTGCTTTTGTCAAGGGTGACCGACACGTGGCATCCTCTGTAACAGAATGCCGTTAAGCTATCGGGTCTAGTTTTGGATCCGATAACCCGTTAACAGCCCCGACCAATGGGGATTTTCCACGTGTAAAATCATCATTGGCTGGAGGAAACACGTGTCGGCTCACCGTTGGGACAGATGTCATCCACTCATTGGACCGAAGGCGCCTATCATACGTCGACGCGTGGCACGACCCAATAGAGGCACATTCCTGTTAAAAGGCCGGCCCGTTTGACTTGGTCAAAAGGTGGTGGGCCGGCACACGGAAAGCCTATTCATGGCCTATTCGCATATAGCCCACTTACAACCCGCTAACCCGGGGCCCGTTATGACCTATCCAAATTAGGCCCAATAGCATCATCTGGGCCGTCCAATATGATTCCTTCCCGTTTTAAGTTTTGGCCCATATATGGCCCATGACGTCTTTCGTCCCATATGAGGCCCTTTGTAACTCTTGGCCCATTAACAGCCCGTGGTGAAACTGGCCCGTAATGAATAGTGTATCACTTTATACCCATTAACGGCCTATTAATCCATTGGGCCGTTTGCAGCCCATGTTATCTTTCGGCCTTTTCAGGGCCCATTTATTCTTGGGCTCATATCCAGCATTCGGTTACTTACGACCCATTTCTGTCATTTTCTACTTGTGGGCAAAATTCAGCCCGTGGTTACAGTCGGCCCGTTTGTGGCCCGTTAATATGTTGGGCCGTTTTCATAGAGTCATCAAATACGGCCTATTAATGACGGCCCGTTATGGTCGGCCCATGAACGGACGATTCCAACTCTAGCCTGTTTACGGCCATAATGTGGTCTGTTATTAGCCCATGTTTGGCCAATCGATCATACGACCCGTATAAGGCCCATTGATGATACGACCAGTAGAAGGCACATTATTTCTACAGCCCATAGAAGGCCCATTGTTTCTATGGCCCGTAAAAGGCCCATTGTTTCTACGGCCCGTAGGAGGCCAAGTGTCACTACAGTAAATATGTAGGCCATGGTTATTGTGTCCTAGTTTTAAAAAAATAGGTTATTGCAGCCACTAGCAAACCGCGGAAAAAGAACTACGCTGACTACAAGCAAAAAAATAAACAAGACAACAGGAAATAAATAAGCAAGCAACTTACGCTAGGCTATCACGGCTATTACACATATTACATCCACTGGTCATCAAAGTTTGCCACCACTGCAAATAAACGCGCCGACAAAAGAATATACAAAACTGAGAGCACTTCAGAAGGCACTAGGCTTGGCCAGGTCGGGTCCCGCAAACAACCGAAGAAGCTGATTAGATCTTAGTTGTGTCAACATAGATGCTTCATCCCTAGCTGTATGGCACGATAGTGCACAAGGCAATCCTCTGACATCTTCATTACATCTTTGACTTCAAGTCAGAGCTGAGCTGAAGCAAGTCTTTCCGCTTTAAGTTGAGACTGAAGAAGTTGAACCGATTGAGGTAGTGACTGCATAGAGGTTGTCTCACACCTGTTGGTGAGTAGCTTCAACTCATTGTCTTCATCAAGACAGGACCTTGGGGTCATCTCGCTGTCCTCAAGATGGTTTGGCTCACTATCTTCCCTAAAGTTCTGCCTGGCATAAGAGATACGACTCTGAAAGAGAAACAAGGAGACATGTAACATGTTTCACAATTATATAAGCAAATAAATGGATCTGTTCTGCATAAGGAACATGTTTTTACAACTACAATTTAAAATTGGTAGTTGTTGCAAACATCCAATCAGATGTAAACTGCAAAGTAAACATGAGTCGAGGAAATGATGCCAATCCAAATCTATACTAGAACAAAGTTTGAAGGCTTGAGAAGGATGAACTTACATTACATGTTAACACGGGCTAGACAAAGCCCTTCTCCATGGTGATGGAAGGATAATTCAATAAATTCCATTGCCATTATTCTACATTTTGGAAAGAGTAAATATAGATCAAATAATATTGGAAGAAACAGAGGATAATGAAGCTCAGGTGCAGACTGATGGTACATAATCAAATAGCAATTAATTAAGTACAGCGTTACAAGGCAAAAGGGCGAGAGGTACTGACAAGAGCAATTAATTAATTAAGTATTGTTGTGAGATCGTATGAGCCTTTGAGCAAGGAGATTCATCTGAAATTAGTTTTCATACAAGAGAGAAGGCAAGGCACATGCAAAAATTTAGGAGTTCAAATTTTGAATTGATATCATAGACAATACCTGACGCTGGGCTCTCAGAAGGTCTAATAGGGGTTTGGCCATTGGAGTAGGGGTAAAGTGTGGTACAGTTGGGCCTGTGTTTTCTGTGGCTGTTGATCTATCTAATTTAACAGGTATCACTACCTTTTCCAAATACCTAGTTTTTACTCCTTGAGTATCTGCACTCACCGTCTTCCTTTTGGACATCTATTACGAAAGAACAACATTGACTGGAAAAAACCTAGTATGACGACACATGGAATAGGTACAGAAAATGGATAGGTATGGCATATACTCATATATGATGCTTAAACTGAGAAGATGGTGTAACAAAGTAGAAGCAATGCAAGAGGTCAGATGCAAAATATGTGCGACCAATACAACCTTGCCAAGTTAGAGCAAGCACCTTGATGGGTGAATAAGATAGGCCATCCTCCACCATGCCAAGTTTGTTAGCCAGTGGACTGTTACGCAATATTCCTCTCGTGCGCCCATTCTCATATTCATTTTGATAATGTTCAAGATCTGACATGCATGAAAACATGAAAACAAGTGAGATTATCTTTGTAATGCAGAAGTGATTCCAATCCAATACTACCTCCCTGTAACCCCTTTGTGCTATCTCTGCAATTCTTCTTAGAGATGCCATGCATGCTGTAATTTGCTGTGTGCATTAATATAATGTGGCCTACTACTCAAAATATGAGACCTCGAGAAGTGACGACACTTAGCAGATGACAACTTCAACATATAGTAAAGAAGAATAAGTCGACCTGACCTAACAGATTTAGAATATACTAAGGGAGAACAACTCGACCTGACCAGTCGACCACAAGAGAAGAGGATCGTCTTAAGGAAGAGCAGAAGAGCAAGCAGATTGAAGATATTACAAGTCTTTCAATACAATGTCGGTTGGCCACCCATGATGAACCAAAGCAAACAGAGAAATACTATTCCTTACGGTCTCTCCATATGTGGCTCACATGCATTTCGAAACTAAAGTAGGAACATTTAGCTGACCAATTAAACATCTCTCAGTTTTACTAATATCAGGATAATACCAAATTTGAATTTGTACAACTAAGCTTGTTTAGCTCGATGGTTGGAGCAGTGCAATTACGACATGAACCACGTAGGCTGATCGTGGTCATCATAAAATGGGGAAACCGTAAGCATGATGAGTATAGTGTTGACCGTGGCAATGGGATGGCAGATCTAAAGCTGCAAACTGTACAAAGGGTAGTTAGCAACCGATGTTTGATTTGAAATAACAACTAAGATTTGGTATGGACAAGAAAGTACAGTCAACAAGTGACCAAGAAATGCAATTCTGCAGTCTCTCTATATGTCGCGACATGCATTTGGAAACTCAAGTGGGACCTTTAGCTAATCAATTAAATGTGTCTGTTAACTAATATCAGTATCATATCACAATCATATTTGAACAACTAAGCTTCGAAATTTTGATTGTTGTGTTGTTTAGCTTTAAGGGTGGAGTAATGCTAGTACGACAGAAAGCACCTACACATATCATAGTAGAGTAGATAAAAGGGGAAAACCCTAAGCATCAAGAGTAAAATCAGAAAGTGGAACTAGCTGGACCAGTGGGTGGCGCACATGCTTTTTGAAATGAATATGGGAACATTAGGTGACCAATTAAACATTCTCTGTTTTAGTGATATGAGCATTATATCAGATTCATATTTCAACACGTAAGCTTTGGGTTGAGGTCTTGAAGAGCAGTGCTAGCGCGACACGAAGCACCTACGATGATGGTAGTGAATATATAGGGGGAAACCATAAGATTTATGAGTATAGTGCCCGTGCCATGGCGGATCTGAAGGTGCAAACCATACAAAGCTACTTCGCAACCAATGTTTGCTTTCAACTAGCCACTACGATTTGGTACAGACAAGAAAAGTACAGTAAACAAATTATGATATATTTTCCGGGTGAGATCAATAACTTAAGCACATATGGAAGAGTACCACCTCTCTGGCAACGCCGTGTAGGCCTCTGCTGATACGTTGAGGGTGTTGTGGGTGCGATGGCTGTCGGCAGCGGGGAAGAAGAATTTAGACGGCAGACGGCTGGGTCGGCGGATAAATCATGTTGCCGTGGACGAGGCAGTCATAGGAGCAGCAACTGCAAGGTGGACGCCGCCGCCGATGAAGCGAGAGGACGCGATGAAAGGATCCTGGTCCAGCGCTGTGCATGAGAGACGTCCATCTCTTCCAGTGGACGACGGGGTAGGGGTAGCGGCTCCGGCAAGGTGGACGATGGGGTGGCGGACGGAGGAGGCTGGCCGTAGTGGGGAGGTCGTCTTGGCGCCGACAGTGTATGAATGGGGAAATGAAGGGGGAGGGGGGATCTCAAACTTTGGGACGCGCTTCTCTGAAATGTGGGAAAGTTATGAACTTGTCCCTCGTTTAAAATTTTGTACATCACGTCGGTTGGGGATAGGACAGTAATATCGCATCTCCCAAATATTTGCCGGTAACTATTTTGGGCGAGGAGAGGGTATTTTGCCGCCCACGGTTGGCGCCCATGATGTATGAATTGGGATGAGAGGTAGGGCGGTTGTGTCACGTCTGATGGAAGTTACACATCTGCCCCTATTTAAAATATTAGCCTACATCAATTTCGGACGAGGAGAGATTGTTTTGCCGCCCTCCATGTATGAATGGGGAAATGGAGGGAGAGACGCATGTCTTTCGGACGAGCTTGAATCAAATGTTTTTTCCCGCCCATGTTTGGCGCCCACAATGTCTGAATGGGCTCAGAGGCTGTCGTGTCAGGTCTGATTGAAGTTACTAGTCTACCCCTATCGACAGCAGTGTAAATCCAGTCGATAAGGATGTCAAGTGTCAGGGGTAGATAGTAATTTCCCTCTCGCAAACACTTGCTTTAGGCAGCCCACAAATTATAGTGGGTGTTTAGCCGCTTCATTCAAAACTTGGGAGAATTAGCATTCACGTTTGCCCTGGGCCCTGGAAAACTAAATTCAGATCCAATTTGTATGCGATTACGAATATCCACAGATAATTCTACATTTTTTATTTGTTTCTTCAAAACCACAACAAAGATTTATTCCACCTTTATGTATGATTATGATTTAGAAATGCCATGATCTTAGAATTTAGTAGGTTGGATACACTTTGAGTCAAACAGTTATTGCATCCAATACAATATGCTCACACGAAAAACACTTCACCTTATGTCAATCATACAAGTACTGAGGATTACCTCGCCTAAAAAATTCGGATCATTACAACACATGGACAACATAGGGGGTATTACAACATAATCCATTCAGAGAGATGACACAACATGCAAGTACAATAATCTAATGACAATTTCAACTGGTATCTAAAGAAGAACCAGGATTACCCTGGGCTTCAAATAGCAGAAACAACAGGACCTCCTCCATCTTCAAATGCAACATTCTTACTTCCTCCAATTCTTGGGTTGCTTGCATAATGCATCCTGCAAATTGCACAATTTCCAGCCTCAAGATAAAGATTACCTCATTTATGGCAGCCACACCATCTCTTTCTGCCTCTAGTAGAGCCTCAAGAACTATAATATCTGTGCTCAGACTGCTCTCCGGCGGTGTTGCCTCTGAACTGCTACCATCTGGTAACATGGATGGCGCACTGCTTCCACAAATAGATTTTGGGGTTGTACATTGTGTCCTAGTGTGAACGACATCCTGAAAGGTTTCCGCTGGACATAAGTAAGAGATAGTAATCGCATGATCTAGGCAGTAAGCTTACATGGTAAACAACATACGAATTATTGCCGAGTATGGAAAGCTATATTTAAATGGTTCGAAGCAGCATCAACCGAAAAGAAATTAAAATGGTAAGATGAAACTAGGGATGTAAGTGGCAAAGAAACGACATCCGCCAGTCCCATCAAGTTAGTTTTTGCTAGCTCCCTAGTTCATTTTCCTCAAGAAACAAAAACTCTTTTGAACTATCATACCACTAGTGGACTTTAATCAGGATTAAACGGGACCCAGTTGACATCCCTAGTTGAAAGGGAGTGTACCACTGCTATATTTAAGTTGCCAAGGCATCTAAGTAGTTGAAATAATCTAAGAAACCACTTAACAGTCTGGCCTCATATAAACTACGAAGATAGTCTTTTGATGAAGTTCAGAGGAAAAGTTAAGGACTCAAATGAACTAGGCATGCATTTCTTTACGATAGTACAGCAGACACTACTGACATATTGGCCAACTCAGGTATAAGCCGGTGCCACCTAACACTTTCTTGGATATTCTGCATAACCCTTCTGTCAAGTTGCCTAATGAGGAAGACTTGGCTGTTCCTGACCCGGAAGCACAATTGGTGTCGGCTCTTCACGTCATCCCAGATTGGACATTGCCATATTTGGCTTACATGACCCGGGGCGAGTTGCCCGAGGATGAAACCTTGGCTAGGCAGATAACCAGGCGGTCTAAGTCAACGACAATTGCCAATGGTGAGTTGCATCATCGCAGTGTCACTAGGGCATTTCAGCATTGTGTCTCTCCTGAGGAAGGTCAAGAAATTCTTCATGAGATTCATGAAGGATATTGTGGCCATCATGCCGGTTCAAAGTCCCTTGTGGCCAAAGCTTTTCGTCATGGATTCTATTGGCTGGCGGCTCACGATGATGCGGAGGATCTGGTCAGTAAATGTGATGGTTGTCAGAAATTCTCATGGCGAGCTCACGTGCCAGTTCAAGAATTGCGGATGATTCAAATTACTTAGCCGTTTGCAGTCTGGGGACTTGACATGGTTGGGCCTTTCAAAAGGTCCAAAGATAAAAAGACCCACCTCTTGGTGGCAGTTGACAAATTCACAAAGTGGGTTGAGGCAGAGCCAGTTACTAAGTGTGACGCAGCCACGACGGTTCAATTCATGAAAAATGTGATCCTTCGTTTTGGCTTTCCACACAACACTATAACTGACAATGACACTACTCTGTCCAAGGGCGCCATGGAGGAGTTTTGTCAACGTGAGCATATTCAGCTTGACGTTTCATCAGTAGCTCACCCCCAATCCAATGGTCAAGCTGAAAGAGCCAATCAAAAAATCTTGAAAGGCATCAAGCCCCGGCTGATGGTTCCTTTGCAACAGACGCCGGGTTGTTGGGTGGAGGAGTTACCTTCTGTGACATGGAGCATCAATATATACTACCCCAACAAGTCCACGGGTTACACGCCTTTCTTCATGGTTTAAGGAGCAGAGGTGGTTCTCCCTAGCGACATTCGTCATGACTCGCTCCGCGTTGTGGCTTACGCTGAAGCTGATAACGAACAAGCCCGTCAGGATGCACTTGACCTGTTAGATGAAAAGCATGACTTGGCAGCAGCCCACTCGGCGATTTACCAACAGGACCTGCGCCGTTATCACAGCTGCCGGGTTAAGTCCAAAACCTTCCAAGAAGGTGATTTGGTGCTCCGACTCATCCAGGATCAAACTGATGCACACAAGTTATCCCCACCTTGGGAAGGACCCTTTGTGGTCAGCAAGAACTTGAACAACGGGTTATACTACCTTATCGATGTTCGAGAGCACAAAGACTCATGTAAGTCGGAGGAGGAGACCCGCCGACCATGGAATATCGCTCATCTTTGGCCTTACTACACTTGAGCCACCGGCTCTTATGATGTACATATTTTTGACAATGTATATATTATGACAAGTAATAAAGCATGAACTCTATCCTTTTCATCTTCAACGATCATGTGTCTTCATCATCATAAGTCCAAAGACCATTTGGGGGCTGATCGTATTTGAATCTAGCTTAACTCCATTGGCACATCTTCTTCATCGTATCCGAATCATAGCTGATAAAAAAATTAATTGATCATTTGGGGGCTGGATCGTATTCGAATCATAGCTTTAACCCCTTTTGGTCTGGATCATGATTGTATTCAAATCATAGCCATTAAACCTCATGGTCACTTGGGGGCTTCCTGTTCAAACATAGGTCGTATTCGAACAAAAGAGAACATAGTTGTCAGTACCCTCTTGATCAGCACAATGCCAAACCCACTAGGGGGCTTCTTGATCGTATTCGAATGACAGCTTAACCACTTTTGGGTCCGACTATGATCCTATTCGAATCAGGGTTGTTAAAAAACTCTCAAGGTCATTTGGCGGCTTCTTGTTCAAACATAGGTTGTATTCGAACCAGAGAGAACATAGCTGTCGGTACCCTCTTGATCGACGCAACACCAAAACCACTAGGGGGTTTCCCGATCGTATTCAAATCCTAGCTTAACCCCTTTTGGTCTGGCTTACTGATCGTATTCGAATTAGAAGCCTCACTTTTTCTCTCTGTTTGGCTTATGTTTTTTGAAAACAATCTTTTGAGTTTGTCTGCAGACTTTTTCAGATGTAAGGCATGTATATGTGGTTTCTATTTAACCCGGCTTGGCTTTAGACGATAAGTCACCAGCATATGACAATCATCAAAAGTTTGGAAGTATTGGCTTCTAAAGATTGGGTTATCACCCTTACTGTGCAGGTCACATAAACTGGCAGTGCAAATTCAGTATCACAGGTACGATATTATAGTTATGTTTCAAAGTTATGATTCATAACAAGCTTATCCGTTTTTACACATCAATGGTCATATGTAAGATATCATGACCCGCCCAGCGGTAAACCTCCAAGTGTTTCTGGTGATCTATTTTTGTGTGCAGGATAGTTCAAGGACTTTCTTATGCATGAGGAAAACAGAGGATAAATATAATAAGCATAAATATGAGACGACGGCTTAACAGTGTTGAGCACCAAAATGTGCATGATGGCATGACAGAGCAAAGTCATTTCTACCCTATTACATGACTCCCCGAGTCCAAATGATTAAACTGTTTTTTTTTCAGAAGGCTACAAATATGAGCCGCCCTGCAGATCAGTTCTCTTGTTGGCCTGAAGCTTCTGGATCAACCCTCTCCGCTTCTTTGTCCTGTTCCCTATCCTGGAAGGTTGATGACGACCAGCCAATGCCATTCAAGGCTTCAAATTCAGCTTCATCATCAATTAGCCTAGACGGGTCAACTGCAGGGGCGAAGGTATGCTTATGGATTGGGGGATCAGGCTTGTCACTTTATAATGCGGCGTCGGCATCCTCTGATTTCCCGCGTCATAACCCAGATGGTACTTGGTGAGGTCCACCTCATCGGTAATCAGGGTGGCCACAGGGCGTATTTCTTTCACACAAGCAATGAAGTCCTCCTATTCAAATGAAGTGCCATCCTCCTTAAGGCTTGGGTGCCAAATGTCGATGTCGGCTGGGTCTAATTCCGGTAGCCATGCTTTGGCCCGGCTTAAGGCAGCCACGGCTCCGGCTCTCGCAGATGATCTCCTTAATTCATTGAACCACTGGGGCAGCATAGAAAGCTTCTTTAGCACATCAACCAGGAGTGTGGGGGCTTTGTTTGATAGGGCAACTATGGCTAAGGCACGCTGAGCTCCAATGTAAAGTTGTTCTACGAGCGTGTAAACCGCCTTCAGCTTCACTAGCATGTCCATATTGAGGTTGGTGCTCCTGGGGCCTGCATAGCAATAACACGTGAGTTAATGACAATTCATATGATCACCAGAAAAATTCAATACTTAACACTTGTAGGGCGGCTTACCAAAGATTGCTGAGACCATCTGAGACACATGGCGTTTTAAGCCGAACAATTCAGTGATCACCTCTTCAAGAGTCGCCTCTGCTTTTTCAACTCGTTGGGTTATGGCAATTTTTTCTTCAGCCCATGCCTTTTTCTCAACTCCAAATTCGGCCTTCAATTTCTCTTGTTCAGACACACTGAATTCAAATTTGGAATTTTCCCTTTGGGTTTCAGTCTCCTGTTACTCCAAGCGGTTCTTCAATTCAGACAACTCTGATTGAAGTTGAGCAGTGGTGGTGTGTACAAATACCGGGTCAAAATCATGAATATTAGCATATAGTATTAAGTCCCAAGCCTTTTGCTGGCAACAACACTTGGCACTTGGTGGCTAATGTCTACCGGAAGTTTTGTTTAAGTGGTGGCTTACGAGAATAAGTCCCAAGCACTTTGCAAGCAAGAGTACTTGGCACTTGGGGGCTAATGTGTACCGAAAGTTTTGTTTAAATGGCAACTTATGAGAATAAGTCCCAAGCACTTTGCAAGCAAGAGTACTTGGCACTTGGGGGCTAATGCATATTGCTATTAAGAGCTACACAAGTACTAAGAGTAGTTGGCACTTGGCGGCTAATGTGTACCGAAAGTTTTGTTTAAATGGCGGCTTATGAGAATAAGTACCAAGCACTTTGCAAGCAAGAGTACTTGGCACTTGGGGGCTAATGCATATTGCTGTTAAGAGCTACACAAGTACTGTTTTCTACACAAGCATATGAAGGACCGGCTCATTCATGCTGATTAAACCGGCCCTTGGGGACTACAGATTAAGTCAGATCTTTAAGGATTCTACCAAAGGATATTACTGGTGCTCATAAAATCATTCTAAGTCTACAACATATTCATCATAAGCAGTAGACTTGGGGGCTGGCATAGTAAGGACAATTCAATGAAGGGAAGAATTTATACCTCAAATTTCTGGTGCATTTGTTTCCATGTCAACATCAAGATCGCGGCTGCTGTGCACTTGGCTAAGATAACCAGAAAAAACTTCTCCAAGGCTCAATTGAGTATAGTCAGCAACATTAAATGTGACTTTACGTCGTTCAATGTGCTCGTTCTTGGTAGAACACTTGGCTAGCACAGTAGGTCTCCCCGGCTCAGTATAGCAGGTCTTGGTGATTTCCACATCAACATCTTGTGAGTCGGCTTCAGGGTTTACAGAGCCGTCGGCGACTTGATCGACAGGCGGGTCAACAGTCATCTTGGCATGTCGTGAACCGGTTCAAGCGGCGGTTCAGGAACAAAGGCCTCAGGCGCGACAGTTCGGAGCTCCGGCTCAATCACGGTCGGCTCTTCGACCGGCTTGTTTTTCTTCACCCTCTTGCTGGGCTTTGCTTTTCCACTGCATAAGGTCAAAAAGGTCAGTACAAGTATAAAGGATTGTAATGAGTACATGATAAGTAAATCATCATTACCCTGGAGTGGTCTTAAAAGCCGGCATGTTGGACTGGATTGAGTCGCCGGAAGAATGTGAAGCTTCCTAATAATTTGAATCAGAAGAGTTGAGTGGTTGACGAGTGAGACCCGCCAAAGGATAAAAAGGATTTAAGTCAGAGGTGACCTTGTTCCGGCGCTTCCTTGGTGTATTCAGTATGCTGGAGGAGAGTTCCGCATCCTTGCTGCTCCGAGTCTGCCTCCGGCTCTCATGAATCTGTCGCTTCAAAAGAAATTGAGGATCCTGATAAGCTAAGGGATGAGAAAATCTTACTTTCCGGGTTACTCTTCGGATTTTTTGTCTTGGCAAAAGCTTGGAGTCGGAGAAAATAATATTTACCTTTTCTTCCAATCCTGGACTTGTTCCCATGTCAGCCTGATGATAATCCGTGTCAATAAGGTGATTGAAAAAGGATCCAAGAGAGTCGAGGGCTACCTCTGACTCAGAGGAGTCCGCCAGTTGAAGCAATTCAGAAGCGCTGGGCTTCTTTCCTCTTTTCTTGGCGGCGGCTCTCTTGGCGGCTTTCTTGGCATTCCTGGCTCTCTTTGCAGCCTCATGATCATAGTTTTTCTTCCAAAATTTGTCATCAGCCTGAGAAAATGAGAAAAGGTTTGGGTAAAAGACAAAATATCAAGGATGAAGGTAAATTGACTCAGTTTGGTGGCTTACCCCTGGAGCCGGGTTAGCTTTGCAGAAAGGGCTTAAGCCCACCTTGCCGCGGTCTGCTAGGCTTTCATTCAAAAGTGACTTTGTCATATTATTGATAACATCTTCAGGTAAATCATCAGGGCTGTTGTGCAGTGGATCTTTCTTCTCGCCCGTGTAGGTGCACATTAAACCGGGGCGACGGCTCAACGGGATGATCCGCCATGCGACCCAGCACCGGACCAAGTCAATACCATTTAAGCCATTCCCTAAAAGAGCCTTGACCTTAGCCATGGTAGGAGCGAGCTTCTGGCTGTCTGCAGCTAGCAACTTATCTAGAAGAGGATGATTGGAAACGAGGCGCAGGGTGCGAAGGCCGGGCAGAGGGTTCTCATCAGTCGGAGAAGTGTCTTGGTAGTAGAACCATGTTTGGTTCTAGTCTTTGAGGTGACTTGGTGGATTCGCGTAAGGGAAAATGGCGTCTCTCCGTCGTTGGATTGAGACCTTGCAGAGTTCCAAACTAGGTCCGTTGGAGTATTCATTCTGGCGATTCAAATAAAACAACTCTCTGAAAAGTAGCAAGCTGGGCTCTTCTTCAAGATACACCTCACAGAATAGTTGAAAGTTGCAAATATTAGACACGGAGTGGGGTCCGATGTCTTGAGGACGGAGGTAAAAAAAGTGCAGGACGTCTCTAAAGAACTTTGAGCTGGGTGGTGAAAAGCCCCGGTTCATGTGATCAGTGAAAACGATGACTTCCCCCTCTTTGGGCTGAGGCTTTTCCTTTGTTGGATCAGGAGCACGGTACGACATCACAACCTTTTTAGGCAGATAGACGGTTTTCACAAAATCGTCAAGTGTACTCTCCGTGATGATGGATTTGACCCAGTTACATGAAGTGACTATTTTGGGCGGCATTGTGAAGAAGGAAGCCTATAAAAGAGAAACATTGCCGATTCAAATTTAAGCCGGAGGAAAGGTATTACAGCACATGTTCGGAATGGCGGCTTATAAAGGGGCCTAATGGTATATGACTAATTACGTTAGGTTATTTAAACCACCATGAGCAGTCAGGTTATTTTACCCGCCATGGGTAGTCGGATGTTATCTATTGAGCATTGCAATTTAAGCCGGTGGTTTGAGCCGCCATGGCTAGGTGGATCTACCAAAATGCAGTTTTTGGCTAAGTGTCACATAAACAAGTTTCAAAGGCTGCAGCTATTATTTTGGATCAACGGCTGTTCAGGAAAAGGAAATAAATCTAGACCTAAAAAATCAGTACAGATGAGTTCGTAAGCTCTAAAAGGATCTTTTTTCTAGGAAAGGGGATCTGCTGGTATGAAAGGTGAAAGCAAAACAACTACCGCATCGGTTATACGTCGTTTTAAGATCAAATAGGTTCACGGTGCAAGCACTGAAGATGAACTACGATGAACTATGAAGAACACAGAGAATTTTAGAAACCCTAATGCGGATCTGAGGTGTGGGAAAGCAAAAACTTACAGGTGCAGATCTATTGCGGAGGATCGCCGCCGTTCTCTGGTTCGATTCAGGGTGATGCAGCGGCCTGGGACGAAAATGACGTGCGCTCTATGGCGGCAGCGGAGCTTGAGCGGCAGAGGTCGCGAGAGGAAGAAGATGCTGGAAAGGGGAGAATGAGAAAAGACCAGTCGTGGCTATTTATAAGGAAGGACTGATAAGTGGGCGCGAAAAATGAGGAGGCCGAAAACAAGGTTATCCAGCTATTCGGGCGCCTCGATTCTTGGACAGGTATTAAAATAAAGATCCATTGGGATATGTTGATAAAGTGTGAATTAATGATAGATGATGTCATGGCGGGTTATCATAGATCTAGAAGATGACGTCATGGCGGGTTATAAACTCTCGCGCAAGGAAGAGCAGAAGATTTTTTCTAAGTGTTGAAGATTGACATGAACCAGTTCAAATCAATCTAGGGCCTAATGTTGGGGATATAACTATTAGTATAACCCGCCCAGGAGGGGCCGTGTTATACCTATCACGATTCATCATATGAAGCCCACAACGATATTTGAAGATGACGGTTCAGTTAAGGGCCCAAGGCCCAAAGGCGGCTTAAGGCCCATAGTGATAAATCGCCATATTTGTATGACTTGTATTGTAAGGCAAGAATAGATAGTCACCGAGCCGGACACTGTTTATGAGCCGGTCGGGACTCTGTGAGCCGTTGGGCGTTGACCTCTCTATATAAAGGGACGACCTGGCGCGGTTCAGGACAAGTAACATCAGATCAAGAACTAGGTCAAGCGAATTCGCTCCCTGGTAATGGAGACATAAGCAATCCCAGATCAAACTGGATTAAGCCATTACCTTCACCGCAAGGGGCCAAACCAGTATAAACTCCTGTGTCCTTTGTCCCGTTTTAACCTCTTTAAGCTTCCTAGTGGCGATGGCTCCATGACTAAGTCCTTTTGCTAGGACATCTGCCGTGACGTTTCCACGACAGGAGGAGATCCGACAAGCTAGGGAGATCGCGGCTGGTAAGCCCTTCTTATTACAAACTAAATCCGGCAATCCGAAGTATGCCCCGCTTAATCAAATGTGGAGTTTTCCAGACGCATTGTTGGACTTGCCGAAGAGTGTCTCCGATGCGACGCAGTTTTTCCAAGCGCAAGAAGGACATGCGACGGAAAAGCTTTTCTGGTCGCAATTCAGCATGCCAAAGTGTCCCCTGTTGCTGAACGAACAGATGGCCCAGTGGGCCGAGCTCCACAAGATATCCGGATCTGCCATGAAGGACACCGTGGTCCGGCTGTGGCTGACAGAATCATTTCCGAATAGTTATTTCTATTTGGTGCAACGACTTGTTGATGCGGTGCCGCGTATCGACGCTGTTAAGCGGTCAACATGCATAGAAGGTCCACGGATGGCCATTGCCCGTGTCAAGACATTCTGGGCAAATATGAAGGCCACCGATATTGCAGCAAAAAGTCCACCGAAGGGCAAGGACTATCACGCGCCAGAGCATTATTTTGAGGATGTCCTAGAAGGTGCCCTCTTGATAGAGGGTCAGTGCTCGAAAGATATTATGTTCGAGTGAAGTGTACCGAAATTATAAAAACAAGATTATGATATATTAGGGATATGTTTTTTATACTTTCGCCCAAAAAGTTTTTGGTGCCTTCTGTGCGGCCGTTTTTTGTATAATCTAAAAGTTTACCAGTCGTCGGCTTCGGCCCCCTCGCATATAACACGGGGGTGTTCGGAAAAGCACTTGATCACTCTTGACCCAACGTCTTGGTCCATTAAGGAGGTGTTAATGCGGCGAACCAAGCAATCGGACTATAGGGCTTTAACACTTCCACTTAGCCATAGGAGTTTGACGGTGGGTCTATGATATATCCCCTGGTATGTACGCGGTTATCTGAATACGGTGCGTTTACATACATGACCAGAAGAACGGTCCTTCGTGTAATACGGAAGGTATCGTGAAGATTCCGGTGAGTCATCGAGTGGTTGACCAGCTCTCGCCACATCATGACAGTCAGTTTTCGGCTTTCTCTACTTAGGTGCTCATCTGGACGACCAGGACACAATCGCGGTAGTTCTCCCTTTACTACCCTAGCCGATAGAGCGGAACGTAAGGTAGTAAGCACAGGAGCCGGGCAACCCAGCTATTGACCAAATACATGATTCGGAGCTGATGCATACAAGGCCAAACTTCTGACGCCGAAGTATGCTATAAAGCTGTTCGGACTTATCGGCAACTCATATGTTGCCATATCGAGCCCCTGGCAATATATGCCGAGGTGTGTTTGTGAAATAACCACAGAAGAAAATTTCAGTTCTTTGAGAAAAGCAAATACTGAATACGGGTTATGTTGACTAGCACCTGAATGATACGCCACGCATGATCTTTACAGATTATAACACTACCACCAAGGCTATTTGACATGCCGGGGATCGAAATTTGAGAAAAAGGGGCGGTCTACAAAAAACATTTGGACCTCCTGCCGCATCTGCGTTGCCTTGCCTTGGTTGAAGGACTTCTCAGCAAATATAATCACCTGTGGTAAAAGATAGAAAATGGTTAGCAAAAGAAAAAGACAGAGAGTGCGGATAGTATTATAGGACTGTCCGCATTGTGTCTTCGTCGGTGACCAGGGTATTTTGAGTATATAATTATGTGCGCGAGATAAACTTCGCGGCTATATGGGGCGGACGGTAGAGGCCGAACTGATAATTCAGCTCTGAGATTGATTGGTCCTCTCTAATGGAGACCGGCGGCTTGATGGCCGACGAAATGTGCGGCTTCATAAGTGTCAGGACCCCGACTCAATGCCACATCGATCTAGCATGTAACACCTCATATCACTTTGCGGCCTCACGCACGGTATTCCCACGGGTGTCGCCTTACCTTTGCCCGGGACCGTTTGCGCCTTTTGGCTCACGTATATGATGATGTCGCTAGCATCCATATGATAAAGAGTCCGGGCTGACATGACTAGTCGTAAACCCAAAGTGGCACAGACTTACAGGGACAGGCATCCATGACCCAGCATCGAACGTGTCGGTCATCAGTGAGTGAATCCAGGCTGTAGCACTGGGCTAGCAGGACTCCGGTGAACCAGGCTGTAGCGGGCCAACAGGACTCCGGTATTCATCGCGTGACATTTCCCCGAAGGGACAGACACAGGAACGAAGAAGGACACATGCCGGCCAGCCTAAGTGTTCCGGAGCAGTAGCAAGCTACCAAGGCTCAATGGAAACACTAGGAGACATTTCCCGGTAAGAGAGGCTACTAAAGATAAACAACTAGATGGTCAGATCCCACACATACCAAGCATTTCAATAACATAGACACAATATGCTCGATATGTGCAAATACAACATGGCATCATAACATAACTCTACGACTCAAGTATTTAATCAATAGGCTCCGAGGAGCGAGATATTACAAACATGGGTCTCATGACCCAACACTCAGAGCATACAAGTCAAAGCACAAGCGGAAGCTATCATGTCTGGGTGCAGACATCTATAAATGAAAAAGGCTGAGAAGCCTGACTATCTACCAGATCCTGCTGAGGGCACAAGATCGTAGCTGAGGTAACAAGCTAAACGTCGAAGTCCACGCGGAACTACTAGTGAGACTGAAGTCTCTCTGCACAAAACATAAAATAGGCAAACGTGAGTACAAATGTACCCAGCAAGACTTACATCAGAACTAACTACATATGCATCATTATCAACAAGGGAATGGTGGGGTTTAACTGCAGCAAGCCAGCTTTGACTCTGTGGCTATCCTGAACTACAACTGCAAGTAACTCTTTTGAGGTGGCGCACACGAGTCCACATATTCACCATATCAATACACCACTATGGATCCGCTCCCGTCTCCCTACGAGAACGCCATCCATAGCACTCACGCTTATCTTGCGCATTTTAAAGTATCCACTTTCACTTGTCTATGAACTGATATAAGCAACCCAGAAGTCCTTTTCCGCGGACACGGCTATTCGAATAGATGATGTTAACCCTGCAGGGGTGTACCTCTTCATACATGTTTCCACCACTTAGCGTCTGCACACGACATGTGCTCGGCAGACTTCAAGCGAAAGCCGACGTGGGTGTAGACCACGACCTACCTAAACACTCAAGTCTGTAGTCCAGGTTTATCGCCTATTCGGGTTCCATCCATGAGGAGATCCGGCCGGAGTTTCGCTCACAGCCCCAAACGATGTGAACAGGGTTCCCGAGATACCAAACGGGCATCCGGTACACCGTGCCACGTACCTACCGCATCACAGCCCACCCCTACGGTCAGCGCTGTCCACGGCCTCCAGTAAGCTACAAACACCAGAAACTACTTGCAACTCCTGGACAGAGGACTAGGGTGAATAAGAAGTCGAGCGGGGTCATATTTCAGGGCCCAATGTATGGTAGTAGCTGAATCATGGATCACAAACACAGAACTCAGTTCCTGAGGACGGCTGCAATGAGACAACCCACCATGTACTCCTACATGGCCTCTCACCGCTACCTTTACCAAATCGTGTTCACACACTTAGCTCACACACAGTAGGACATGTTCACACGCCTCTGATACATCCCCGATGAATCAGACCTGACTCAACTCTAAGCAATAGCAGGCATGACAAACAAACATGAATGAGTAGGCACAACAGGGCTCAAACAACTCCTACTCATGCTAGTGGGTTTCATCTATTTACTGTGGAATGACAGGTCATGCAAAGGATAAAGGGGTTCAGCTACCGCAGCAAGTAACAGTTGAATCGTTGTTGTCCTAATGCAGTAATAGAGAGCAGGAGCGAGAGAGTGGGATTTTATCGGAATGAACAAGGGGGTTTTGCTTGCCTGGCACTTCTGAAGATAACATTGAGTCTTCATCAGTGTCAACGATCACATCGTCGAAACCACGTCTATCGAGAGGGGACAAATACCGGCAACACAGAAGGGAACACAATCAATGCAATGCACAATATGATGCATGATCATGACATGGCAAAATGAATGTGTTTTGGGCTAATGCAACTAGCAACAGATTAAATGAAGTTGGTTTGAATACAAGATTCAAATTCAAACTCCATATGTGATTATTCAAATGCCATTTAATTGATTTGTGCTAAACAGCACCTATAAGTTGTTCTAACATGCATGAAAATGGTACAGATGGATTCCTTGAATTTTTCTGATAATTTTTCATATATAAATTATTTAATTTGGAGTTACGGTTAATTTTCTATGATTTATTGAAGTTTTAGCTATTTTCTGGAATTAATAAATCATTTAAGAATTATCTAAATTCCAGAAACATTTACTGCGTCAGCAGTGCGTCACCGTGACGTCAGCAAGTCAACAGGGGTCGGTCAGGGTCAAACCTGACGTGTGGGGTCCACACGTCAGTGTCTCAGTCAACTAACCAGGTTAGTTAGCCCTAACTAACTTAGTTAGCCGGGCGGGGCCCGCATGTCAGTGGCTCACCTAATTAACTAAGTTAGTTAACACTAACTAACCTAGCACTAACTAAGCAGGCGCCTGGGCCCACACGTCAGGGGGTCAAACCCCGGGTCAAACCCGCCGGAGTTGACCCGCGGCTTGTCGCCGGCGACGCCAGCAACGGCGGAGGGCGTCGGAAACGCTGCTCCGGCCACGGTTTGATGCGCGGGTGGGTGCTACGAGTAGCTGGCGATGTGGCGCATCCAACGGTGGCGGTGTTTGGTGCTGGGGTGGCCGGAGTTAACGGCGGCGAGCTCTTTTGCGGCCGCCGGAGTTCGGCTATCGACGGGAACTATGCCACAGAGCACGGGAGGAGCAGCAGTTGGGTGATTTGAGCTCCTTCGGATGCGCTGAGCGCGTTGGCGGGCTCATAAGCAAGGCGGCTGTGGCCGCGACGGCGCCATGGCCGGCGGCGAGGGATTCTCGGGCAAGGTGGTGGGGCTAGCTAGAGAGGGAGGTGGGGCACGGGGAGAGGGGGAATCGGGTCGAGGGCTCATCGCGGAGCTGCAGGGAGGGTTAGTGGGCTCGGGGGCGCGCCGGAGTGGCCGAATCGACGGAGAAGATCCTCGGCGGCCGGCGAGGGGGAAAACGTCGGGGGCGGCGTTCCGGGGCTCTTCTGGTCGCGTGAGACGACGAGGAGGACGAGGGAGGACCGGCGGAGCTCTGGGAGGCGTCGGGGAGACGAGACGGTGGCTGTGGCCGCGCGAGCGCTGGTCGGCGGCGACGGCCTCCATTCGGGCGCGTGAAGGAGAGAGAGCAGAGGAGAGGGAGGAGCGAGGGAGAGCTACGGAGAGTGAGAGAGGTCGTGGGGAACGAGGGGGGAAGTGCGTGGCTCCCTCGGGTGCCTCCAGCGGCGAGCAGGTAAGCAGGAGGTGGCCGGAGCTCTTCGGGCGCGCGCCACGCCTCGCCTCTGCCTACTGGCAGAGGAAGAAGAGGACAAGGGGGGAGGAGGTGGGCTGGGCCAGCGGGAGGAGCTGGGCCGGCTACAGGTAAGTGGCCCAGGTACGGTTCTTTCTCTCTCTTTCTGTTTTAATTCTGTTTTTCAATTTTTTTAAATTTGTTTTGGCATTGTTTTGAATTTAAACAAATTCAAACAATGCCAAAAACTCCTCTGAATATTTTTATTTGCTAGATGGACTTTTCCAACAGCACATAAAGCATTTCAGAGTTATTTGAAAATATATCCCATATATTATGAATATAACTCCAAATTCAAATACAATAATGGTTTAAATTCAGTGCTCAAAATATTCCTCAAAATGTTCATTATTTTTGGTTTGGTGCAAAACCCTTGCCAAAATATAACCAACATTATTTAAGGCCATTTTGGAACATTGAATGCATTTTCCCAGGGTTCTTTGCCCCTCTTTTATTTAAGTTTTTGAGGCTTCCAAAATTCCTCAGTTCAAGTTTCAAAAATTTAAACATGATGCAAGCAAGATGCAACACTAGACAGCACCAGAAGCTAGGGATGTGACAGCTCACCCCCACTAAACAAAAATCTCGTCCCGAGATTCAAGTGTAGGGTAAGACGATGGGGAACGCAAACTAGCACAATCTTCATGATCCAGGTTGCACTTCATAGGAACGTTGATTCGATCACCATCTTTGTCCCGTCGTCTTGCTTTGAGAACTCCAGCTAGCATGACAGCAAGAGGAAAAGGACAACTCCGGAAGAATCGATCTTCTCGAAGGTCGAACAACTCAGGATTAACTCCCGGAATGTGACATAGCAACATCTCTCAAGCTGAGAGACGAAGCATACCTCTAGAGGGATGGAGTGGAGCAGGTGACGAGGTTCACTAGGTAGACAGCAATTCCAGACTTAAGAATGTGGTGATCGGTTGTCAACATAGCGAGGAGTTGAATGGCCATGATACCACGACGAAACATCCTGGAGAAGGGTGATTCGTAGATTATCCCCTTAAGTGGCAAAAAGAATTACCTTTGATATAGAGATCATTTAGACTCTCTATATCATCTTAAGGCAAATCACAGCAATCGATTGGCGGGGGTCGGTAGAATGGCATACTCGGACTTGGATGATGTGGATTACCTTGTTGAAGACAATGTAATGCATGAATTTGCTTATCACCGGAAATGGAAGAGACCCATGGTAGAATGGCACATTGGCGGTGCAAGCTGGGAACAAAATGCAAATGCTGGGAATGATTCTGGTAACTGGGGAAGAACCCAACAATAGAGAGTGGATTCACTGTTTGAAAGGGTTATAGCATTGCCGAGGAAACTGAGAGGAATCCCAGTTAGAGCCGATGATAACACGTAGTGCTTGTGCGTGCTCTCAAGAACTTGAGCATTTCCACAATCATCAAGATTCTACCAATATCCGTGTCAAGGATTCTGGCAACACAACTTACTACCATGATGAATACCGGTGGAAGATGCCGATGCAAAGGAAGATAACACCTTCTTAGATTTCACCTTGGCGAGGCCAAGGAAACAAAATCTGGATGATCGACCGAGAGACATTTAGCACTCCACTTCTAATGTTCTCCTTGATGTGCTAGCGTAACCCATTCATAGATATGGTTTGATATCTAGAACATCAAGTAAAAGGTCGGACTTCGGGATCTCAAAATCCATAGGGGCAACTAGGGAGTAAATCCTACGAAATCCCTATGGGGAGGTGGCCAACTTCATCAATCAAGATATTATAATAACAGGTCTTCCGGCTGGGTGTGTTGGCCACGACATCCACTTTACCGGTTATCGTGCGACCAATATTATAATTCTTGGGAAATATTCCAACCATCATATCTGCCTGAGATTCAGATCTGGTTGGTGTCAGGATATTCCAGACTCATCGAGTCTAGGAAGAAAAACGGAAGTTTGCAACACAAATCGACAAGATGACGTTGCGGGATTCTCGGGAGATGAACTACGATAGCAAGCTCCAAAACATGAGCTGGTTCTGCTACTAACATGTGAACACGTTGTCCAAGACAAGCATGACCACAAAGTAGTCTTATAATAAAACACTACCGAGTTCAGGAGGGGGAACCATCAACGAGGGTATCGAAGTCCTTACATAAGTCCGGATTAGCTCTTATGAAGAAACTCCTTCTCCTTGAACAAATCAATCAGTGGCTTGGTGTGCTAGGGATACATATAGATTGAAGGTTGCAAGTCTTCAAACCACAGCATTCTTCGCACGTGTGCATGACTGATTTGGAATGATTCCAAAGAAAGCAACATTGACTTTCTCGAGTCCACGGCGGTAACTTGCATCAAATGCACATGAACTAGAGGAAGCACTTCTTACATCCGAACATATGCTTCATGAGCTAGCATGAACAAATGCTTTCAAAAGTTTCCAACACTAGCTTAATGTTCAGCAAAATTATGGGGAAGACAAGGATGTTGTCAATGGGCTCATCAACAATTCATCTAGGTTTCCTTTTAAAAGGAATTCCATAGTTAAGTGAACACGGTGATAGCATTGGTCAGACCAAAGATGTAATGGTGTATGCTCGAGGGATCAACCACGAATAAGACAACATTACGAGCATCGTTGGTACTGATTTGATTTGACGATAGCCCACACTCAAATCAAAGGATTGATAAGACAATAGGTCCAGCAACTGATCACAAGGACCAATCGATGAAGATATCATCTTTCTTCAACACACACTACACAAGAATATCCCTTTGGAACGAACTAAGTCAGGCAAGCTTTTATCTTCCAACTCTCCAAGTTGTTGTCTAGCTTAACCAACTAGCTCCGGGATATCCATCATCGATTCTTAGAGAAAGGGTGGTTTATTGGAAAACAAACTTGATCACGAGCTCAACATAACAGTCAGGTGACAGCCTGGTGATACTTTCGAGAAGATATTCGAAAAATCACGAACCACCGATATGTTACTAAGCTCGAGAACAATCTCGCTTTTGAGGGCAAGACGATATGATCAAATGAGTGAGGACTTGACAAGATCCTAACTTATCAATCGAAGGGTGCACCGAAATAAGGACTAGGTAGCACGATCAGTCTTAGAAGGATGATTCCAATAACCAACACACTAAGAATGAAATTATTGTCCTTTAACTACCAAGCAATGAGGTTGCTGGGAGTATTGATTTCACACATCACAATTCATTTGTCGGTATTCCGGTTGCATCAACACAAGGGCCGAGGAATGACTAATGATGGTGAGAAGTATCACTACGTCAAAATTCATGAGAGTTGGTGCAGTTCTCATGACAATTCTGACATAAAGGGGGTAATACCCCAAGGTAGAACAGAACCAAAAGCTGGATTGGCATTTGATCTGCGGAATACAACTACTTTGACCCAATCCTAGATATGGACGAGGTACTGGAGTTTGTTTCTCCAAGTCATTCAGGACAGAATGGCTTGACGGACCACAAGGGTAATAGGCATCGACGAACGAATGCACGCATACTCTTGACTATCAATTGATAGACGAGGGTCAGAAGACAACTAAAGAGGGACAACTCAAAGGAACATACGATTTTCTGAGTTGTGGATGCATGGTTTAGCATGTCGAACAAATTCCACATATTTCTTCCGGATAACCCATGCAGAAAGGTAGAACTGGCAGAGTCACAATGTAGAATCGAGAACCCATCGAGAGCACTCTTATTGTGATCTTTCGATCAGCGAGGAACATCTGCCATAAGCGGTTCATAGTATTTGGAAGAAAGGAATACCACGAACATCGAGGAGTAATGCAAAGGTTACTAATAACCTAAAGGAACGAGCAAAACTATCAACATGAAGCAAGTAGGGTGAATCTCGGGTTCAAAACCCAGGGATAGAATACCTACTACTAAATGGCATCACGGGATGCTTTCGATAATGACGGCCAGAGTCATCACACTGGAACATAAATCATGGCTAGACTACTAGATGATCCCCTGAGACACCTAGGGTCATAATAGTAACAACAACATAATGTCAAGGCAATAGAATACCTCAACTCAACAATTAGTGTGATTGAGCTGGCATAAAGGAACATCGAAACCAGAGGGAAAGGATTTTGCAAATGCATCAGACTATTTAGAAACCTGGAATGACTCGGATAGCATAACGGCTGTAAATGCTCAGAAAAGATTTGAGACATTCACAAAAATGGTGGCATAACCACTCAGAAGCACAATATCAAGGTCTCGAGATCAACAGTTAACATACAGAAGTAGAAACTGAACTCAATCTTAGAACCATCAATCCTACAAGTCTGCAGATTAGTAACACGTGATCCTGATAGAAAGAAGAGATAGCCTAGTTCTTAATCCCCGTAGAAGAGAAGATGATGACTCAGATCAGAAGGCCATGAGGTATAAGGAGTAAAAAGAGCCTTACGTTTCATCCCACAATCAATTCCCTTATATAACTAAAGAATTTCTAGACTCAACTTCGACCAGTTTCGCTTGGTAATCCTACAGGCAGTCAAGCTCTGATACCAATGCTGTCAGGACCCCGACTCAATGCCACATCGATCTAGCATGTAACACCTCATATCACTTTGCGGCCTCACGCACGGTATTCCCACGGGTGTCGCCTTACCTTTGCCCGAGACTGTTTGCGCCTTTTGGATCACGTATATGATGATGTCGCTAGCATCCATATGATAAAGAGTCCGGGCTGACATGACTAGTCGTAAACCCAAAGTGGCACAGACTTACAGGGACAGGCATCCATGACCCAGCATCGAACGTGTCGGTCATCAGCGAGTGAATCCAGGCTGTAGCACTGGGCTAGCAGGACTCCGGTGAACCGGGCTGTAGCGGGCTAACAGGACTCCGGTATTCATCGCGTGACATTTCCCCGAAGGGACAGACACAGGAACGAAGAAGGACACATGCCGGCCAGCCTAAGTGTTCCGGAGCAGTAGCAAGCTACCAAGGCTCAATGGAAATACTAGGAGACATTTCCCAGTAAGAGAGGCTACTAAAGATAAACAACTAGATGGTCAGATCCCACACATACCAAGCATTTCAATAACATACACACAATATGCTCGATATGTGCAAATACAACATGGCATCACAACATAACTCTACGACTCAAGTATTTAATCAATAGGCTCCGAGGAGCGAGATATTACAAACATGGGTCTCATGACCCAACACTCAGAGCATACAAGTCAAAGCACAAGCGGAAGCTATCATGTCTGGGTACAGACATCTATAAATGAAAAAGGCTGAGAAGCCTGACTATCTACCAGATCCTGCCGAGGGCACAAGATCGTAGCTGAGGTAACAAGCTAAACGTCGAAGTCCACGTGGAACTACTAGTGAGACTGAAGTCTCTCTGCACAAAACATAAAATAGGCAAACGTGAGTACAAATGTACCCAGCAAGACTTACATCAGAACTAACTACATATGCATCATTATCAACAAGGGAATGGTGGGGTTTAACTGCAGCAAGCCAGCTTTGACTCGGTGGCTATCCTGAACTACGACTGCAAGTAACTCTTTTGAGGTGGCGCACACGAGTCCACATATTCACCATATCAATACACCACTATGGATCCGCTCCCGTCTCCCTACGAGAACGCCATCCATAGCACTCACGCTTATCTTGCGCATTTTAAAGTATCCACTTTCACTTGTCTATGAACTGATATAAGCAACCCAGAAGTCCTTTTCCGCGGACACGGCTATTCGAATAGATGATGTTAACCCTGCAGGGGTGTACCTCTTCATACATGTTTCCACCACTTAGCGTCTGCACACGACATGTGCTCGGCAGACTTCAAGCGAAAGCCGACGTGGGTGTAGACCACGACCTACCTAAACACTCAAGTCTCTAGTCCAGGTTTATCGCCTATTCGGGTTCCATCCATGAGGAGATCCGGCCGGAGTTTCGCTCACAGCCCCAAACGATGTGAACAGGGTTCCCGAGATACCAAACGGGCATCCGGTACACCGTGCCACGTACCTACCGCATCACAGCCCACCCCTACGGTCAGCGCTGTCCACGGCCTCCAGTAAGCTACAAACACCAGAAACTACTTGCAACTCCTGGACAGAGGACTAGGGTGAATAAGAAGTTGAGCGGGGTCATATTTCAGGGCCCAATGTATGGTAGTAGCTGAATCATGGATCACAAACACAGAACTCCGTTCCTGAGGACGGCTGCAATGAGACAACCCACCATGTACTCCTACATGGCCTCTCACCGCTACCTTTACCAAATCGTGTTCACACACTTAGCTCACACACAGTAGGACATGTTCACACGCCTCTGATACATCCCCGATGAATCAGACCTGACTCAACTCTAAGCAATAGCAGGCATGACAAACAAACATGAATGAGTAGGCACAACAGGGCTCAAACAACTCCTACTCATGCTAGTGGGTTTCATCTATTTACTGTGGAATGACAGGTCATGCAAAGGATAAAGGGGTTCAGCTACCGCAGCAAGTAACAGTTGAATCGTTGTTGTCCTAATGCAGTAATAGAGAGCAGGTGCGAGAGAGTGGGATTTTATCGGAATGAACAAGGGGGTTTTGCTTGCCTGGCACTTCTGAAGATAACATTGAGTCTTCATCAGTGTCAACGATCACATCGTCGAAACCACGTCTATCGAGAGGGGACAAATACCGGCAACACAGAAGGGAACACAATCAATGCAATGCAAAATATGATGCATGATCATGACATGGCAAAATGAATGTGTTTTGGGCTAATGCAACTAGCAACAGATTAAATGAAGTTGGTTTGAATACAAGATTCAAATTCAAACTCCATATGTGATTATTCAAATGCCATTTAATTGATTTGTGCTAAACAGCACCTATAAGTTGTTCTAACATGCATGAAAATGGTACAGATGGATTCCTTGAATTTTTCTGATAATTTTTCATATATAAATTATTTAATTTGGAGTTACGGTTAATTTTCTATGATTTATTGAAGTTTTAGCTATTTTCTGGAATTAATAAATCATTTAAGAATTATCTAAATTCCAGAAACATTTACTGCGTCAGCAGTGCGTCACCGTGACGTCAGCAAGTCAACAGGGGTCGGTCAGGGTCAAACCTGACGTGTGGGGTCCACACGTCAGTGTCTCAGTCAACTAACCAGGTTAGTTAGCCCTAACTAACTTAGTTAGCCGGGCGGGGCCCGCATGTCAGTGGCTCACCTAATTAACTAAGTTAGTTAACACTAACTAACCTAGCACTAACTAAGCAGGCGCCTGGGCCCACACGTCAGGGGGTCAAACCCCGGGTCAAACCCGCCGGAGTTGACCCGCGGCTTGTCGCCGGCGACGCCAGCAACGGCGGAGGGCGTCGGAAACGCTGCTCCGGCCACGGTTTGATGCGCGGGTGGGTGCTACGAGTAGCTGGCGATGTGGCGCATCCAACGGTGGCGGTGTTTGGTGCTGGGGTGGCCGGAGTTAACGGCGGCGAGCTCTTTTGCGGCCGCCGGAGTTCGGCTATCGACGGGAACTATGCCACAGAGCACGGGAGGAGCAGCAGTTGGGTGATTTGAGCTCCTTCGGATGCGCTGAGCGCATTGGCGGGCTCATAAGCAAGCGGTGACGGCTGTGGCCGCGACGGCGCCATGGACGGCGGCGAGGGATTGTCGGGCAAGGTGGTGGGGCTAGCTAGAGAGGGAGGTGGGGCACGGGGAGAGGGAGAATCGGGTCGAGGGCTCACCGCGGAGCTGCAGGGAGGGTTAGTGGGCTCGGGGGCGCGCCGGAGTGGCCGAATCGACGGAGAAGATCCTCGGCGGCCGGCGAGGGGGAAAACGTCGGGGGCGGCGTTCCGGGGATCTTCTGGTCGCGTGAGACGACGAGGAGGACGAGGGAGGACCGGCGGAGCTCTGGGAGGCGTCGGGGAGACGAGACGGTGGCTGTGGCCGCGCGAGCGCTGGTCGGCGGCGACGGCCTCCATTCGGGCGCGTGAGGGAGAGAGAGCAGAGGAGAGGGAGGAGCGAGGGAGAGCTACGGGAGAGTGAGAGAGGTCGTGGGGAACGAGGGGGGAAGTGCGTGCCTCCCTCGGGTGCCTCCAGCGGCGAGCAGGTAAGCAGGAGGTGGCCGGAGCTCTTCGGGCGCGCGCCACGCCTCGCCTCTGCCTACTGGCAGAGGAAGAAGAGGACAAGGGGGGAGGAGGTGGGCTGGGCCAGCGGGAGGAGCTGGGCCGGCTACAGGTAAGTGGCCCAAGTACGGTTCTTTCTCTCTCTTTCTGTTTTAATTCTGTTTTTCTATTTTTTTTAAATTTGTTTTGGCATTGTTTTGAATTTAAACAAATTCAAACAATGCCAAAAACTCCTCTGAATATTTTTATTTGCTAGATGGACTTTTCCAACAGCACATAAAGCATTTCAGAGTTATTTGAAAATATATCCCATATATTATGAATATAACTCCAAATTCAAATACAATAATGGTTTAAATTCAGTGCTCAAAATATTCCTCAAAATGTTCATTATTTTTGGTTTGGTGCAAAACCCTTGCCAAAATATAACCAACATTATTTAAGGCCATTTTGGAACATTGAATGCATTTTCCCAGGGTTCTTTGCCCCTCTTTTATTTAAGTTTTTGAGGCTTCCAAAATTCCTCAGTTCAAGTTTCAAAAATTTAAACATGATGCAAGCAAGATGCAACACTAGACAGCACCAGAAGCTAGGGATGTGACAATAAGGCCGCTTTGTACTTCGGCCACAGTAGTCGTAGTGTGTTCCTCTATACGGAGGGAGCATTCCGTATTTTCATTTATCATGATGGTGCCGCGTGGACCGAGGATCTTAAGTTGGAGAGAGGTGTAATGTGGGACCGCATTAAAGTGAGAAAAAGCAGTACGCCCAAGTAGCGCATGGCAGCTACTGCGGAGTGGGACGATATAGAAGGTCAAGCCTTCGCTTCAAAAGTTGTTCGGCGAGCCAAAAATGACTTCCAATGTAATCGAGCCCGTGCAGTGAGCTTCTACGCTGGATATTGTTCCCTTGAAGGTAGTTGTGGTGGGCCTGATTCTTGAAGGACCAATGTCCATTTTGTGGACAGTGTGTTGGTAGAGTAGATTAAGGATGCTACCGCTGTCCATAAGGACTTTCGTGAGATGGAACCCATCGATAATTGGGTCGAGGATGAGAGCTACCAGATCTTCGTGAAGGACACTGGCTGGGTGGTCCTTGCGATCAAATGTGATCGGGCGGGCCGCCCATTGGCTTAATTTTGGGGCTGCTGGCTCTATAGTGCCGGCTTCCTGTAGTGCGTGCTTGCAGTCCCTTGGAGGGATGTGCGTCATGGATACCATGTTCACTGTCTTTAATTCGGGGGGGGGGGGAATTGCTTCTGACCCCCGGTGTTCGGCTGGCGAGTCTCTTCATCATCACTGTCACTGGGCGGCCCCTTCACCTTGTGTTCGGCATTAAGCTTGCCGACTTGTTTAAAAACCCAACAGCTCCTGTTGGTGTGATTGGCTGGTTTAACGGGGGTGCCATGAATCTGGCAGGGCCGATCCAGTATCTTGTCTAAATTGGATGGTTCGTCTCTGTTTGCCTTGAATGGCTTTTTCCGTTGGCCGGGTTTGGAACCACTGAATCCGCTATTGACCGCCGTGTCTTGCGTTCCTTCATTGTCATTGTGACGCTTGTGTTTATTATGTCGTGGTTTGCCGTTGCCATCTCAAACTTCAGAAGTACCCGAATCATCAGTGTTGTTGCTTCTACGAGCGAGCGAGTTGTCTTCTCCCGCGCAAAAATGGGTCATTAGAGTGGTGAGGGCAGCCATGGATCTTGGTTTTTCTTGACCGAGGTGGGGGGTGAGCCACTCATCTCGGACGCTATGTTTAAAGTCCGCGAGGGCTTCGGCGTCCGGACAATCAACAATTTGGTTCTTTTTGACTAAGAACCTAGTCCAGAGCTTCCTGGCAGACTCTCCAGGCTGCTAGGTGATGTGACTTAGATCATCGGCGTCCGGAGGCTGATTATATGTACCTTGGAAGTTATTGCGGAAGGCGTCTTCCAAGTCTTCCCAGCTGCCGATGGAGTTCTCAGGGAGGCTGTTCAGCCAGTGCCGCGCTGGCCCCTTTAGTTTTAGTGGGAGGTATTTGATGGCGTGGATGTCATCATCGCAGGACAAGTGGATATGGAGGAGGAAATCTTCAATTCATACTGCGGGGTCTGTTGTTCCATCGTATGATTCGATATTCATGGGTTTAAACCCTTTCGTGAATTCGTGTTCCATTACTTCATAAGTGAAGCAAAGGGGGTGTGCAGCGCCTCTATGTCGGGCCACGTCGCGACGTAGTTCAGATGGAGTTCGTCTGCGGTGCTCGGCCCAGGCGTTATTTTGTTCGTCACGTCCGGCTAGATGGCCTTCGTTGCGCGTCTTGGCACGTCCCCAAGATCTGTAGATCGATCTGGTCTGACCTGCTCTGTTGTCTAGGTCCTGTCGTGGGTCATATGCATGATCTCGAGTTGTCGTGTCTCTGTTTTTATGGCGAAGTAGTGCGGGCTGGTGTTCGGCTTGAGTTGCGCTTTGTCCCGGCCACGTGGTGGTCGGTCAACAACGTTACACGCTGGTAGGACGGGCTCCAACGCCTGGTCGTCGAATTGGGGTAACAATTTGCACTTCGGGTAACTTTTGGTTGGCCGCTCGAGGCCATATTCTTCGGCTGCTAGGACACTAGTCCATCTCTCGTTGAGCAGATCTTGATCAGCTTGAAGCTGATGCTGCTTCTTTTTCAGGATCCTTGCGGTGGCTATTAGCTGTCGCTTAAACCACTCCTGCTCGAGAGGTTCCTCAGGCACGATAAAATCCTCGTTGCCGAGGCTCACCTCGTCCTCGGAGAGCGGAAGGTAGTTACTATCCTCCGAGTCTTCGTTCATGGCCTATTCAGCAAGGCTAACTCGCCCGTGTTCCCGTTTGTCCTGTTCGGAGGTTGGCACTACGGGGTCTTCGTTGTCTTCGGCATCGTTCGGAGTATTATTTTCTCCTATGCCGGTATTGCTGTTTTTTCCACGACGTGGTTTAGAGCGGCGCCGCTGACGTCAGCACTTTGGCCGTATCTCAGGAGTATTATCCTCGACTGGATCCTTTTCATTGTCGCCGTTGTTCTCTTTGGGTGTATCCACCATGTATACGTCGTATGAGTAGGTGGCTATCTAGCGCCCTTTAAGTGGTGGTTTTTGTGCCTGCTCCTCTCCGGCGTAGTCGTCCATACCGTCGATGTCTTCGGAGCCATAATCGAGCATGTCGGTTGAGTCTTCGACAGTGGCTATGAAGTGGGTGGTGGGTGGGAAGCGGAATTCTCCGTGATCATCTTCCAATTCAAGCCGGATATAGTTCGGCTGAGAGTCCCCTGACAAGGAGAGGGCTTTTAATGAGTTTAGCACGTTGCCTAAAGGTGAGTGCCGGAAGATTTCCGCAGAACTGAATTCAACGATTGGCGCCTGATCAGATTCGATGGGCGCGGATGCACACGGTTTGGAACCTATGGCTGGAGACGAATCCGAGGTTCCGGTGACACAGGCCCCGCTCGAGGTTGGATCTGTGTGCAGCTCTAACACCGCAGAGTCTGCGGCTTCCGCGGCGGGGTTGAGCTTCCCGTCCTTGGACGGTGCAGTCTACTCTGGATCTAGGGCTAGAGCAGTTATAGGTGCTATCTCCTGGGCACGGTCCGATGGCAAATTTAGGTCATGTTCATCGTGGTGGCAGGGAGCGGCTGTCATGGGCTCAAATCCATCGAAGATCAAGTCTCCGCAGATATCGGCAACATAATTCAAGCCTCCAAACCTAACCTGATGGCTAGGGGCTCAGCTGTCGATCTGCTCCAGATGGCCAAGCGAGTGGGCCCGCAGTGCGAAGCTGCCGGATACGAAGATCTGTCCGAGGAGGAAAACCTCCCACTGGACTGCATTGTTGTAGATGATTGACGGAGCCATCAAACCTTTTGGCGATGATGCAGCGGAGCTCTCAATGAAAGCACCAATGTCGGTGTCAAAACCGGCGGATCTCGGGTAGGGGGTCCTGAACTGTGCGTCCAAGGTTGATCTCGGATCTCGGGTAACAGGAGGCGGGGGACACGATGTTTACCCAGGATCAGGCCCTCTCTATGGAGGTAATACCCTACTTCCTTTTTGATTGATCTTGATGAATATGAGTATTACAAAAGTTGAGCTACCATGAGATCATAATGGCTAAAACACTAGAAGTCTAGCCTGTATGATTATGACTACCCCTACGGACTAAGCCCTTCGGTTTATATAGACACCGGAGGGGACTAGGGTTGTACAAAGTCGGTTACAGAGAAAGGAATCTACATATCCGAATGCCAAGCTTGCCATCTATGCAAAGGAGAGTCCCATCCGGACATGGGAAGAAGTCTTCTGTCTTGTGTCTTCATAGCCCATCAGTTTGGCCCACGTCACATAGACCGGACGGCCGAGGACCCCTTATCCAGGACTCCCTCACCAGCCCAAAAGAACAAATATTTTGCTTGATGGGGTTGGCAGCGCCATAATTAATAGAAGCATCAAATTAGTCATGCAACTTGGAAAGATGAAGAACACACAAACAAGTAATGAACAGAGGCTTGGAGCAGTGATGCAATAGCTAGCAACAGAAAATGTAGGGTAAAACAAAGAAAAAGAAGCGGAACCACATGCTAGTTTGCTGATGTGTAATTAAGCATAGAGAACATTAAGCAGTCTGATGGAACCAACAGTTGGCATTAGAACAACACCATTATCATAAATATAGCATGTAAGAAGTAAAATAGTAGGCAGTGGTATCTAGCAAATACAGTAATACTTAGGACAAAACTAAAGCATATTAACTATATGTGCACTGATACGTCTCCATCGTATCTACTTTTCCAAACACTTTTGCCCTGGTTTCAGACTCTAACTTGCATGATTTGAATGGAACTAACCTGGACTGACGCTATTTTCAGCAGAATTGCCATGGTGTTATTTTTGTGCAGAAATAAAAGTTCTCGGAATGACCTAAAACTTCACGGAGAATATTTTTTTGATTTAATAAAAAAATACTGGCAAAAGAATCAAGACCAGGGGGCCCACACCCTATCCACGAGGGTGGGGCGCGCCCCCTGTCTCGTGGGCCCCTGAGGCTCCACCGACCTCAACTCCAACTCCATAAATTCACGTTCGGGGAGAGAAAAATCAGAGAGAAGGATTCATCACGTTTTACGATATGGAGCCGCCGCCAAGCCCTAATATCTCTCGGGAGGGCTGATCTGGAGCCCGTTCGAGGCTCCGAAGAGGGGAATCCGTCGCTGTCGTCATCATCAACGATCCTCCATCACCAATTTCATGATGCGCACCGCCATGCATGAGTAATTCCATCGTAGGCTTGCTGGACGGTGATGGGTTGGATGAGATTTACCATGTAATCGAGTTAGTTTTGTTACGGTTTGATCCCTATAGTATCCATTATGTTCTAAGATTGATGTAGCTATGACTTTGCTATGCTTAATGCTTTTCACTAGGGCCTGAGTTCCATGATTTCAGATATGAACCTATTATGTTTTCATGAATATATGTGAGTTCTTGATCCTATCTTGCAAGTCAATAGTCACCTACTATGTGTTATGATCCAACAACCCCGAAGTGACATTAATCGGGACCACTCCTGGTGCTGACCGTAGTTTGAGGAGTTCATGTATCACTAAGTGTTAATGCTTTGGTCCGGTACTCTATTAAAAGGAGGCCTTAATATCCCTTAGTTTCCAATAGGACCCCGCTGCCACGGGAGGGTAGGACAAAAGATGTCATGCAAGTTCTTTTCCATAAGCATGTATCACTATATTCGGAATACATGCCTACATTACATTGATGAACTGGAGCTAGTCCTGTGTCACCCTATGTTATAACTGTTGCATGAGGAATCGCATCCGACATAATTATCCATCACTGATCCAATGCCTACAAGCTTTTCACATATTGATCTTTGCTTAGTTACTTTACCATTGCCGCTGTTACAATTACTAAAAAACCGCTACTGTTACTTTTTCCACCGTTACGGTTACTTTCATACTACTCTGCTACTAAATACTTTGCTGCAGATATTAAGTCTTTCAGGTGTGGTTGAATTGACAACTCAACTGCTAATACTTAAGAATATTCTTTGGCTCCCCTTGTGTCAAATCAATAAATTTGGGTTGAATACTCTACCCTCGAAAACTATTGCGATCCCCTACACTTGTGGGTTATCAAGACTATTTTCTGGCACCGTTGCCGTGGAGCATAGCTCTATTTTTTGAGTCACTTGGGATTTATATCTGGTGATCACTATGGGGAACTTGAAAGACGAGAAAACCAAGATTTATCCCTCAACTATGAGGGGAGGTAAGGAACTGCCATCTAGCTCTTGTCAGGACCCCGACTCAATGCCACATCGATCTAGCATGTAACACCTCATATCACTTTGCGGCCTCACGCACGGTATCCCCACGGGTGTCGCCTTACCTTTGCCCGGGACCGTTTGCGCCTTTTGGCACACGTATATGATAGTGTCGCTATCATCCATATGATAAGGAGCCCGGGCTGACATGGCTAGTCATAAACCCAAAGTGGCACAAACTTACAGGGACAGGCATCCATGACCCAGCATCGAACGTGTCAGTCATCAACGAGTGAATCCAGGCTGTAGCACTGGGCTAACAGGACTCCGGTGAACCAGGCTGTAGCGGGCTAACAGGACTCCGGTATTCATCGCGTGACATTTCCCCGAAGGGATAGACACTGGAACGAAAAAGGACACATGCCGGCCAGCCTAAGTGTTCCGGAGCAGTAGTATGCTACCATGGCTCAGTGGAAGCACTAGGAGACATTTCCCGGTAAGAGAGGCTACTAAGGATAAACAACTAGATAGTCAGATCCCACACATAGCAATACACATTACACGTACGCATAACATGCAAGTATGTGTTGTACAACATGGCATCACAGCATAACTCAAAAACTCATATAGATAAGGCTCAAAGAGCCATCATAGCATTTATTGCAAACAGGGGTCACAAAACCCATCATACAGACCATACAAGCAACAAGCGGAAGCATTACATGTCTGGGTACAAACATCTACAAATGAAAAAGGCTGAAGAGCCTGACTATCTACAACATCCGATCAAGATCGTAGCTGAGGTACAAGCTACTTGTCGAAGTCCACGAGAACACTAGTAAGACCGAAGTCTCCGCTGCAAAAACATAAATAAAGCAACATGAGTACAAAGGTACTCATCAAGACTTACATCAGATTCTATCATACATGCATTTGTATCAAGAGGGTAATGTGGGGTTTAGTTGCAGCAAGCCAGCTTTGAGTCTATGGCTATCCTGTTCTACGACTACCAAAACTTCTTTGAGGTGATATGGCGCACACGAGTCCACTAATCACTATACAATACACTACTATGGAATCATCCCCGTCTCCCTACGAGAAGGCCATCCATAGCACTCACACTTGTCTTGAGCATTTTACAGTATCCACTTCAAGTTGTCTATGTACCATGTAAGCATCCAAGAAGTCCATAACCGCGGACCCGGCTATTCGAATAGATCATGTTAACCCTGCAGGGGTGTACTTCTTCACACACGCTCTCGCCACTTACCGCCATGTACACGTCATGTATCTCGGCAACCTTCAAGCGGAAGCCTGGCGAGGGTGTCAGCCACGACCTGACTAACCACACAAGACTCTAATCCAAGTTTATCGCCTATTCGGGTTCCATCTGCAAGGAGATCCGGCCGGGGTGTCGCTCACGGCCCCAAATGATGTGTGTAGGGTTCCCAAGCCCACCTCGCCGGATGGATCTACGCTTGGTACACCATGCCAGTTGTGCCTAGTCTGTCCCAAGCCCACCTGGCCGGGTGCCACTTGGTAGACTACTAACACTACCTACAAACACCAGAAACTAGTTGCAACTCCTGGACAGAGATCAAGTTGGTTAATAAGCTGAGAGTGGTCGAGTTACCGGAACCCAATGTGTGGTAGTATCGAGTCATTGGACGACATACACAGAACTCAGTGCTTAAGGACGGTTCCAGTGAGACAACCCACCATGTACTCCTACATGGTCTCTCACTGCTACCTTTACCAAATCGTGTTCACACACTTCACTCTCAGCATCAGAACATATCGTAACACTCCAATTCATTCCCAATGAATCAGACCTGACACAACTCTAAGCAATAGCAGGCATAGCATGGTAGGAACACAACATGGCTCAATCAACTCCTACACATGCTAGTGGGTTTCAACTATTTACTGTGGAAATGACAGGTCATGCAGAGGAATGGGTTCAACTACTGTAGCACAAAGTAGCAGATGAATCGTTGTTGTCCTAATGCAATAACTAAGAGCAGGAGCAAGAGAGTAGGATTGTATCGAAATGAACAAGGGGGTTTGCTTGCCTGGTAGATCAACAAGGAAGGCACTGCTCCTCAGACAGGTACTCTGGAAACGGACTCTAGAGCAGGACTTATCGAGAAGGAACGGTGCCAACAATCAATGAACAATCATATGCAACAATATGATGCATGATCATGGCATGTACATGTGATGCTATCTGAGCTAATGCAACTAGCATTCATTAGGTTGAAGTCCATTTGAATCAAGGTTCAAATGCAACTCCAAAATAAGCTCTTTATATAAGCCATTTTAGTGTTTCACTTATACAGTAGGTATAAGTTGGTTTGTCATGCATTAAACTAGAACAGATGGATAGATTGCATTTTTTTGATAATTTTTCATATATAAATTATTTCAATCTGAGTTACGGTTGAATTTCTATGATTTTTTGAAGTTTGAATCATTTTCTGGAATTCCTGATTTAATTTAAATCCAGAAAATAAATAATGGCGTCAGCCTGACGTCAGCGTGACGTCAGCAGGTCAAAGGCGCCAGCCCAGGTCAAACCTGACGGCTGGGACCCACATGTCAGTGTACCATCTAACTAACAGACTTAGTTAGTGTTACGTTAGCTCTAACCTAGATTAATTAGGGCATGGGCCCACCTGTCAGTGAGACAACTAATTAACTGAGTTAATTAGCGCTAACTAAACTAACGCCTAAACTAAACAGGGGCATGGCCCACGAGTCAGTGACCCTGGGGGGTCAAACCCCGGGTCAAACAAGTCAAACCCGCCGGCGGTTAGTCGCCGGCGAGATCCGCGGCGTACTTGTGCCCCGGGTTTCCTCTGTGGTGCTCCAAATGACGCGCGGCTAGGCGCGTTGGAGAGCTAGCTCGATGGCGCGTTGGGTGGTGGCCGTGGCTGGGCCTGGGATGGCCGGAGTCGACGACGGCGAGCTCGGTTGTGGCCGCCGGAGTTCGGTCGTGCACGTGAGCGCGTTTGGAGCTCGAAGACGAGAGAAGCAAAGCGCTAGGGATGCTCTACGTGGCCCTACGAGCTTGTTGGACTCGCCGGGGTGACCAAATGGTCACCGGAGCTGCGTCGACGGCGAGCTCGGGCGGCGGCGAAGGTTCGGCCATGGTGGAGACGACAGCTAGAGGGCGAGCGCGACCATGGGAGACAGGGAAGATGAAGCAGGGGCTCACGGGGAGGTGGATGGTGCAGACAGCAGGGTCGGGGAAGCGTGGGTTGTCGCGAATCGACGACGGCGATCCACGGCGGCCGAGGCGAAGACGACGATGGTGGCGACGAAGCAGGGCCCTCCGGGCGTCGCGTAGCTCCATGGAGGGGGCAAGGCAGTCGCGGTGGAGCTTCTAGGCTCAGTGGCAGGGCGAGGGGTGGCCGGTGGCTACGGCGGCGAGCAGCTGCGCTCTCCGGTGCGCTTAGGAAAGAGAGGGAGAGGGAGCCAGAGGAGGGGAGAGGCACGGGAGAGAGAGGAGAGCGGTCGGGGCGTTGCATGGCGACGCTGCAGGGAGTCGCGGAGCAGGTAGGGAGGCAGGAGGTGGCCGGGCGCGTGGCCGCGTGCGGTGAGCGCGTGCTCGGCGTCCTCCTGGCGCGGGGAAGGGGATGACTGGCACGGCCAGCTGGCTGGGCCGGCCTGCTGGGCCGCTGGGCCGGGCCAGGCCGCACAGTGCCAGGCCGCGGGTAAGTCCAGGTAAGTCTTTTCCTCTTTGTTTAACTTTTCTAATTTTCTGACATATGTTTTGATTTAATAATAATACTAAACCAATTTATTTTCTTATGCCATTTTTTTGTAGGAACTAGTGGTATTATTCCAGAGCTCCTCAACAAATGGCATAATTTTTGGACATATATAATATATATAACATATATATATATATATATATATATCCAATGCAAATAATTATGCGTTAATTCCAAATGCCCAAAATAAATACTTATGAGGTCCTAATAATATTGGTTTTATTTTTATCTTTGTCCAATATTTTCAGAGAGAAACATGGGCATTTTCTTGGACCCTTTTGGAGCAATTTTTATTTGGGTCATTTCCAGAAATGATTCTGAGGGTTTCACAAATCCTCATTTCAAATTTAAATGAAATTTAAACATGATGCACACATGACTAGCTAGCCTTGAGCATACCAGAATTAGGGATGTGACAGCTCTGCACTTGATTCTCCTTCTGTTTTGAGTAAACTTGTGACACCTAAACCTGCTTCTGCCATTAATTCTGATATGCCGCATGTTATTGATGATGCCACTTCTGCTATGCGTGATGCTTATGATGAAACTACTTCTATGTTTGATAATGTTGTGCCATTAGGTGAATTTCTTGATGAACAACTTGCTAGGGCTAGAGAGAATGAAATTATTGAAACTAATAATACTGATGAAAGTGATGATGAAGATTCTCCCCCTAGATATGAATTGCCTGTTGTGCCTGAGGGTTATGTTATGTATGAAGAAACTGCTAGAGATTTTCTTGCTTGCAATGATAGATCTGATCTTAAGAAGTTATTAGCTAAGCTGAAAGAAAAGTCTCTGAATGCTAGAATGAAATATGACCCTACTTTTGCTACTTCACCTATCTGTATTACTGATAAGGATTATGATTTCTCTGTCGATCACGAGATAATTACTTTGGTTGAATTTGATCCTTTTTATGGCTATGAATCTGAAACTGTTGTGGCACATCTTACTAAATTGAACGATATAGCCACCCTATTCACTCACGAGGAAAAAATTCATTACTACTATATCCTTAAGTTATTTCCATTCTCATTAGAGGGTGATGCTAAAATATGGTTTAATTCTCTTGATCCTGGCTGTGTGCGTAGTCCCCAGGATATGATTTATTACTTTTCTGCTAAATATTTGCTTGCTCATAAGAAACAAGCTACATTAAGGGAAATATATAATTTTGTGCAAATTGAAGAAGAAAGTCTCCCACAATCTTGGGGGAGGCTTCTCCAATTACTTAATGCCTTGCCTGATCATCCTCTCAAGAAAAATGAAATACTTGATATCTTTTATAATGGACTAACCGATGCTTCCAGAGACCACCTGGATAGTTGTGCCGATTGTGTTTTCAGGGAAAGAACTATTGATCAAGCTGAATTGTTATTGAATAATATGTTGACTAATGAAAACAATTGGACACTTCCTGAACCAACTCCTAAGCCAACTCCGAAGAAAAGGGGTATTCTATTTCTCAGTCCTGAAGATATGCAAGAGGCAAAGAAATCTATGAAAGAAAAGGGTATTAAAGCTGAAGATGTTAACAATTTACCGCCTATTGAAGAAATACATGGTCTTGATAACCCGACACAGGTAGTAAAGGTAAATTCTCTCTATAGATTTGATGAAGGTGATATTCCTCGTTAAGTCTGCTAGTCAATGCTTGGATGAGTTTGATAATTTTATTGTTAAACAAGAAAACTTCAATGCTTATGTTGGTAGACAATTGAAATGCAATGCTTATATGATTGAACACTTGAGTGATTATATGTCTAGAGTTAAAGGTGAACTTAAACTTATTAGTAAACATGCTTCCATGGTTACCACTCAAGCAGAACAAGTGCTTAAAGCACAAATGATTTGCTCAATGAATTAAATAATAAGAAAAATGATAATGTTGTTAGAGTTGTGACTAGAGGTGGTAGAATGACTCAGGAACCTTTGTATCCCGAGGGCCACCCTAAGAGAATTGAGCAAGATTCTTAGAGAAATAATGTTGATGCACCTAGTCCTTCTAAAAAGAAGTAGAAGAAAAATGATAGGACTTTGCATGCTTCTAGTGAACCTGTTGTTGACACACCTGAGAATCCCAATGATATTTCTATTTCTGATGCTGAAACACAATCTAGTAATGAACATGAACCCAGTGATGATGTTAATGATGATGTTCATGTTAATGATCAATCTAGCAATAATAATGATGTAGAGGTTGAACCTGCTGTTGATCTTGATAACCCACAATCAAAGAATCAACATTATGATAAGAGAGACTTCGTTGCTAGGAAGCACGCTAAAGAAAGAGAACCATGGGTTCAGAAACCCATGTCTTTTCCTCCTAAACCATCCAAGAAAAAGGATGATGTGGATTTTGAGCGCTTTGCTAAAATGATTAGACCTATCTTTTTGTGTATGTGTTTGACTTATATGCTTAAAATGAATCCTTATGCTATGTACATGAAAGATATTGTTACAAATAAAAGAAAGGTACCGGAAGCTGAAATTTCCACCATGCTTGCTAATTATACTTTTAAGGGTGGAATACCTAAGAAACTAGGAGATCCAGGAGTACCAACTATACCATGCTCCATTAAAAGGAACTATGTTAAAACTGCTTTATGTGATCTTGGAGCCGGTGTTAGTGTTATGCCTCTCTCTTTATACCGTAGACTTGATTTAAGTAAGTTGACACCTACTAAAATATCTTTGCAAATGGCCGATAAATCAACTGCTATACATGTCGGTATTTGTGAGGATGTGCCTGTTGTGGTTGCAAATGTTACTATTTTAACGGACTTTGTTATTCTTGATATTCCCGAGGATGATAGTATGTCAATTATCCTTGGTAGACCCTTTTTGAATACTGCAGGGTCTGTTATTGATTGAAACAAAGGCAATATTACTTTTCATGTTAATGGTAATGAGCATACGGTACACTTTCCAAGGAAACAACCTCAAGTTCACAGTATCAATTGTATTGCAAAACTTTCAACGATTACTATTGGAGGTTTTGAATTTCCTCTTCCTACTGTCAAGAAGAAATATGATATTGTTATTGTTAGGGACATGCATACCCCCGTTGAGGTAACTTAGTGCTATTTGAAGATTCTCCGGTTTCTTGCGATTCGGAATGAATCTGTTAACAAGACTTGATCAACCTTGTTAGTGGATTCCTTTTGATGAGCATGAGATGGATGAAGTTAGAAAGCACAGCTCTCTGTACCATCCTTTTGCTTTATGTTATTTAGATTAAATAAAGCAAGAATAGTATTTTCTGTCTGTTTTCTGAATTATCATTGCAATAAAAAATACCGCGAAAATAAAAGTTCTCCAAATGTCCCGAAATTGAAATATGATTTCTTGTAGAATATTTAAGAATATTTGGCATTAAAAACACATCAGGTGGCCACACCACCTGGCCACGAGGATCCAGGGCGCACCCTCCCCCTGGGCGCGCCCTCTGCCTCATGGGCCCCACGTGGCCCCCTCCACTTATTCCTGCACCCACAAACTTCGTCTTCCTCCCAGAAAAAATCACTGCACATCTCAAACTCGTGTTTTAGCTCGTTTTGCTGTGATTTTTGATCTCCTTTCTCAAAGCTTCATTCATGAAACTATTTTGGGGGATTATTCTTCGGAATGTGACTCCTCCAATGGTCCAATTAGTTTTTGGTCTAGTGCTTTATTTAAGCAAATTTTTTCTGCTAAGGTGACCCTATTCTCGAGCTTGCATGTCAAATGTATATGGTCAAAATTAGTTTTAATGCATGATATAGCCTCTAGGCACTTGTGGGAGTAGTTGCTATCAATTTTGTTGAGTTTGGTTCACTGTTATTTTGAGTCACTTAAAATTTCAGAAATTTTTCAGAGAAAGAAAAATGCATAGGAAAATATACCAAGGAAGCAAGGACCAAGGCTCGCGATACGTGAGCCAGACGATGAACCACTGAGGGAAGCTCAATTGCGGCCTTGTGAATAACCATTAGAAGATTTTATGGTTCAAGCAGGCATTAAGGAGTAATTTGACGCGTATGTGCGTAATGCTGAACTTGAGGGCTTTGTGTCAGATAAGTGCCCCCAGTACTACTACCTAACTGATTTCTTTGTGAGAAGGTTCAAATTCACATCCTCACACAATTCTCACACTGTTTTGTTTGATCTTTATGATAAATCATATACCATGGACCTAGAAGATTTTCATACTTCTTGTCAACTCCCGCAGTGGGGCAATTTTAGTGAACCTCGCAAATTTGAATATAAAGACTTTCTTGCTAGTATCACTATGGGGGAATCTAGAGAAATCACACAAGCTACCATAGGGAGCATTCATTTTCCTTCCATACATTATTTTGCTCTCTTTATAGGTAGATGCATTAATGGTAAAGATGAAGCTTGTCACATGTGCGTTCTAGATCTTTGTGTTCTCAAAAGTGCGGTATTAGGAGATAAACAATATAACTTGGGGGCGATTGTTGCACGAAGGTTGCATCATAACAATATAAGTGGAGATTTGTTTGGTGGGATGCAACTTGTTTAGCCAACTATCTTTATGTACCCATACATGCAAATGATATAGAGTTGCCTCCTGTTTATTTAGATTATAATGCTATGGTCCGCCATCAGTTTATTGAGAGGAATGAACAACCCCTTCAGTACCGACTAATCTTTGACAGACAACGCTTTGTCCATATTGCTCTCCCTGCTCCTACTTTCTTTGACTTTCAGGCAAAAAAGGAGATATGTTATAACCAGGGAGGAGGCGAACGAGTATGAAAGGAGGACGGAGGCAGCTCGCCTCCAAGCTGCAGCTCGTCAGGCTGTAGCGGCTGCATCTCAGTACGACCCCAGTTACAACTTTGGATATCCGCCAGGCCATCCCTGGGCATAGACCAACTTAGTCCAAAAGCCTAAGCTTGGGGGAGTATGTATTTCTCACCGACATTACATTCATGTTCACACACTCATTCTAGTTGTCGGCGCTCATACTTTTCCATTGTACTATCCATGCTAGTTTATTTTCTTTTCGAAGCCTTCTTCTTGTGTGTTTGAAAAATCTTAAGAAAACCAAAAAAATTAGTTATAGTTTTTAGCTAGTTTACTTTTGTAGTAGTAACTAAAAGAAAACCCAAAAATATTTTTCGTTCTTCTTTTGCTTGTTGGGAGCTTTCCCGTGTAAATAGATTTATTTCTTTTCTTTTCTTTGGGGGTCGAGAGGAGAAGACCATGATGAAAATGTTGAGTGGCTCTCATTAGCATTATTATTGATATAACCAAGAGCCCGTATTACCTTGTCTTCTCCCATGAATTGAATGCTTGCAGATTCCAGCTTAGTCCAATGCACGTGCACTATTATTATTATCCACACCGTTCGGTCGTGCAAATGAAAGGCAATAATGACGATATATGATGGACTGATTGAGATGAGAGAAGGTGGTATGAACTCGACCTATCTTGTTTTTGGAAACATGATTAGTTCATCATTCCTAATTCAGCCTATTATGAATGAAAAATGTTCACAATGACAATTAGAGATTATAGTTGCTCATGCCATGCTTAATTAGCTAGGAGTTTATAATGGTTTACCTTGCATGCCAACATGCTATTAAAATGGTTGTGATGTGGTATGATAGGGTGGTATCCTCCTTTGAATGATTCGAGTGGCTTGACTTGGCACATGTTCACGCATGTAGTTGAAACAAAATCAACATAGCATCCACTATATTTATGTTCATGGTGAATTATATCCTACTCATGCTTGCACTAAGTGTTGATTAATTTTAATGCATGTTCATGGCTGTTGTCGCTCTCTAGTTGGTTGCTTCCCAGTCTACTTCTAGCCTTCACTTGTACTAAGCGGGAATACTTCTTGTGCATCCACTTCCATAAACCCCAAAGTTATTCCATATGAGTCCACCATACCTTCCTATATGCGGTATTTACCTGCCGTTCCAAGTAAATTTGTATGTGCCAAACTCTAAACCTTCAAATGAAATTCTGTTTTGTATGCTCTAACAACTCATGTATCAACTAGGGTGTTCTATATCTTCCATCCTAGGTGGGTTATTCTCACGAGGAGTGGACTCCGCTCCGCACTCACGAAAAAATGGCCGGTAATCGGGTGATACGTTTCCAACGTATCTATAATTTTTGATTGTTCCATGCTATTATATTTTCTGTTTTGGATGTTTAATGGGCTTTATTATACACTTTTATACTATTTTTGGGACTAACCTATTAACTGGAGGCCCTGCAAATTGCTGTTTTTTGCCTATTTCAGTGTTTCGCAGAAAAGGAATATCAAACGGAGTCCAAACGGAATGAAACATTCGGGAGAATCTTTTTTGGAACAAACGAAATCTAGGAGACTTGGAGTGGACGTCAAGGAAGCAACGAGGTGGCCACGAGGCAGGAGGGCGCGCCAAGGGGGGTAGGCGCGCCCCCACCCTCATGAGCCCCTCGTGGCTCCACCGACCTACTTCTTTCGCCTATATATACTCATATATCATGAAAACATCCGAGAGCACCACGAAACCCTATTTCCACCGCCGCAACCTTCTGTACCCTTGAGATCCCATCTTGGGGCCTTTTCCGGCGCTCTACCAGAGGGGGAATCAATCACGAAGGGCTTCTACATCAACATCATAGCCTCTCCGATGAAGTGTGAGTAGTTTACCTTAGACCTTCGGGTCCATAGTTATTAGCTAGATGGCTTCTTCTCTCTCTTTGGATATCAATACAAAGTTCTCCTCGATCTTCTTGGAGATCTATTCGATGTAATACTTTTTGCGGTGTGTTTGTTGAGATCTGACGAATTGTGGGTTTATGATGAAGATTATCTATGAACAATATTTGAATCTCTTCTGAATTCTTTTATGTATGATTTGTTATCATTGCAAGTCTCTTCGAATTATCAGTTTGGTTTGGCCTACTAGATTTATCTTTCTTGCAGTGGGAGAAGTGCTTAGCTTTGGGTTCAATCTTGCGGTGTCCTTTCCCAGTGCCAGTACGGGCAGCAAAGCATGTATTGTATTGTTTCCATCGAGGATAAAAAGATGTGGTTTATATCATATTGCTTGAGTTTATCCCTCTACATCATGTCATCTTGCCTAATGTGTTACTCTGTTCTTATGAACTTAATACTCTAGATGCATGCTGGATAGCGGTCGATGTGTGGAGTAATAGTAGTAGATGCAGAATCGTTTCGATCTACTTGTCACGGACGTGATGCCTATATACATGATCATGCATAGATATTCTCATAACTATGCACTTTTCTATCAATTGCTCGACAGTAATTTGTTCACCCACCGTAATACTTATGCTATCTTGAGAGAAGCCACTAGTGAAACCTATGGCCCCCGGATCTATTTTCCACCATATAAGTTTCCGATCTATTTTATCTTGCAATCTTTACTTTTCAATCTATATCATAAAAATACCAAAAATATTTATCTTATTATTTCTATCAGATCTCACTTTTGCAAGTGGCCGTGAAGGGATTGACAAGCCCTTTATCGCGTTGGTTGCAAGGTTCTTATTTGTTTGTGCAGGTACGAGGGATTTGAGTGTAGCCTCCTACTGGATTGATACCTTAGTTCTCAAAAACTGAGGGAAATACTTACGCTACTTTGCTGCATCACCCTTTCCTCTTCAAGGGAAAACCAACGCATGCTCAAGAGGTAGCAAGAAGGATTTCTGGCGCCATTGCCGGGGAGTCTACGCACAAGTCAAGACATACCAAGTACCCATCACAAACTATTATCCCTCGCATTATTTGCCATTTGCCTCTCATTTTCCTCTCCCCCACTTCACCTTTGCCTTTGCCTTTTCTTTGCCTTCTTCCCGTATGTCTTTTTGTTTGTGTTTCCACGTGCCTTCTATTTTCTTGCATCTTTGCTTGCTAAAAATCTATTGATTTGGATCCACTTAAAGTGTTCTACTTGGATCAACTTCGATCCTTATGCGCTCGTGCTAAAACCCCAACTAGCCTAGTTGATGGGAAATCTTTAGATGAGCATGCTCATTTTGTGCGTCACCGTTTGCCTGAAAAAGGGAGATTCTTATGGGATCAAATAAATAGATTGTTGTGTTATGCTCGCAATCTTTGTGAAATTTATGATTTTACTTGTTGGTCTAAGAACCCTAAAAAACACCTTACCTACCTATGTGATTTTAATGGAAGTGAAATCTTATCTTCTTATGCAAAGGGTGCTTATAGTTACGATGATATCAAACAAATTGAAGAATTTGTTGCTTTTAAGGGTGATTATGAAGTTGCTTCTTTGATTGAAAAGTATGATATTACTCTCTACGAATCTGAAAATTTTGACATACTTAAATATTGCTATGAAAACTATACTCATAATGGCTATGTCAAAGAATTTATTGAGTGAATGACCATTGCTTTGGAAGAAAATAATGATATGCATGAATTTATATATAATTATGATTCTGATGATTTGATTGAAACATGCCTTGATGAACATGATGCTTGCTATTCTTGTGGTCATGATGCTAATATTTATGAAGATGAATTTGCTATAGTTCCTTATGTTAAACACGAGATCATTGCTATTGCACCCATACTTGATAGTTCCTGTGATGAAAAGCATGATTGCAATGATGTTATTATAAACTCTCTTGATGTCACTTGTGCTAATAATATGCAAAACCCTAAGGTTGGCGATGCTAGTTTTGCTATGTCTACTACTTGTTGCAATGATCATGATTGGGGCGATTCTTCTTATGATTTTGAAATTTATTTAAACCCCATGATGAATATGAGATTGCTAATAATGTTTGCAATAATATTGAAAGTGGGTTTGGAAGAGTTTCAACTTTAGATCCACATATTTGGAGAATGTTCAATCTTATGAAGTTTTTGATAAAAGTGGGTTTGGAGAGGTCATGACTTTAGTTAATGTTAATCCCACTATTTTGGAAGAGTGTCAACTTTGCATACATGTGGATCATGTTAAGAATATGTTTTGTGATAGCTATATTGTTTAATTTGCTTATGATCCTACATTTAATTATTATGATAGAGGAAAATATGGCTGTAGAAATTTTCATGTTACTAAATTACCTCTCGTTATGTTGAGATTACTATTGTTTCTCTCTTCTTCCTTGCATATGGTAGTTTTTTCTTGCCTTGATAATTTGTTTTCTTATAAAATGCCTATGCATAGGAAGTATGTTTTCTTATAAAATGTGTTTGTCACATGTTTCATGTTGCTCTCTTTGTGTTTCAATTACTATCTTTCGTGTGAGCATCGTTGAAATCTTATGCCTTAGCTAGGGGTGTTATACGATAGGCTTGTTGGGAGGCAACCCAATTTTATTTTTGTTCCTTACTTTTGTTCCTGTTTAGTAATAAATAATTCATCTAGCCTCTGGTTAGATGTGGTTTTATGTTTTAATTAGTGTTTGTGCCAAGTAAAACCTATAGGATCGTCTTGGGTGATAGTTAACTTGATCTTGTTGAAAAACAGAAACTTTTGCACGCACGGGAATAATTTTCATAAATCAGAGAAACGTGATTTTCAGTTGATTCTTTTTGCAGAAGATTAATAAACAAAGTATCTAGGACTTGGTAGAATTTTTGGGGTTCCAGAAGTATTCGAAAGTTACAGATTGCTACAGATAGTTCTGTTTTTTGACAGATTCTATTCTTCGTGTGTAGTTTGCTTATTTTGATGAATCTATGGCTAGTATCGGGGGGGGGGGGTATGAACCATAGAGAAGTTGGAATACAGTAGGTTTAACATCAATATAAATAAAGAATGAGTTCATTAAAATACCTTAAAGTGGTGGTTTGTTTTATTTCGCTAACGGAGCTCATGAGATTTTCTGTTGAGTTTTGTGTTGTGAAGTTTTCAAGTTTTTGGGTAAAGATTTGATGGATTATGGAATAAGGAGTGACAAGAGCCTAAGCTTGGGGATGCCCAAGGCACGCCAAGCTAAGATTCAAGGAAAACCAAAATCCTAAGCTTGGGGATGCCCCAGAAGGCATCCCCTCTTTCATCTTCGTCCATCGGTAACTTTACTTGAGGCTATATTTTTATTCACCACATGATATGTGTTTTTCTTGGAGCGCCCTGTATGATTTGAGTCTTTGCTTTTTAGTTTATCACAATCATCCTTGCTGTACACACCTTTTGGAGAGACACACATGAATCGTAATTTATTAGAATACTCTATGTGCTTCACTTATATCTTTTGAGCTAGACAATTTTGCTCTAGTGCTTCACTTATACCTTTTTAGAGCATGGTGGTGGTTTTATTTTGTAGAAATTATTGATCTCTCATGCTTCACTTATATTATTTTTAGAGTCTTTTAGAACAACATGGTAATTTTCTTTGTTTATAAAATTAGTCCTAATATGATGGGCATCCAAGTTGGGTAAAATAAAAACTTTCATATGGAGTGCATTAAACACTATGATGAATTTGATACTTGATAATTGTTTTGAGATATAAAGGTGGTAATGTTAGAGTCATGCTAGTTGGGTAATTATGAAATTGAGAAATACCTGTGTTAAAGTTGGCAAGTCCCGTAGCATGCACGTATGGTGAACGTTGGGTGACAAATTTGAAGCATGGGGTGTTATTTGATTGCCTTCCTTATGAGTGGAGGTCGGGATTGCGCGATGGTTAACTCCTACCAACCCTTCCCCTAGGAGCATGCATAGTAGTACTTTGGTTCGAGGGCTAATAAACTTTTGCAATAAGTATATGAGTTCTTTATGACTAATGTGAGTCCATGGATTATACGCACTCTTACCCTTCCGCAATTTGCTAGCCTCTACGGTACCGTGATTGCCCTTTCTCACCTTGAGAGTTGGTGCAAAGTTCGCCGGTGCATCCAATCCCCGTGGTACGATACGCTCTATCACACATAAACCTCCTTATATCTTCCTCAAAACAGCCACCATACCTACCTATTATGGCATTTCCATAGCCATTCCGAGATATATTGCCAAGCAACTTTCCACAGTTCCGTTTATTATGACACGCTCCATCATTGTCATATTGCTTTGCATGATCGTGTAGTTGACATCGTATTTGTGGCAAAGCCACCTTTATAATTCTTTCATACATGTCGCTCTTGATTCATTTCATATCCCGGTACACCACCGGAGGCATTCACATAGAGTCATATTTTGTCCTAAATTTTGAGTTGTAATTCTTGAGTTGTAAATAAATAGAAGTGTTATGATTTCCATTATTAGAGCATTGTCCCATGTAAAGAAAGGATGATGGAGACTATGATTCCCCCACAAGTCGGGATGAGACTTCGGACGAAATAAAAAAAGGGAGAGAAAAGAAAAAAAAAGGGGGGGGGAAAGAGGCCAAAGAGGCCAAAATAAAAAAATGAGAGAAAAAGAGTGAAGGGACAATGTTACTATCCTTTTTCCACACTTGTGCTTCAAAATAGCACCATGATCTTCATGATAGAGAGTTTCTTATTTTGTCACTTTCATATACTAGTGAGAATTTTTCATTATAGAACTTGGCTTGTATATTCCAATGATGGGCTTCCTCAAAATGCCCTAGGTCTTCGTGAGAAGGCAAGTTGGGTGCACACCCACTTAGTTTCCTTTTGATGAGCTTTCATACATTTATAGCTCTAGTGCATCTGTTGCACGTCAATCCCTACTCCTCGTATTGACATCAATTGATGGGCATCTCCATATCCCATTGATTAGTCGCGTCAATGTGAGACTTTCTCCTTTTTTTGTTTTCTCACATAATCCCTATCACCATACTCTACTCCACCCATAGTGCTATGTCCATGGCTTACGCTCATGTATTGCGTGAGGGTTGAAAAGGCTGAAGCGCGTTAAAAAGTATGAACCAATTGCTTGGCTGAAACCGGGGTTGTGCATGATGGGAGCATTTTGTGTGACGAAAATGAAGCATGGCGAAACTATATGATTTTGTAGGGATAAGCTTTCTTTGGCTATGCTATTTTGATAAGACATAAACGTTTGGTTAGCATGCTTGAAGTATTACTATTTTTATGCCAATATTAAACTTTTATCTTGAATCTTTTGGATCTGAACATTCATGCCACAATAAAGAAAATTACATTGAGAATTATGCTAGGTAGCATTCCACATAAAAAATTCTGTTTTTATCATTTACCTACTCGAGGACGAGAAGGAATTAAGCTTGGGGATGCTTGATACGTCTCCAACGTATCTATAATTTTTGATTGTTCCATGCTATTATATTACCTATTTTGGATATTTAATGGGCTTTATTATACGCTTTTATACTATTTTTGGGACTAACATATTAACCGGAGGCCCAGTGCAAATTGCTGTTTTTTTGCCTATTTCAGTGTTTTGCTAAAAAGGAATATCAAACGGAGTCCAAACGGAATGAAACCTTCGGGAGAATCGTTTTGGAACAAATGCAATCCAGGAGACTTGGAGTGGACGTCAAGGAAGCAACGAGGCGGCCACGAGGCAGGAGGGCGCGCCTAGGGGGTAGGCACGCCCCCACCAACGTGGGCCCCTCGTGGCTCCACCGACCTACTTCTTTTGCCTATATATACTCATATACCCTGAAAACATTCGAGAGTACCACGAAACCCTATTTCCACCGCCGCAACCTTCTGTACCCGTGAGATCCCATCTTGGGGCCTTTTCCGGCGCTATGCCGGAGGGGGAATCGATCACGGAGGGCTTCTACATCAACACCATAGCCTCTCCGATGAAGTGTCAGTAGTTTACCTCAGACCTTCGGGTCCATAGTTATTAGCTAGATGGCTTCTTCTCTCTCTTTGGATCTCAATACAAAGTTCTCCTCGATCTTCTTGGAGATCGATTCGATGTAATACTTTTTGCGGTGTGTTTGTCAAGATCCGATGAATTGTGGGTTTATGATCAAGATTATCTATGAACAATATTTGAATCTCCTCTGAATTCTTTTATGTATGATTTGTTATCTTTGCAAGTCTCTTCGAATTATCTGTTTGGTTTGGCCTACTAGATTGATCTTTCTTGCAATGGGAGAAGTGCTTAGCTTTGGGTTCAATCTTGCGGTATCCTTTCCCAGTGACAGCAGGGGCAGCAAGGCACGTATTGTATTGTTGCCATCGAGGATAAAAAGATGGGGTTTATATCACATTGCTTGAGTTTATCCCTCTACATCATGTCATCTTGCCTAATGCGTTACTCTGTTCTTATGAACTTAATACTCTAGATGCATGTTGAATAGCGGTCGATGTGTGGAGTAATAGTAGTAGATGCATAATCGTTTCAATCTAGTTGTCGAGGATGTGATGCCTATATACCTGATCATGCCTAGATATTCTCATAACTATGCACTTTTCTATCAATTGCTCGACAGAAATTTGTTCACCCACCGTAATACTTATGCTATCTTGAGAGAAGCCACTATTGAAACCTATGGCCCCTGGGTCTATTTTCCATCATATAAGTTTCCGATCTATTTTATCTTGCAATCTTTACTTTTCAATCTATATCATAAAAATACCAAAAATATTTATCTTATTATCTCTATCAGATCTCACTTTTGCAAGTGGCCGTGAAGGGATTGACAACCCCTTTATCGTGTTGGTTGCAAGGTTTTTATTTGTTTGTGCAGGTATGAGGGATTTGAGTGTAGCCTCCTACTGGATTGATACCTTGGTTCTCAAAAACTAAGGGAAATACTTACGCTACTTTGCTGCATCACCCTTTCCTCTTCAAGGCAAAACCAACACATGCTCAAGAGGTAGCACCAGGATGCCCAGTCCGATGCTCAAATCAAAATAATTGCAAACAAAACTCCCCCGGGATTGTTGTTAGTTGGAGGCACCCATTGTTTCGGGCAAGCCATGGATTGATGCTTGTTGGTGATGGGGGAGTATAAACTTTACCATTCTATTTGGGAACCGCCTATAATGTGTGTAGCATGGAAGATATCGAGATCTCTTGGTTGTTATGTTGACAATGAAAGTATACCACCCAAAATATTATTTATATCTATTTCAAAACTCGAGCTCTAGCACCTCTACAAATCCCTGCTTCCCTCTATGAAGGGCCTATATATTTACTTTTATGTTGAGTCATCATCCTCTTATTAAAAAGCACCAGTTGGAGAGCACCGCTATCATTTGCATCCATTACTATTAATTTATATTGAGTATAACTATGACTGGATCTCTTTTACCATGAATTACAATGTCCAGTCAGTCCTTGGTCTTCAGAGGTTGTGTGCATTTATGTTTTACGGTCTTAGAAAGGGCTTGCGAGATACCATCTTGTTATGTCTTATTATGATTGTTTGAGAAAGTGTTGCCATCCGAGACTTATTATTATTGCTCGCTAGTTGATTATGCCATTGATATGAGTAAATATGAGATCTAGATGTTATTGTGTATATAGTTAGTTCATAATCTTTGCTGAAAACTTGAATGTTGGCTTTACATATTTGCAACACAAGAGCAAACAGAGTTTGTAAAAGTTTTTCTTTATCACTTTTAGTTTGTCAACTGAATTGCTTGAGGACAAGCAAAGGGTTAAGCTTGGAGGAGTTGATACGTCTGCATCGTATCTACTTTTCCAAACAGTTTTGCCCTTGTTTTGAACTCTAACTTGCATGATTTGAATGGAACTAACCCGGTCTGACGATGTTTTTAGCAGAATTTCCATGGTGTTATTTTTGTGAAGAAATAAAAGTTCTCGGAATGACCTGAAACTTCACGGAGAATATTTTTGGAATTAATTAAAAATACTGGCAAAAGAATCAAGACCAGGGGGCCCACACCCTGTCCACTAGGGTGGGGGCGTGCCCCCTGTCTCGTGGGCCCCCTGAGGCTCCACCGACCTCAACTCCAACTCCATATATTCATGTTTGGGGAGAGAAAAATCAGAGAGAAGGATTCAACGCGTTTTATGATACGGAGCCGCCGCCAAGCCCTAAACTCTCTCGGGTGGGCTGATCCGGAGTCCGTTCGGGGCTCCGGAGAGGGGAATCCATCGCCGTCGTCATCATCAACCATCCTCCATCACCAATTTCATGATGCTCACCGCCGTGCGTGAGTAATTCCATCGTAGGCTTGCTGGACGGTGATGGGTTGGATGAGATTTACCATGTAATCGAGTTAGTTTTGTTAGGGTTTGATCCCTAGTATCCATTATGTTCTAAGATTGATGTTGCTATGACTTTGTATGCTTAATGCTTGTCACTACGTGTAACACCCCAAAAATTTAACCATGTTTTGATTATTAAAATTTTGCCAGGAGTTTAAAATTTTTGCTTTCTGGATTTTCTTTTGATTTCAGAACCCCCTTTTCTTTAATATTGTGAAGTTTTTGCCCCAAGTAAAAACTTTCCAAGATTATCATTGGACTTGTATACCCTCTCAAGAAAAACAATTCTTCTATCAGTGGATGTATTTGCATAATTTTTTTTTGCTTTATTCTTTTAAAGTGGATTTTATAAGTTTTAGAGCCTCTTTTGCACTGCAACAATTTGATAAAAGCATCTATAATTTTCACCAAAATTTGGGGATGTCATGTGGTGTTTTTAAATCACTCTGGAGCAAAAATATCTTTTATTCATTGAAATTTTTTAGCTCTACCCCAAGTTTTCAAAACTAGTCCAGTTGGTACCTTTGCACTACAACCCCTTCAAATAATTCTTTAAAAATTTAACCAAGTATTTGGAGATGACAGCAGATGCATATAATTCATTTTTATGCAAAAACCCATGAATGATCTTTGCAAAAATTGAGCAAAACATCCTCTTTTGCTCTCTGGACCAGTTTGGCCTTCTCTACTGCAACTCCATTTTGTATTGCTCTGTTACACATGATTCTTTTTCCTACTTATATTCCTCCCTACCAAGCCCTTAAGTCCAGAAGAGTGGTCCCATGCGAGTATTTTTGGTCCATAAAATGATAGCCTTTAGTTTCTGCCCAAAATTGGTTTTCTCAAATTTTTGCACTAACAAGTTTCTGGTCTGGACTAACTAACCTTGCCACCATCTCCTACACCTAATGAGACACTGATCTGGAGATTTTGATCACCCCAAGAACTGCCTAGATGCATCTAGCTTTCTGTCGAACACCGTGTGTGCATGGCCAGTTTTGGCATGGTTTTTAGTTAGCATTGTAAACTTGATCCTCTAACCTAACTAACTTGTCCACTAAGCTCCTAAGTAAACCTAACCCAGGCCTGCTAATCCCCAGCCTCACCCTAGCCCTTTTGCACGCTCTGGCATTGCGTCGAGCATGTAGCGCGCGTGTGCTGGGTGCGCCCAGAGCGCGCGTTTTGCACGTGCGTGCACATGGGTCGCCGCGTTTGGCCCCTGGCCTTTGCTCACCTGCAGAGCCACGGCCGTCCTCATCCACTCCCCAGAAACGGTCCAGGCCGCCCCTGGAGCCCCACCGCACCGCCGTCAGGTCGGCCACGGCGGCTAGCGGCCATCCATAGTGAGCTCCTGCGATGGACGGCGCCGCCCGAGCCACACGCGTGCGCCAGCTGCCCTCTGGAGCCGCCCGAGCTCATCCACAAGCTCGTGTGCAAGCGCTCATCGCCGCCACGTCCTCCTGCAGCAACAGAACGGCGGTTCACCGGCGTCCTTATCCACGGCCGCGGAACCGACGTAGCTGCACTATAAATAGAGACCCTCGGACCCATCCAGACCCTCAGGCAGCCTCATACCACCCGACTAGCACGTCCCACGGCCAGCAAGCGACGGCGGGAGGCCTTCTTCCTCGCCTCCGGCCGATTCGTCCGCCTCCGCCCTCCGGTGCCATCCGTCGCAAATAGAGCCTCCCGCACCCTTCCAGCACCACCACCCGACTCCTCTTCGTCTTGCGGAGCCGCCCAAACCCCCAGCTGCGACGGAGGGCCACCATATCCCAAACCCCCAAATCATCCCGAAGCCATCTCTGCCGCGAAGCTCGCTGCCGGCGACTCCCTTCACCCCCGCCAGCCGTTCGACCATCGGGAGGACCGCCCTGGACTGGCAGATCCATCCCTGCTCTCAGAACCCTTCGGGGAAGCGCCGTTCGTTAACGGCGATCGCCGGAGTCCCGCCTCCGCTCGGGCAGAGGAAAAGGAGGGAGAGGCGACTGGTCAAACCTGACTAGTGGGCCCCCTGGACCCACTGTCAGTGACCCACGCGCCAGTCCACGCTAGACTAAGTGAAGGTGTAAACATAGAGTACGTCTTCGACGTGTTTCAATTCGAAACGTTTTTCTTTTTTTTGTATTATTTTAAAAAAAACAGAACTTGACCAAACTTTGACTGACCATATCTTTTAAAATATAACTCCAAATGAGTTGATTCTTTTTCCTACCTCTCTCAAAAAATTTCTAGTTTATTTTCAGATTTATTTGAAAAAATTTCAGACAACTTTTTTGTACTGTTTTGAAACTATGTATTAATTCAAAAAATTTAAATAGGATTTTGGAGAGAGAAGAAAACTTTCAAAAGCTTTAGGATGCACCCTGCCTCTACACAACTTGAAGGCAAGCATTCTGAACCCTGGCATAATATTGTCATGTGTCGTTTGATACGGTTACAACACCTCTCATCTCGGAGTTTTCATTATTTTTTTGTGATGGTATGAACCTACTCATAAGTGCATATTGATGATTCTATGCTATTGGAATTTGATACGTTGTGATAGTAATCACCCTCGTATGCCTATCATGCGTATCGGAAGGAAGCCGGGAAAGCCTCTGTCTTGGGTAGACACGAGCATGTCTCCGGTCTTCGTTGAGACGGTTGTGTCCGGTATGGCATAGTAAGGTATGATGAGATGTGATTCTGTTGTTGGTTGGAAACATATTTGTTATGCTAATCGTGCAGGTAACACTTAAACCTCCAAAGTCGATCGTAGATCGAGTCGGGTTCCAGTAACCCCCATACTTGTTTCGTGCTACCACTTGTCCCTGCCATAAGTAGGGTACGGTTCAGTAAGTTGTCAACCCCTTTCTAGCACACACCATACAGAGAGGCCATGGTGGAAGATACCGGCTGCATCCGGTAGGCATGCCACCTGGTCTGGGGGCATGGGTGTTTTCGGTTGTAGCCGAGGGGGTAGCTCCCCTAGTTTGCGCGCGTTATAAATTTGTGATCCCATGCTAATCGAGGTTGTAGCCTCCCCACTTAGAGTTTTGCTTAACGAGTGTCGTGGGTGATTCCAGACACCGATAAGTCAGGCTGGTGTGTGCGGTTAGGTGTGTTTTCAATTAAAAGACCGTAGGCGGAATTAGTCCGCATGGATTAACGGAATTCATTACTCGTGGGTAGAGAGTACACCCTCTGCAGAGATTATATCTGTTCGAATACCCGTGTCCATGTTTAAGGACTACAGTCTGGGTTGGGTCAAGTGTTGGTCTTCGGAGGAAAAACTGCTAAACCAGAACATGGATTATGACTTGTGACTCATGATGATTATTGTTATTACTATTTTGGACTAACCCTTTATATTATTTGAATTATTGAGTATCCCTGGGACGGTTCTACCTCCTGGATATTCAATTTGATATTTACCTTATATGCCCTTTATGTGGTGTCGCTGAGACGCCCGACTGTGGCATGTTTGTTAAATATTTACTTTATAAGCCCTTTATGTGGTGTTGCTGAGACGCCCGACTGTGGCATTTTTGTGAAATATTTACTTTATAAGCCGATTATGTGGTGTCGCTGAGACGCCCGACTGCGGCATGCATGTTATTTGTTTACTTTATAAGCCCTTTATGTGGTGTCGCTGAGACGCCCGACTGCGGCATGCATGTTATTTGTTTACTTTATAAGCCCTTTATGTGGTGTCGCTCAGACGCCCGACTGAGGCATTCTATCTCTACTCTCTATTGCATTCTTTGTATTTTATGTGAATAACTTGCTTACGTACCTCATGGATTTTATTTTATGACTGACGTTGCAATCATAGAATATTTCAGAGCATGATTATCGTTTGTTATATTATACCCGTGTTCATAATGTTTGTGAGTACATTCAAAGTACTCACTGGCTTGTCCCTGGCTATTGTCTTGGCCAGATTTCTTGCTTTGAGAGGAGCGTTGCGATGACAGCCCCAGAAGCTAATCAATGGTGACAGCAGCCTCACAAAGATAGGAATTATCCAGCTCAGCTGTTCCTGTGGGAAATGGAGTCCCATAGACGCTGAGAGACCACAAACCGCTTCGGCCATCAGCCACTAGAAACCATTTGTTGTACTCATAGGCCAGAATTGTCTTGTACTACATATTTTATATTTTGATTGGAATTTCTGTATTAAGTTTGTGCCTCATCAGCTAACAGTTATCCTGGGGCTGGTGAGCACAAGGGCCATTTTTGGGAAATTAATATCCCGAAAATCCGGTCCTGACAAACTTGGTATCAGAGCCAGGCTGACCATTGGCTAATCCTATCTTAGCCAGGTCAATAAACCTAGGTTAACCAAACCACCAGACCATAACCTAACCTCGGCCAAGCTTCTCGCGTAAGATAGCCCCAAAGTGACCCGACACCTTTTGGCAGTCGGTGCCCAACCTATCAGCCTAGCCTGTCGATCACGCGCCAGTGACCGACACCTAAATTGTCTCATTCGCAAGCGTGCGAAGGAAGACTCCGTCCTCTTTTTCTATAAAAAGGGCACGCTAACCTCAGCACAGCACATCCTCTTCCCCAAACTGAGCCATAATGCCTGGCCCCATCATGCACAATGAAACCACGACAAACAACCTTGGAGGTTTTCTGACCGTGCTAGCAAACCTCACCCGCCGTGCCTTTGCATTAGAGGAGCCTCCAGAATATGTTGTGTACCAAGGACCCATGAGTGGTGAGAGCCGTCAATTCTGGGCCACTGTGCACATCTACGGTAGGGGTCTATCGCCAGAGCGCCCCTACAGGTTCACCGGAAGGACAACTTCCTTTGAGCCACAAGCCATCCAACTAGCTGCTCGAGAGGCTATAGTTCAACTCCGGCACTTGTCGCCCAGAGTTAACTGTCACTCGTTCTACTACTACCCCAGCCGTGACGGGTATGGTAGGCCACCCCAGGTTGTCAACGGAGATCACGAGATGGATCCTGCATTGTTGCATCTGGTGCGCTATGTAGGTGCACTAGAGGAACTGTTCGATCAAATCACCCTTGATCTGATCGCAGTTCGTGGAGAGCTGGTCCGCCGAGCCCCGACAAGAGCAGAAGATCAACCCGACGCCGACAACCCAGTCATGCTGTTCGGACACCCGATCTAGTCCTTGAGGTCTGCCCCAGCCATCGACCACAATATGTTGGTGTCCCCATAAGTGCTTCGTCGCCTTTTGGGAACACGCTCTAGCGGGATTGTGGCCAACAATCCCCGGGATGGTCACCATTGCTACCCCGACCCGGCAGCCCCTCAACCCCCTCCCGCTAATCCCGACGGCGAAACCCGTGGAGAAGCCTCGACGTCCACAAGGCAGGATCGTTTAGATATAAACAAGGTAGACTAAGTCCCTCAAGTAGTACCGAGTCTTAGTATGCCCACGCCCTGTAATTATGTAATCTTGCATCGCCTTGAATAATCGGAGCCTGCTTGTGTGCCTCTATTTTAATTGTAGCCTGGCATAAATATGTTAGCATGCGATTGCATTTTTTTAATTCTGGGCACAGCTACCAAAACCACACCGACGACACCCACAGTAATACGTCACTTTTACGAGATATGTGTATCTGTAGCATTGACCCCGACCTCATGGAGCAGACTCGATAAACTAGTTACCCTTCACCACAGTAAATAAATCAGCCCCAATGCTATATAAAAGGCCACCTTGTGACCTTGCCAAGTACCACTCACCTTGAGCGCCACTCGCACAACCATTCCATTGCCATGCCAAGCCCTAGTATTTATCTGAGAACTCCAGATGCAACTCCAGGAAGCTTAGTTAAAATTTTGTGGGGCTTTACCTGCAGTACCATGAGTGCTATCCATCCACCCTAGTATGAGTTACTCAAATCAAGGATCACCCCATCCACCTTGAAATATTGGGAAGTGGTGCACGTCCCTCTCGCAAACCCAAACCAAGACCCCACAGAAGCTTCCTTCGTGGGGAAATCTATGCCGACTCCGCATATGGCCATAGAAGCCGCTGCGTACGAAGCGCTTACTCGCCTTCGATTCGCGGTACCCTGTGCCAGCGAACGAGGGTATTATTACTTCCCAAGTCGGGCAGCACCCAGAGAAGTAGCATCTTTTCCTGGTTGACGAATCGAGAGAGACCCAGTACTGGCCAACCTTGCCCAGTATGTCATCGCTCAAGAGCGTTTGACCTAGCGAGTAATGGGCTATCTCCAGAGCCTCGCTGATTTGAATCCTCAGATCGCCATTGGCAGACCACTGAGGCCCAACCAGGAAAGGCGCATTCATCGACTGGTCAACCCACTTCCCCCGATAGAAGAAGAGTGTGCCCCAATTCCAGAGATTTTTTCTCATGACCCTGTCCAATTACCATTATCATTGTAGATGTCATTGTTGTGTTTATTGTCCCTGTATTTATTTATGTGTTGCAACTTATATGTGGTATCCTATATTTGTGCGATGAGTTGAATCTTTGGTTTCAATCAATGTGAGTGATTTTTACTACGGTAAAATTTTATTAACTGTTTTCACTCTCGGTAAATCCTGAAGTTAGATTTCTCCCAGAGTTGTTGCAGCATATATTTCTTCTTGACATAGATTTTTTCTATTCATGCAACACCATAACAGCAGACTCACGACCCCAACCATGCGACCAAGTGCAAATCCACGTGCACATTTTTGCACCAAGCTAATTACCTCCCTAACACCCCACAGTCTCAGAGGGAGAGACTTGTGAGCAATTACTCGGATACAAGTTACCTCCGGCACCCTGACAGCAGTTAGCACCTGACACCGCACCTAATCCTCGTGATCGCCGCCACCGCGGAGAGCTAACACTCGAGCGGCAGCATCACGACGATCATCGAGGATCACCATGCACAGGAGTACGGAGAACCCTAGCAATGCCGCCAACCCTCCGCACATCAGGATCACGTACCAGTCCGGCATCACCTCCGCCATTAGAGCCTCGTCTTGAGCTACTGCAGACAGAAATGAAGGAGAAGGGAGGAGAAGGAGAAGCGAGGTCAGATGGAGGAAGAAGAAAGAAGCACCTCGGTCGTTTATAGCTCGAGTTTGGTGTACGGTGGGCGAAGTCCACCAGCACCGCTCGTCGCTCAATCACTGGTGTTCGGAGGCAAATCCGCAAGCAGTGCCAACAGCGCACTGGCCCGCGAGGTGAGTGCATGCTGCGCCGGTAGCTAGCACTCCGCGCACTACCATAGTACGGCCTAGATGCCCTACGAGCTAGACATCGCCGGTGGAGAAAGCGCGGGAAAGCACGCGAGAGAGAGGAAGAAGAGAGAGCCAAAGGTAGAGGAAGATACCGACAGTGGCCCCCGGGTCCACCTGTCAGCCACAGAGAGCACTGTGCTCTCGGGTACGACCAGCGTATTTTCAGTAATTTGGCAGTTTATTCTAAATTTACTGTAACCAATGGTAGAAATTTACCGAAGATTTTTTTCATGCAACGCCAGCATGCCACACGGTAGTTTTGCACCACTTATTGCCCACTCACTGTAGCTACATTTTAATTACATGAGTAGGATGGTTATTTTTGTGATAGTAGGAGTAAAAAATTTCAAAACAACCCTTATCAAATCTCGAGGATGAGATTTTTTCTTAAGGGGGGTAGTGTTGTAACACCCCAAAAATTTAACCATGTTTTGATTATTAAAATTTTGCCAGGAGTTTAAAAATTTTGCTTTCTAGATTTTCTTTTGATTTCAGAACCCCTTTTTCTTTAATATTGTGAAGTTTTTGCCCCAAGTAAAAACTTACCAAGATTATCATTGGACTTGTATACCCTCTCAAGAAAAACAATTCTTCTATCAGTGGATGTCTTTGCATATTTTTTTTGCTTTATTCTTTTAAAGTGATTTTTATAAGTTTTAGAGCCTCTTTTGCAAGGCAACCATTTGATAAAAGCATCTATAATTTTCACCAAAATTTGGGGATGTCATGTGGTGTTTTTAAATCACTCTGGAGCAAAAATATCTTTTATTCATTGAAATTTTTGAGCTCTACCCCAAGTTTTCAAAACTAGTCCAGTTGGTACCTTTGCACTACAACCCCTTTAAATAATTCTTTAAAAAATTTACCAAGTATTTGGAGATGACAGTAGATGCATATAATTCATTTTTATGCAAAAACCCATGAATGATCTTTGCAAAAATTGAGCAAAACATCCTCTTTTGCTCTCTGGACCAGTTTGGCCTTCTCTACTGCAACTCCATTTTGTATTGCTCTGTTACACATGATTCTTTTTCCTACTTATAGTCCTCCCTACAAAGCCCTTAAGTCCAGAAGAGTGGCCCCATGGGAGTATTTTTGGTCCATAAAATGATAGCCTTTAGTTTCTGCCCAAAATTGGTTTTCTCAAATTTTTGCACTAACAAGTTTCTGGTCTGGACTAACTAACCTTGCCACCATCTCCTACACCTAATGAGACATTGATCTGGAGATTTTGGCCACCCCAAGAACTCCTTAGATGCTTCTAGCTTTCTGTCGAACACCGTGTGTGCATGGCCAGTTTTGGCATGGTTTTTAGTTAGCATTGTAAACTTGATCCTCTAAACTAACTAACTTGTCCACTAAGATCATAGCTAACCCTAACCCAGGCCTGCTAATCCCCAGCCTCACCCTAGCCCTTTTGCACGCTCTGGCATTGCGTCGAGCATGTAGCGTGTGTGCGCTGGGCGCGCCCAGAGCGCGCGTTTTGCACATGCGTGCGCATGGGTCGCCGCGTTTGGCCCCTGGCCTTTGCTCACCTGCAGAGCCACGGCCGTCCTCATCCACTCCCCAGAATGGTCCAAGCCGCCCTAGAGCCCCACCGTGCCGCCGTCATGTCAGCCACGGCGGCTAGCGGCCAGCCACAGTGAACTCCTGCCATGGACGGCGCCGCCCGAGCCACACGCATGCGCCAGCTGCCCTTTGGAGCCGTCCGAGCTCATCCACAAGCTCGTCTGCAAGCGCTCGTCGCCGCCACGTCCTCCTGCAGCAACAGAACGGCGGTTCGCCGGTGTCCTTATCCACGACCGTGGAACTGACGTAGCTGCGCTATAAATAGAGACCCCCGGACCCGTCCAGACCCTTAGGCAGCCTCATACCACCCCACTAGCGCGCCCCATGGCCAGCAAGCGACGGCGGGAGGCCTTCTTCCTCGCCTCCAGCCGATTCGGCCGCCGTCGCCCTCTGGTCCCATCCTTCGCAAACAGAGCCTCCCCCACCCTTCCAGCACCACCACCCGACCCCTTCACCCCTGCCAGCCGTTCGACCACCGGGAGGACCGCCCTGGACTGGTCGATCCATCCCCGCCCTCAGAACCCCGCGGGGAAGCGCCGTTCATCAACGGCGATCGCGAGAGTCCCGCCTCCGCTCGCGCAGAGGAAAAGGATGGAGAGGCGACTGGTCAAACCTGACTAGTGGGCCCCCTGGACCCACTGTCAGTGACCCACGCGCCAGTCCACGCTGGACTAAGTGAAGGCGTAAACACAGAGTACGTCTTCGACGTGTTTTAATTCGAAACGTTTTTTTCTGTATTATTTTTAAAAAACAGAATTTGACCAAACTTTGACTGACCATACTTTTAAAATATAACTCCAAATGAGTTGATTATTTTTCCTACCTCTCTCAAATTTTGTCTAGTTTATTTTCAGTTTTATTTGGAAAAATTTCAGACAACTTTTTTGTACTGTTTTGAAACTATGTATTAATTCAAAAAAATTAAATAGGATTTTGGAGAGAGAAGAAAACTTTCAAAAGCTTTAGGATGCACCCTGCCTCTACACAACTTGAAGGCAAGCATTCTGAACCCTGGCATAATATTGTCATGTGTCGTTTGATACGGTTACAACACCTCTCATCTTGGAGTTTTCATTATTTTTTTTGTGATGGTATGAACCTACTCATAAGTGCATATTGATGATTCTGTGCTATTGGAATTTGATACATTGTGATAGTAATCACCCTCGTATGCCTATCATGCCTATCGGAAGGAAGCCGGGAAAGCCTCTGTCTTGGGTAGACACGAGCTTGTCTCCGGTCTTCGTCGAGACGGTTGTGTCCGGTATGGCATAGTAAGGTATGATGAGATGTGATTCTGTCTGTTGGTTGGAAACATATTTGTTATGCTAATCATGCAGGTAACACTTAAACCTCCTGAGTCGACCGTAGATCGAGTCTTGTTCTAGTAACCCCCATACTTGTTTCGTGCTACCACTTGTCCCTGCCATAAGTAGGGTACGGTTCAGTAAGTTGTCGACCCCTTTCTAGTACACCGTAGAGAGAGGCCATGGTGGAAGATACCGGCTGCATCCGGTAGGCATACCACCTGGTCCGGGGGCATGGGTGTTTTCGGTTGTAGCCGAGGGGGTAGCTCCCCTAGTTTGCACGCGTTATAAATTTGTGATCCCATGCTAATCGAGGTTGTAGCCTCCCCACCTAGAGTTTTGCTTAACGAGTGTCGTGGGTGATTCCAGACACCGATAAGTCAGGCTGGTGTGTGCGGTTAAGTGTGTTTTCAATTAAAAGACCGTAGGCGGAACTAGTCTGTATGGATTAACGGAATCCGTTACTCGTGGGTAAAGAGTACACCCTCTGTAGAGATTATATCTGTTCGAATAGCCATGTCCATGGTTAAGGACTACAGTCTGGGTTGGGTCAAGTGTCGGTCTTAGTGTCGGTCTTCGGAGGAAAAACTGCTAAACCAGAACATGGATTATGACTTGTGACTCATGATGATTATGGTTACTACTATTTTGGACTAACCCTTTATATTATTTGAATTATTGAGTATCCCTGGGACGGTTCTACCTCCTGGATATTCACTACGATATTTACCTTATAAGCCCTTTATGTGGTGTCGCTGAGACGCCCGACTATGGCATGTTTGTTAAATATTTACTTTATAAGCCCTTTATGTGGTGTCGCTGAGACGCCCGACTATGGCATTTTTGTAAAATATTTACTTTATAAGCCCTTTATGTGGTGTCGCTGAGATGCCCGACTACGGCATGCATGTTATTTGTTTACTTTATAAGCCCTTTATGTGGTGTCGCTGAGACGCCCGACTGCGGCATGCATGTTATTTGTTTACTTTATAAGCCCTTTATGTGGTGTCGCTCAGACGCCCGACTGAGGCATTCTATCTCTACTCTCTATTGCATTCTTTGTATTTTATGTGAATAACTTGCTTACGTACCTCATAGATTTTGTTTTATGACTGACGTTGCGATCATAGAATATTTCAGAGCATGATTATCGTTTGTTATATTATACCCGTGTTCATAATGTTTGCGAGTACATTCAAAGTACTCACTGGCTTGTCCCTGGCTATTGTCTTGGCCAGATTTCTTGCTTGGAGAGGAGCGTTGCGATGACAGCCCCGGAAGCTAATCAATGGTGATAGCAGCCTCGCGAAGATAGGAATTATCCAGGTCAACTGTTCCTGTCCTGGAATTATCTTAATAGACGCTGAGAGACCACAAACCGCTTCCGCCATCAGCCACTAGAAACCATTTGTTGTACTCATAGGCCAGAATTATCTTGTACTACATATTTTGTATTTTTCTTGGAATTTCTCTATTAAGTTTGTGCCTCATCAGCTAATAGTAATCCTGGGGCTGGTGAACACAAGGGCCATTTTAGGGAAATTAATATCCCAAAAATCCGGTCCTGACACTAGGGCCTGAGTGCCATGATTTCAGATCTGAACCTATTATGTTTTCATGAATATATGTGAGTTCTTGATCCTATCTTGCAAGTCAACAGTCACCTACTATGTGTTATGATCCGGCAACCCCGAAGTGACAATAATCAGGACCACTCCCGGTGATGACCGTAGTTTGAGGAGTTCATGTATTCACTAAGCGTTAATGCTTTGGTCCGGTACTCTATTCAAACGAGGCCTTAATATCCCTTAGTTTCCAATAGGACCCCGCTGCAACGGGAGGGTAGGACAAAAGATGTCATGCAAGTTCTTTTCCATAAGCACGTATGACTATATTCGGAATACATGCCTACATTACATTGATGAACTGGAGCTAGTTCTGTGTCACCCTATGTTATAACTGTTGCTTGAGGAATCGCATCCGACATAATTATCCATCACTTATCCAAGGCCTACGAGCTTTTCACATATTGGTCTTTGCTTAGTTACTTTATCATTTCCGCTGTTACAATTACTACAAGACCGCTACTGTTACTTTTTCCACCGTTACCGTTACTTCCATACTACTTTGCTACTAAATACTTTGCTCGAGATATTAAGTCTTTCAGGTGTGGTTGAATTGACAACTCAACTGCTAATAATTGAGAATATTCTTTGGCTCCCCTTGTGTCGAATCAATAATTTTGGTTGAATACTCTACCCTCGAAAACTATTGCGATCCCCTATACTTGTGGGTTATCATGCACTAGTATGTAATTTAGCACATGCAACATATTCACTGCAAGAAGTATAGCCCTACAGGTGCAAGCAGAATAACGCGTCTCATGAAAAATTGAATGATGCCCTGAAGAAATTCAAAGGTGCGGTGCTTATGCTAAGAAAGTGAATGTAGGCGCCGGACGTTGAATAATAGTACCTGATTCTCGGCGGCGTATGGGTAGCGTTGTCATACTTGATAGCTAAGGATCGTTGATGGTGCTCGTGTTGCGGTTGAGCTTGGACCCGCTGTCGCCATCGCTGAAGCGGGTCCGGTGCTACGGTTGCGACGCCTGTCGACATACAAGAAAGCTCATCCGTGGTAAGCGAACAGTTGCACGATAGAGAAAACCGAAGGAGTACAAATTGAAATAACCTGATGAGGCTGCAACGTCGGTAGAGGAGGGCCGATGGAGTTGAATATGGCGTTCGTGGAGCGGGTTCGGTGCAGTGGACAAAGGCTTCAGCGGGCGCGTTGTATAGTACTTTCGATGAGGTGGATCTGTTGCGGCGGACGAGGGCTTGTATGAAGGGCCATTGATGGGGCGGAAGAGGGACTTAGTGAAGGGCCTACACTATGGTGGACAAGGGCACCGGTTAAGCAGATCCGGTGCGGTGGACCATGATGGCAGTTAAGGAGATCTGGAGCGGTGGACAAGCCAGTTGCTGAAGCGGCTCCGGTGAAGTGGTGAGTTGGCAGTTGGGGGTTCCAAGGTGCAGAAGGTAGATCCGGCAGGGTGTGAGGTCCACCGCTGCGGTGGAGGACTAGATTCAGCGGCTTGCCGTGGTTCGGGGGGTCGGGGAGGGGAAGGGGAGGGGCTGTAGGGAAGAATGTTGGGGGCAAAGAGGGGAAAACAATGGAGTTACCAAAGCAGCCCTTTTCCGTTCATGTGGCAGGGGTAAAACAGGAATACCGTAGGGCTATAATTTCGGGCGCGAGATATTCCAATGTGAGCGGGAAGTTTGAAAGCTTTTGGCACCTGAAATTATATTCTGCTCTTGTACGACCGACTATGATATCATGGCCGAGAATTTGTTTGTTTTGCATGCAAAAAAGTGCAAGTTTTGAAAATCAATGTCTCCAACTCGAAACTTAGATTGTCCATTCAATTCGAATATGGATCATTCAGCTAGTACAAGAAAATACCATCATACTGTCCAATTCACATGAAATTCCAAATGTGTTTATCCTAATATGATGACAAAAGCAAAAATGTGTATGTGTATGAAAAAGTGGATGATTATAAAGTTTGAACATGCCCATATGTGTATATCTCTAGGTTTGTATATGAATTTGAACTCACGAAATCCCGGCTTAAAAAGTGTACCTCCATTTAAATGAATTACAAAAGCTAATGATGGATTCGAATTCCAAAATTCCAATCTTAGGTTTGTAATTCTGGTACATCAAGGTATATCACGCATGTTCCAAAGTATCGTTATCTCATAGTCCAAACTATGAAACAAATTGATCAACCATGAGTGCACACACTATTGACCATATATATCTCAATTACGCTGAAGTCCACCTCACTCTTTATCTGAAGCCAACCCTCCCCCCTCGTCCCCCCACCACACACACATAGAAGTCGTTCTCTTCCCCAAACACCAACATGCGAGCACATTAACACCCCTCTCTCTTCTAAAGTCCGGACACCAATATAGGTCTCTACCACTTTGTCTCTCGGGCATGCACACATCTCTTCCCCCACTCTCTAGGTCTCCCGGCATCTCTCTTTCCCAAGAAGATGCACTATGTAGAGTGTATCTTTCCCATACACACAAAACATCGCCCCCAAACGTCTATCTCCCTAGTTATGTGGTTCTCGCACACTCACCTCACACACCACCCCCACTGCAAACAAGCAGACTTTGTCTCCTTGTGCACCACTCTCCTCTTTCTATCTCTCCCACATGTGGACCCGCCCCAGCTCCTTCCCTGTATACATATATGTCGTGACTCTTTCCATAGCTTCCTAATGTATCATCGTTCTCAATCTCACCAATTGTTCTCTACACTATCTATTATAGATCTCTCATGAAGTCCCTAACACACACAATGACTCGCTTCCCTTACGTCTCCGTACATAGGCCAATTTTGAACAACATTAACATTGTCTCCCTATCTATACGCCATTTATGGACACAAACGACCCCTCTCTCGCCCCCTCGCCCCCTCTGTACCTCTCTCTCTCTCTCTCTCTCTCTCTCTCTCAACCCTCTCCACACACACTCGATGTCTCTTCCAAATAGTCTGCTCCCCCGCCCGCACCCATGCTATCCCGCTACTACACATGTCACACCATTCCCCTTCCCTTATACTAGGTTTACATCATTAGTGGTCTCTCTACTCCACATACACACACTCCCTCTCACACACAAACACACGCACAAACACACACAGACACACACAAACACCCATTTATCTGGATCCTCATCTCTCCCCATGTCCGCATGTGTATCTCACACACTCACTCTCTAATTATATATACTAGTCGTCAACCCGTGCACTTGCATGGGCTAGAAATTTTAATATTATATATAACAAAGTTTTGACAAATTAGAAATGTCAGATGTTATTTGAATATGTTTATATAGGTTATTATTTTGTGACTATATTGTTTAAGTCCAATTTTGTAACAACGGTATAAATTATATCGCCATGTGATGGCAAACCATCTCAGATTTATAAAAGAAATGTGGAAATATGGATGTATAAGGGTATATGTGTTATGTTCGTAGAAATCACGGCTACAAACACAAAAGTTGTTGCATGTAGCATGTATTCGTGTCCTATAAGTTTCTAAAAGGTATTAAAGATCAAGTGCCCTATTGTAGCATACATCTTCCTTTCTTACTCAACCAAAAAAACATACATATTTTTTTGGCCACGGAAGCACGGTAGAATTATACAAACTTTGTTTCTATACACAATAACGGACACATGCGTTCACGGCTTTCTATCAACATATATGATATCATAGAAAATAATATACGTATTTTAAAAGTGGAAGTGGTATATCTTGCATTTAAATATATTTTGCATGCCCCTTGAAATTTTAAATTTTCTATCCGTACTATACGTATTGCTATACTTTCCGTTGGCAATAGATTTTCCAATGGGCAGTGTACCAATTAGGATAATGACACGATCTACTTTAGACCACCATAGGTACAACTCATCATACGCTACATCAACCATTATCATTGTTAGATTGCACTCTGCTAGAGCTTGAAGCCAAGACGAATAGTTAGAGGATGGATTAGAAACATGAGTGTAATTTGAAGCTTGCGGTGGATCGAGAGAGATGTGGTGATTCTAAGAAACATGAAGACCGATTGCCACTTAGGTCGCTCATCATCCCTCACAGCACTGGGCTTTGGCTCCTTTATGGTTCGCCCATGGTCATGCGGGTAGGCGAGCGCACTTGATGGTGATGGGTACATCGTTCGCTGAGAAAAATATGTCACCAACGGCCATAGAAGAGAAGAATTGAAGCGGCCATGTATAGTAGTCAAAAGAGATGTTTTTCCTTCTTTTTTTGAGGGAGGTGTTTTTCCTTTCTTTTTGTGAGTGATTTTCCTTTTTTCAACCGGCAGAAGAATTTCTTTACGTACATTGAATGGACCTCAAATGAATATGTTTTTATTCATTTTCATTAGCATAGTTTTTATGGAAGGCTGCTAACCTTAAAAGGAACTGATGGATGCTTTCTTTCTTTTGTCTCACCAACATATGGTGCTAGATGTTTTTTCTGGACGGGACGATTTATATGTTACATATAAGTTTTGGTGGCTAGGGGTCGAGTGAGAGACAACTTTCCTTTTTTTGCATGGATGTTTTTTCCTTTTTCAATCGGGGAAATGTTTTATTGACCGAATTTTAAGGCTCCTCAAGGGGATCTGTTTTTTTACTTTCCTTCGATGGAGTTTTATGGAAGGAGGCTATCGTTTTTTAAGAAACCATTGATGCTTTCTTTTTGTTTCACGCCAACATTAAACGTGTCAAATGCAATCTATTATTTCTTTCCTTTTTTTCTTGGTTATTTATTTCCTTTGCACTCGTGGAGTTTATATGGAAGGAGGCTATATTTTTTGTTTTGAAAAGGAAGGAGGCTATCCTTACAAAAGGAACCGTGGGAGCTTTCCATATTTTGTTTCACCAACGTTAAAGATAAACGTGTCAGATGAAATTTATTATTTTTTCCTTTTCAACGTGCAGCTTTTAGGGAAAGAGGCTAACCTTTTTTAAGGAACCAAGGACTCTTTCCTTGTTTTGTTTCACCAACATTGAACATCTCTATCTAAAAAAAATGTTGAACGTGTCAAGTCTTTTTTTTGGACTATCTGTGTTACGTAAATTCTCTCTTTATCTTAGAAGTAAATTCTCTAATCCAACGGTGTAATTAATTTTGATGATGTGGATTAATGAGAATGCTTGAAAGGTGCCTCCAATTAGTAAATATAAGATAAGATAAGATGTGTCTCCACGTTACACAACACAAAGCTCCATGTACATGTCTCTCTCTATCCTCCACACACATAGACACAAAGAATCTGTTATCATTGCCTCAGTCTCTAGACATATCACACACGCACACTGTCTCTCTCTCGCAAACACGCTCAACAAGGGTTTCTCCGTGAATAACTTACTGTCTATTCATCAACAGTCGTGGAAGTACGGCAAACACGAGACGTGAAAAAGAATAAATCTACACGTGCTTAGACCACCTAGTATGACTACTAGGACTAGAGCAAGCCAAAAAGTGCGCCGCCGTCACCCCCTCCTTATCGGCGACGGAAAACCTTTGTTTTACACAGTCAAGAAATTGTGCTAAGGCCCCACATGCTGAGGCGTTGAATAGAATGTAGATGCGAGTTTACGGAAACAAGTACCGATAATACATTTGTATCTCCATACTTATATTTTTTTCTCTTATAAAAAACCGAGTTGGTGATGATGGTACGTGTGCCATCTTGCAGTATAGACCGTCCAATCTATATCTGATGGATGGAAATTAAACTAAAAGATACCCGCACCCCTCTCCACATTTTCAGACAAGGCCTTCCCTCGTTCATCCTTATCTCCAACAACCTCATTGTTGAGCAATTAAGAAAGGAAGCCTCTGGAACAAACTAGCCTGGTGGCCGCTGCCGGCGTCGTCAATCCCCATGCCTCCGCTCAGTCCGACCACCAATCACCACCATGCCCCACTCCTCTTCACCTTATCTCCTATTTCTCGAGATATCATTAGTTTTTACACATGGGATTACTCCCGCATGGGTCAATCACAACAAGTGTTCTATAAAAAAATGCATCTTGATGTTCCGTGCAATGCACGGATCTTGCTAGTACTCCTACAAAAGACTAAGTTGGTGATGATGGTATGTCTGTCATCCGTCGTTTCTGACCATTAGATTTACATCTAACGACTGTGAGGTAAGTTGTTGCCTTTTCTCACCAACATCCCACTTGTCTACCAATTTGCAGAAAAACCCATAATTAGTATCTTAAAACCAACCACATCCCTCCCTGACCTCACCAAAACAGCCCAAGAATATATTCTAATTGAAACATAATATATCTCTAGTGATATATGTATATCAAAATTAGAGTGTTTTGTATCAAGTTTGTGAATAAGTATTATTCTAATTTTGATCCATTGCAACGCACATGAACATTATTAGTATTTCCAACAATGCAAAAAAAAATTCCTAGTATTTCCATAGTTTCGAGTTTTCCATCAAGATATTAGTCACTCATGCTTGATATTCACTTTCAATCATGTACACATATGCACTATGTAACTAGCCTTGCTTATTGGCTTCCAAAGCTTAACTTTCACTCCTACTTACAATATGTAGAGTATTTAACAAAAAACTACCACTTTCAACCAGCCCTAGGAAGAATCTATTGTACAAAAAATAGCAAAAACATACCCAAAATTTCTTAATCCACGCCAAAAATTACTACCTAGTGCCGATTAGGCTCGTTTAAACCCATTTATGACAGGGTTGGCCCACACGTCCGTGCTGATGAGGCAGCTTAAACCAACACATTTGATTTGACCGTTGACATGAGGGACCCACATATGACCTTCTATCCTGTTATTCCCCCTCAAATCATTATTTTTCCTGAACATTACTTCAAACAGTTTTGATGCGTGTTCGTCGGTGGCGTCGGTGATGAGCGAGTTGGCCGCCACTCCACCGGACCGGCCGGACCCCGCGCTGGCCTACACACGGGTTGGCAGGCTAGCCCGAGCGTGACTCACGAGCGAGCAAGCCGCCACACTGGCCTTTGCTCGAGCCAGATGGCTGGCCTTAGCACGGCTCGCGTGAGCAAGCCACCGCGGTGCCGTGCCAATCTAGCTAGCAAACCTTGTAGACAAGCAACTAGACAGAGCTATCTTGGCTAGCTAGCGGCCGCGAGGGCCGGACGGAGCTGGCATCCGAGCTGCTGCTAGATAGGCTCCGCACTGCCGGCGGTTTTGACCTTGCCTTCTACCGGCGGTGGTAGCTGCATCCCATGGCCGAGGATGACTAGGTCGATGGGCCGGAGGTAGGAGGTCACTCGGGGATTTTTGTGCAGACTGACATGTAGGTCCCACAAGTCATAACGCCTGGGTGTGTTTGGTAGGGTTTCATGAAGGGTGCATGAGGCCAAGAGTTCCCTTCTTGACCCACTTTTGGGTGTTTGGCGGAGTGTATGGAGGGTGCATGAGTCCACACTATCTTAGCACAAATACACTAGAAGCATGCATGAAGAGAACATGCATGAAGAGGGGTGTTGAGTTGAGCATGCATGAAGAGGGAACAGCTATGCTGAGACGAGAAGAAGGCATTGACTTTATGGGCGACATGGGTTGAAACGTGCCTATAACGGCACTTTGTAGAGTAGTCGTTTCTTGGTAGGGCTGGTTGGTAAGGGCATGCACAATGGTTGATAAGGTAGTCTTATCTTAAGTCTGCCACGCATGCAAGTGGTAGTAGTTTCTTGGCATTATTAGGGGTTTCTTGCATTATTAGTGGTTTCTTGTAAGGAACAATGTACTACTAGCTATAAAAGGCGATTCTAGGTTGCCTTGTACTCCAACGAGTACTACTAGTAGTCGCGGGAGTGTATACCTCGTTTTGTGGGTTCGATCCCGGCCAAATGCACGGCAGGCTTTTTTTTAAATAGTAACTTCATTGTGAGCCAATATTGTACACGGGTAGTTTGAGTTTTGAAGTCAAACGGACGTGCGGCACCACAATCTGGGTGCACTGTATAGCCAAGCCACGTGAATGGGTTTTCCTTCCCATCATCTCGTGGCTCGCGTGCTCGCCCTAGCCGCACCTCTCTTGCAGCTTCCTCATCCGCTAGTAGCATATTTCAACTAGCGCCTCCCAATTAAGCCCGAGGAGCTGGTAAAGACTGGCGGGGCATTGGGAACTGTGCAATATGGTTGTGTACGTAAAGTGCTCTACTACTACTCTGTAGCTTGTGGCATTGCTAACATGGACTTCACTCCATTATTGGCTCTATAAAAGAAATTCCTCTTGACATATTTTTTTTGAAACAGAGGCAAAAGCTTTGCCTCATCTCATTCATAAAGAAGGAACTACTAACAAAGTTCGACGAGATCCATTACACCTCCACAAATGGAAGCAAAAAGCCTAGTCTCGCTGTATCAAATAACTCAAATGTTCTGCCCCTGCAGTAACCGTCGCTGATAAACAGGCTGCTAGTGTGTGCGTGAGAGGAGCGGCTGAGTAGGCCAGCTACGTGAGAGGAGAGGCTAGAGCACCGAGAGTACCCACTAGGCCACTACGCAGGTGTACTTTCCCAGCATTGATAGTATAGCGATGATTCTAGAGAATAGTACGTAGTACCCTCCATTTCCAACTGTAGCTCTTTAGCCCTGAGATTCAAAGTTCAAAACTGGTGCACTATACTAGAAGTATAGTACATCGCACTACTAGTTGAGAAAGTAGTACTAGTACTGCTACAGTACGAGTGCGTACTCCTCCGTCCCATAATGTAATACGTTTTTTGAGACTAGTTGGCGTGTACAAAAAATAGCAAAAACATACCCAAAATTTCTTAATCCACGCTAAAAACTACTACCTAATGCCAAAATTTTCTTACTAGTGCTATTATTTATAGTATAATGCAATAGCATAATGTCCCATAATTCTAGTACTATTAGTAAATAATAGCCTCACCCCTTCGCTAAGGAACAATCTACAGTTGGAAGGGACAAGGCCCTGCGGTTACTACGCTCTTATCTCCTCCTCGCCAGTTCCCCTCCCCGCGAAGAGAAGGCAGTTCGTCGCTGCTCCCATGGATTCGCCAGGCGGTTCTCTTCCTCGTCGGGGCTGGGAGACCTTGGATGACGATCCTCTGGGAGAAAATGCATGCCGCTCCGACGTCCTCACCGCTGCAAGACTCGGTGCTTCCTGCACCAACTTTTTCAAGACGGTGCTTAAACAAGCTTGGGAAAAGGCCATGCTTGTTGGTCTTACATGCGTCCTTGAGGAGAAGGTTCTTCTATGGGACAATACTTCGAACATTCCACCGCTCCATGGCCATGGTTGGACGTTGACTCCGCTAGAGTTGCCGACGTTGAGAGGTAGTCGGGTTTTGTCCGATGAGCAGGTCAGTAATGGAGTTTGATCATGTAGTACTTAGTTATTCCATTTCCATCCCGTAATTTTTCTGCTGCCCATCATCTTATATATAGGTCTGGGTCGGTGCAAATGAAGATTGGCTTGCATACCTCCGGCAGGATACCACCATCATTTTGCACAACATCCACAGCAGTGCGGCCGTTCCCGTAGACCCCTTCTCCACCATTGGGATCGGCCTTCTGGACTGACTGGGCTTGAATACGTATGATGATGCCTACGTGAGATTAAAGAAGATAGCAATTGTCGACCCACCGACAAAGCAAAGCGGCTACAACGATTACTATCTCATCGCGGTGTTCGACATAAGGATTGCCATCAATGCAAGAGGCAGTAACTGCAGAGGCTGGCGCATGTTGGCGGCGCCAGATTTGTACCCTTACACGTTCGAAGATGTCGTGTGCCATCTAGGACGCATCTTCACGGTGACAAGCCAGGGGACTTGTTTCATCTGGTCGCCATCCTACAGTACGGGAGATTACAAATGGAATGCACAAACCATCATTTGCATCCCTAACGGTACACCATTATTTTGCAGGGAACAGTCATCCCCCGATCAAAATAAGATCGCCGATCCTGGATGTGCATTTGCATCCGCGATTCAGTCTAACCTGGAACCTTCAAGCTGACTTTGGCATATTGGGGTCAACTATATTAGCACTCGTTACCCATGGTACCACTGATGTGCAACATGGTCACACAATCTACCACAATCAGACCATCACCATCTACCCAGGTATTCCATTTTTTAACCCTCTCGCCTTAACTTACTAATACTAGTAGGAGTAGTTTTTACCTTGGAGGACACGTATAGCTAGCTAGGCCATTGAAGACTTGAACCCACTAGCTGCCACCATTTTTTCCATGTCTTACTATCTCATCCATGTAGCCAAGAGTGGCTATATATAATAAGCCGGTTATTTTACTTCCTCTATACCGGAGTAGTACTATTTGCTGCACAGTATTACTGGCCACCATATTTGAGCACAACATTATTATGCATGGACCTTGACTATGTACATCACCATGTGTCCAGATCTGAGATGATGCATGTACCAGATGAACGGCGCTGAGTTTGACCTCGTGATGCTACGTGGGTGCTGAGGAACACTCTTGGAGAGTACTCGCTTTTCATTGGGGATAGCTACCCCATTGTGAAGCGGATGCCACCTTCCGTGCACGACACCGAAGGCCTGCCGTTCATGAAGCATGGTTGTGTCTTTAGTGCGCACCATCGGATGAACGACATGCTGGGACACGCTATCCCTGATTTATGCCGCTTCAGCTTGGATGGGTCTCCATCATGTGGAACCGGACAAGAAAGTTGCGACAATGATTCCCGTTGCCCACCGCTATGGGTCGTGCCATCCATGAAGAACACCTGGGACTGGAACCTGGAGGATGACATGTATCCCATCTATAACGTGTAAGTGGAGTACAGTAAATTGTGAACGGTAGTGCTATGAATATATGTAGACTAGTCGTGCACAAATTTATCACATGAATTGGAGATGAACTTGTGTGGCATACTGGCATTTGTCCTTTAGAATTTATTACTAGTAAATGTGTTATGTGTACGTGCAACTTGTGTGGTTGTTGCACGGGCTCCAACATGCTCTTTGAGAAAAAAAAAGGTGGCACAACTTTGCATATAGGTGACGTGACGACATCATACAGTAGCTTCATTCGCTATAGTTGTAGTATACTCCTACTAGGACGACAACTCCTATAAAACCTTGCACTTGGCTCTTTGCCTCTTTGGGAGGTTCAACAGTTCGTGCTCGTGTGAACCTTGCACTTGGCTCTTCGCCTCTTCGAAAGGTCCAACAATGATGATACTACAGTACAATATGCTTCTGGCAATCTGACACCAATTGAACTGCTGCACGTCTACTGCGAGGGCGAGGGCAAGGAGAGGGAGAGGGAGAGGGTGCTGTAGTCAAAACGCTCCCCCCGTCCTACGAGCCATCGCGCGCGTGGGCGAGGGAGAGGCGTAGTAAGCAAGCCTCTCCTTGTTCGGCGAGTTGACGGGACACATCAAAGCAGTACTAGTACTAGTCCATACTGCGTCCTTTCCAGTTAATATGGCTTAATTTGAAATGAGAAAAATACAGTGGCAGTCAAGGTATGTAACAATACGCTCTTTACGGTCACTATATATAGTTTTGCGGTGATTATACGATTAGTAGCTCATCGTAGAGCACCGTATTGCACCCTGCTGACCGGCCACATAGTTGACGTGCCACTTTGTTGATTGGTTAAATTGTCACCTAGTTTCTGGGTCCCACCTGTCAGTTGGCAGAGCAAAGAAATCATTAAACAAAACTTTATGTCGGAGTAATGGGCCATGGATAGGCTAACCCGAGCCCCAGAACCTTTTGAGACATCGGGGCAGACTACGCCCCTCAAGTACCTGCGGCGACTTCCAGTTTAGCCGAGTCCCGGAGGCGACTTTCATTCGAGCCGAGTCCCAGAGGCGACTTCCAGTTAAGCCGAGTCCCAGAGGTGACTCCCATTCAAGCCGAGTCCCAGAAACGACTCCAAAGAAGCCGACTATGGGGAGTCGGCCCGCGACTTCCAACCACCCCGATAATTAAAGGCAGGCATGGCGACAGTGCGCCGTACCCACGGAGATCTCCGCCCGGCGTGGCACTGTTGCCATGCCGGCCCTGACATCAGCCCTTGGGGCGAGGCCCTATACCCACGACCCCCTGTCTGTACGGCCCGGAGACGGCTGGGCCTACAGGTTAGTGAGAGTACTGAAGACGGCGAGAGCGCTGAAAGTCGGACCCGTTGGGAGTCGGCCCCCTGGAGTTGGCTAGCCCCTCCCACGGGCCCCACACGCCATTAACCAGACGCGACGGGGGGATGGCGACAGTGATCGCCCGCCAGGCGATGGCGCTGTTGCCATGACCTCATGACCAAGCCTGCATCATTAGAAGCACGACTACAATAATCTGCAGCCGGCAAGACCCACCCGCGGCGGACACGGGCTGACGCCCTCGTACCAGGCCAGTCGGCGGGACCCACCAGTCGGCGAGCCCCAGGAGTCGGCGGAGAAGACGGCGCCTGAGAGAAAGACGGCTGGGCCCGCTCCCAGCTGGTTTTACCATTGTAACCCTGGGGGTAGGCCTATATAAACCCCCCAGGGCACCCATGCAAAGGGTTGGCATCCATTAGCATTAGACAGACCATACAGGAAGGAGAGAGCTAGCCTTGCCTACTCCTACCTACAGAAACAGCTCTAGGAGCACCCTTGTATTCACTTTGCCTTAGTGACCATGCGGAGACCCCGCAGAGCAGCAGTAGGCGTGTTATCTCCTCGGAGAGCCCTGAAGCTGGGTAAGATCCGCCCGCGTGCATGTCTTTGCCTCATCCCGTTTCCAGGCACTGGCGACGTTCTACTCGCCCCCACGATGATAAGCCATCCTCTGGCATATGTCGCACCCAACCCCTGACATTTGGCGCCCACCGTGGGGCCTGGTGCACCGTCGTCCGGAGATCTGTTCTGGACGGGAACCCTCTTCCTCCCTGGCGAGCGCAGCCAGCTAGGCTCGCCAGACGGAGTCTGCATCGATGCGCTGCGCGGCGCTGGGGCCACCTGTGCAGTGAGCTGCCTCGCTGAACTTGTCAGCGAGGTTCACCTCTCCGACGAGCCTGCATCCGACGCAGGCACGGGTGGCCCCGAGAGCCTCCTCGCGGGCCTCCTCGACCAACTCCACGTCACCGGCGAGCCTGCCGTGGACTTGGAGTCCGTAGGCTCCACCGACCCGATGCTGGTCGACTCCGACGCCGTGTCGCTTGACACTTTCCCCACCAATGTGGTGGTCTACGACGGGCCGTGCGCGGCTCGCCGGCTCTGACTGGGCCTAGCCGCCTAGGCGCGCGGCCATCACCGACTTGTTCGGGGCCAATCGCCCCGTTTACGCCACCCCTGCGGAGAACATCCGCGCCGCCCAAGCGGCCATCGACGAGCTGAAGAACTTCGAAGGCGAAGAGCACCGCATGATGACGGAGCGAGTCCAGCAGCTCCTCGATGCGGTTGCTGCGCAGAACGTGGTCGGCGGCCGCACTAAGGCGCCACGGCAGCTAAACCACGACTTGCCTCCCCGCCGAGATCAGGGCGCGACGTCTCGGACACCGACTGGTGGAGTCCGCGGAAGAAAAGACAAAGAGCCGGCCGTCAGTTGTTGTCGGACTCGCATCACCATCGAGCGTGACCAAGACGGCCGTCCGAGAGCAGTGGAGCGGCAGGACGACTACCTGCCTCCCCCACCAAGAAGAGAACGGCGAGTTTCCCCGCCGCCTGTTGAGCATCCAACTCTCGGTGGCTGCCTTGGCCGCCGAGAGGGAGTCGGAGAAAACGACGCTCGCCACCGGATCGACCGACTCCATCGATCCCTGGCGCTAGAAGAAGAAGATGAGCTGGGTCCGCCTTGCTTTGGACCCCGCATCCGAGATGAGCCTTTTCCCAAAGGGTTCACGCTCCCCCGAGACACACCCAAGTATACTGGCTCTGTGAAGCCGGAAGACTGGCTAATTGACTACTCCACGGCCGTCAACATAGCGAACGGCAATAAGCGAGTTGCCGTGAAGTATGTTCCACTCATGCTCCAGGGCACGGCCCGGACATGGTTGAACAGTCTGAAGCCCCGCAGTATCAACAGCTGGGTCGACTTCACCGAGGCCTTCATCCGCAACTTCACGAGCACGTACAAGCGACCTCCCAAGCTGCGCCAGCTTTCCCTGTGCGTGCAAGGCCCTGACGAGTCAACACGCGACTACCTCACGCGCTGGGGCGAGCTTCGGAACTCCTGCGAGGGCGTGCACGAGGTGCAGGCTATCGAGTACTTCACCGCCGAGTGCCGAGAAGGCACCCTCCTCAAACACAAGCTCCTCTGCGACGAGCCGGAAACCCTCAACGAACTGCTGGTCATAGCAGACAAGTACGCCACCGCCGACTCCTCCATGAAGACAGAAATACAAGTTAATGTTGCTGGCAAAGTGGCCCCTAAGGCTCCCAGAACTCCAGCCGGAGACAGCAGTCGCCGAATACGAGGCGCTCATTCACGGGCTCCGGCTTGCCAATGAGCTCGACATTCGCCGGATCCTGTGCTATGGCGACTCCGATTTGGTGGTCCAACAGTCATCTGGCGACTGGGACGCCAAAGATGCAAACATGGCGAGCTACCGCTTCCTGGTGCAGCAACTCAGTGGATACTTCGAGGGGTGCGAGTTCCTTCACGTGCCAAGAAACAACAACGACCAAGCAGACGCCTTGGCATGAGTCGGCTCCACCCGCCAAGCAATACCATCCGGCGTCGCTCTTTAGCGCCTCCTTAAGCCGTCTGTCAAGCCTTCACTAGAATCAGACTCCATCTTCGTGCTGGCTCCTCCCGAAGAAGTTGTATCCGACTCAAGAGCCCCAGCAGACGGCTCCAAGAAAATCACAGTTGAAGCCGGCCCGGGGACTTCAGAACCCGGCCCGGGAACTGTGCTAGTCGGCCCGGGGACTGCGCCAGTCGGCCCGGGGACTTCGTCAATCCAGCAAGCGGTCGCAGACTCCAGCCCGCCGCCTCCCAGCCCAGCCACCCTTGTCCAAGTCGCAGTGGTGGCGGTTGAAGAAATAGCAGCACCCTCATGGGTGCAGCCCATCCTCAAGTTTCTAGTGAACAGAGAGCTGCCAACCGATGAAATCTTGGCTCGGCAAGTGCAACGCCGAGCGGCAGCCTACACCATAATCAACAGAGAGCTGGTCAGGCGCAGCGTTACTGGTGTCTACCAGCGCTGTGTGGAGCCAGAGCAAGGCCAAGGAATTCTCAGTGACATCCATCAGGGCGAGTGCGGCCACCATGCAGCTTCAAGAGCACTCGTCGCCAAAGCCTTTCGGCACGGTTTCTTCTGGCCGACTGCCCTGGAAGAGGCTAAAGAGTTAGTCCAAAAATGCAAGGGGTGCCAGAAGTTCCGCTCCAAGCCGCTTCAGCCGGCTTCCGCGCTAAAGACAATCCCCATCGCCTGGCCCTTTGCAGTTTGGGGCCTGGACATGGTGGGACCATTCAAGACGGCCGGAGGCGGCCTAACTCATTTGCTTGTCGCGGTGGACAAGTTCACCAAGTGGATAGAAGCAAAGCCCATCAAGAAGTTGAACGGTCCGACTGCAGTGACTTTTATCGCCGACATCACGGTGCGGTACGGCATACCGCACAGCATCATCACCGACAATGGCACAAATTTTGCCAAAGGCGCCTTGGCCCGTTTCTGCGTGACGCAGGGCATCCGAGTGGAGCGAGCCAACGGCCTCATTCTGTCCGGCATCAAGCCTCGACTGGTTGAACCACTCGAGCGTTGGGCCGGCTGTTGGCTTGAGGAGCTGCCAGCCGTCCTCTGGAGTCTGCGCACGACTCCAAACAAGTCAACCGGCTTCACGCCTTTCTTCCTCGTCTACGGTGCCGAAGCCGTCATCCCGACGGACATAGAATTCGATTCCCCGCGAGTCACCATGTACACCAAAGAGGAAGCAGAAGAAGCACATCAAGACGGCGTCGATCTGCTGGAAGAGGGCCAGCTGTTGGCACTCAGCCGGTCCAGCATCTACCAGCAGAGTCTACGCCGATACTACAACCGGAAGGTCAGGCCGAGATCTTTCCAAGAGGGCGACCTTGTGCTCCGGCTGATTCAATGGGCAGCCGGCCAGCACAATTTGTCGGCACCTTGGGAAGGACCCTTCATCATCAGCAAAGTGCTGGGCAACGACTCCTACTACCTAATCGACGCTCAGAAGCCTCGAGCGCGCAAGAGGGACAACTCCCGCAAGGAGTCAGAACGACCATGGAACGCAAATCTTCTCCGAAGATTTTACAGTTAATGTAGTATGTACCACGCTATCCTTTGTATTAAAGTACCGAGACTTTGGGCCCCCGAGACGAGCTCGGGGACTGCCCTTTTTTGTTATCTGTATGATAAGGATTATGCCTCCTAGCATGCCGCTCTTTGATTATGCCGCTTGGCACCGGTTTCGACTAGTCGGCCCGGGGACTCGCCGTCTTGTGCTATGAAATGCTTCCTGCAGTCGGACAAGTAGTGCGCCATGCTTAAGCCATCTCCTGTCAGAATCCGCAGCTCGCAGAGCGACTGTTGGTAGGCAGAGAGTAAGGAAGAACGAGCGCACGCACGAAAAATGGCTAAGGACTCAAAGCATAAGCATAGCCTAAGCCGGCTCCCAGCCTCACTTTGCAGAGCCGACTCTCGATAGTCGGTTGCCGCCTTCTATCCAACTTGTTAAAAAACTCTAAGTAAGGCCAAGTACTTGCCTTCCCAAAGGTAGCCAAGCATTTGACCCAGCGGCAGTCCGCAGAGCGGCTGTTCGTCTGGCAAAAGCGGTGACTATGGAAAGGCGGCAAAGGGAAAAGCCAAAAGAGCAATGAGCAAGGAAAGATAGAAGTCGGATAAATATTTACATAACAAAGGCCTCTGGCCAAATTCAAGAGACACCCCGCGGGTGGAATTGTGCAAATTGACAAGTTCTTTCAAAGACTATTAAGACAGGAAAAATAAAGGCAAGACGGCAGCCTAAGGAGCGGCAGACGGGTTCGGAGGGTCGGCGGAGACGGCGGTGTCAGGCGCCGGAGCGGCCGGCTCGGCAGTCTCAGCTTGATCGTCTCCAGCGGCAGCCGGCCCGGTCGGACGCGGCTCGATGCTGGAGGCGCGATCAAGCTGAGGCTGGTCGTCCGCTCTGTCTTCTGGCGCCTCCATCTCGTCTCCGTCCCCCGCCTCGTCTTCCTCCTCGATTCTGGAGCCGATCACCTCCGCCGAGTCCTCGTCGTAGTCCGGGTTCATCCCGAACCACTCCGGCGGCACCTCTTCGCCGTTCGCGGCCCATTCAGGAACGAAGACGCTGGTGTCAATATAGTCGACGATCGCCGCTGCATGCTCGACGAGGGCGCCTTCCACAGCCGCCAGTTCTGCCTGGGCCTCTGACCGGAACGCGGCCAGCCGGTCCAGGTCCAGCCCTGGATACCAAGCCTTGACGAATTCCAAGGCCCGGCGCGCTCCAGCCCGGGCCGAGGAACTCTTCCAAGCCTCAAGACGGCCAGCAGCGACCTCCAGCCAGTCGGTAGTCCGACTGGGAGTGCGCAGGGCCGGCATGCCTGGCCACATGGCGGAGATCGCCTGGGCCCCGACACGTTGAAGCCGGCGCAGCAGCTGGTGGGCCGGCCGCAGGCGAGTCTCGATGCTCAGGAGCTGCTCGTCAACGGTCAGGGGGCGTTGGCGGCGATCTCCTCGCCATTTGCCCTCCGCGCCTCACGATCAGCCTCAATGGCTCGATTAACCGCTTGCGAGTGGACGGGGAAGAAGTCTGCCAAAACAAGAAAGAAGCAAAAGAAAGAATCAGAAATCAGCTTGACTTGCAGTCGGCGGTTCGAAGAAAGAAAGCAAAAAAAACTCACCATCGACAATATCTTCGATCTCGTGGAAGCCGGAAGTCAGCATCGCCTCCTTGTCAGTCCAGGAGGAGCGCTCGATCTCGAAGTCGGCCAGGAGAGCAGTCTCTTTCTTCTCCGCCTCGTCCTGAGCCGCCTTAAGCAGCTCCTTCTGCTCCGCCAACTGTGCAGCCAGCAAGTCGCGCTCTGTGGCGAGCTTGCCGCACTCCTCCTCCTTGGCGCGTAGGGCCGTGCTGACTTCACCCAACCGTTCCTGAAGAACGGCATTGGCCTCTGAAGAACAAAAAGAAAGACGTTAAGTCGTCAGCAAGGAAGGTCACCAGGAAGATCCGGCCCGACTGCTCAGCAGTCGGCCCGAATATCGGGGACTACAGCCCGTCGGTGCGCTAGCGCGCCCCCGCGAAAAAGAAGAAGAACTTACTCCGGCTCTCCGACAAGTCGGCAGTCCGCTGCCCTAGCTGCTCAATGTTGCGGTTGAAGGCGGTGACGTGGAGATTGTGATACTCCTGTGGTAAACAAACAGACAAAGACAAAAATGAGGAACTCGCCAGATTGAGTTCCGGGCCGCCTGCGCAGCAGCCGGCCCGAAACTCGGGGACTACATCCAGTGGGTGCACTGGTGCGCCCCAACAGAGAAGAGCGAGAAAAGACAAAGTCAAAAAAGAAAACATACCCGGATAGGCGCTCGCGACGCCAGATGCGCCTTGGTGCAGCTCTGGATGGCTTCACCCTCAGCTCGCAGCTTCGCCTGCACGTCCAGGAGCGCCTGGTTCAGCGGACCGTCGCCGCCTCCTCCCACCCATCCAGTAGGCACAACACTTGATGCCTCAGCATCTGGAATGGCCGAGCTGGCGGCGCCGGCTTCCAAGGGGCGTGGCGCCGAAACCGCCTTCTCGAGGCGGCGACGCGCTGGTGAGGTGACTTGAAGGAGTAGCCTTGCCACCGCATCGTCCTCCATCGGCGGCACGGGCGGGCCAGCCGGCTGCTTGCCATGCGGCGAAGGCGGCGGGGGCGGCGTGGCCATGCCCGACGCGGAGGCTTCGCCACCGTCCTTCTCCATGATGGAGTGCTCCCCGCCAACTTCTCCAGTCTGCCCCGTGAACTCCGGGGGCGGCGGCGCGGAGATCAGCGGGACGACAAGCAACGCCGACTGGCGGTGCGCGGTCTCCTCCGCCCGCTGCTTTGCTGCAGCGGCGGCTTCAGCCTCCTCCAGCTTCTTCTAGGCGGAGGCCGCCGCTTTCTCGGCCTCCGCCTTCTCCAAACGGTCGTCCTCTTCCTCGTCGCGCTTCTCCCGTGCGTTGCGCTCCGTCGCCTCCCGGAGGTCGGCGGCGGGGTCAATCCGCCGAGTGTTGGCGGACGTCTCGTCCGACCCCATGACAGAGGGGACGGCGACCCTCTCAAGAGAAAGAGGGGCCCTAAAAAAATAGAATGAAAAAGACTCGGAAAAAATCCGTCAAAGAAAACAAGACAAAGGCAGTCAACACTTACGCAGAGACTAGCGGCGGCTTCTTCACTTCCTTGCGGAAGCGGTTGGCCATTGCGATCGCCTCCTCCCGCTTGGTTGCGGTGGCGGCCCCCTTGATCTTTTTTGGCCAACCGCCGAGCAAACTCGGCGCGGCCCGGCGCTTCTTCGCACCGACTTGACCGGCCAAGCCGGCGGAGGAACTCGCGCCTGGATGGCCGGCTTTCGGTTGGCAGTGCGGGACAACTTTGCCGTCGGCATCGTCCTCTGGCCAGTCGGCGAAGGTCGCCGAAGGCCGGAAGCCGCCTTCCGCTCCTCCTCCTCCGCCTTCGGCGTCGGCCTCCATCGCCGCCGCCCCCAAGTCGGGGTCGTCGATGTCGCTCTCCGCTCGATCTGGAGCAAACTCGCGGGGCGGCCCCGTGGCGCTGGCTGCAGGCTAGATGAGGGGGTTCTGACTCGAAGAACCAAGAAGATCAGAAGTCGGATTCGGCTACAAAGAAAAACAGAAGACAAAAGATTTGACTTACCACAGGTGGAGGGTTGGCACGTGAGTACGGCTCCTTGCCGAACTGCCAGTCTTCCATGAGCTCGCAGTTCGCGATGTGATTCACCATGTTCGCCACCTCCACGTGGGGCATCTCCCTGGTGCACATCCGGCTCGGGTCCCGGTGATCGCTCATCTGACAGATCAGATGAGGTCGGCCTTGGAGTGGGAGGACTCGGCGCGCCACGAAGGCAGCCAGCAAGTCAGCTCCGACTAGAACTTCCGACTGCGTCAGCACTCGGAGTCGCGCGACGGCGGCGGCGCCAGCAGGAGTCAGCGTCTTGGCCCGATTGGACCAGCTGGGAAGCCTCCCAGCCGGTGCACCGGCTTCATAGTGCGGCAGGTTGACCCAGTCGCCTTCCGTGGCGACGTTCTTCATGTAGAAGTACGACCGCTGCCACATCTTCACCGACTTGATCAGCGCGATGGAGGGGAATGGATTGTCGGCAGTCGACCTTCGCATTGCAATGAAGGCGCCGCACTGAGCCGGTATGCCGGCGACGTGTGTGCCGAGCTTCGATTGGAAGAACTCTCCCCACAGCTCGATGGTGGGGAGAACGCCAAGAAAGCCCTCGCACAGGGTGGCGAAGGCGGCCAGCAGCACCACCGTGTTCGGGGTGAGGTGGTGCGGCTGGAGTCTGTTAAACTCCAAGAAAGAACGGAGGAAGCCGCTCGCTGGCAGGCCCATGCCGCGCATGAGGTGCAAGCGGAATATGACCCACTCGCCCTCCTCCGGCGCCGGCCTTATCTCCCCCTCCGGCGCGGCACGGGCTCGCACCAGGTTCGCACCGGGGAGCCGGCGCGTCCTGCGGAGGTGCTCGATGGCTTCATCGTCCACCGTAGAGCTGTCCCACACGCCGGAGCGAATGGCAGGAGCCGCGGCGGAGGAGGAGCTCATCACTGCGGTGCGGTGCGGCGAGCTGCGGCGAAGGCAGGAAGAAGAAGAGGCAGGAGGAAGCGGGGGAAGCAGGGAAGAACGAGCGCGTGCTTCACCGTCCCGCTCCCCCCGCCTATTTATAAGCCGGTAGGCTAAGAAGCCGATGGGGCGACGTGGGATTAACTGCGCGCAAGGCCCCACGCCCCCCACGCCGGCGACGTGGGATTAACTGCGCGCAGTAACGACATGGGGAACCCAACCGCCCGCACGGCCACAACGGATCCGTTCGCGTGCCGAGGCGCGGTAGTGCCGGCGCCGCCTGACGGTCTGTCCCGTCGTGCGCGTGGGCAGGCAGACTGCCCCTGCCACGTGGCACCGCACGACGGGGCCACGGCGGGTGACCGCGGGAATCATATCAGGCACGCCGCCTGGTTCCCGCCGCGACGTTCGAAACACCTCGACGGGCAAGACGGCCCTCGGTGAATCCGACTCCAGCTAGTCGGCTTGAGCATGACGGCCCTCAGTGAATCCGGCTCCAGCCAGTCGGCCTGGAGGAAGACGGCCATCAAAGCCTGCCTTCCCCCACCTGAAGAATGAAACTATTGAGGCGCACGACGTATCACCCTCGGAGCCTCACCAGCTACGGGGACTACTGTCGGAGTAATGGGCCACGGGTAGGCTAACCCGAGCCCCAGAACCTTTCGAGACATCGGGGCAGACTGCGCCCCTCAAGTACCTGCGGCGACTTCCAGTTTAGCCGAGTCCCGGAGGCGACTTTCATTCGAGCCGAGTCCCAGAGGCGACTTCTAGTTAAGCCGGGTCCCAGAGGGGACTCCCATTTAAGCTGAGTCCCAGAAGCGACTCCAAAGAAGCCGACTATGGGTAGTCAGCCCGCGACTTCCAACCACCCCGATAATTAAAGGCAGGCATGGCCACAGTGCGCCGTACCCATGGAGATCTCTGCCCGGCGCAGCACTGTTGCCATGTCGGCCCTGACATAAGCCCTTGGGGCGGGGCCCTGTACCCACGACCCCCTGTCTGTACGGCCCGGAGACGGCGGGGCCTATAGGTCAGTGAGAGTACTGAAGACGGCGAGAGCACCGAGAGTCAGACCCGTTGGGAGTCGGCCCCCTGGAGTCGGCTGGCCCCTCCCACGGGCCCCACACGCCATTAACCAGACGCGACGGGGGGATGGCAACAGTGATCGCCCGCCAGGCGGCGGCGCTGTTGCCATGACTTCATGACCAAGCCCGTGTCATTAGAAGCACGGCTACAGTAATCTGCAGCCAGCAAGACCCGCCCGCGGCAGACACGGGCTGACGCCCTCGTACCAGGCCAGTCGGCGGGACCCACCAGTCGGTGGGCCCCAGGAGTCGGCGGAGAAGACGGCGCCTGAGAGACAGACGGCCGGGCCCGCTCCCAGCCGGTTTTACCATTGTAACCCTGGGGGGTAGGCCTATATAAACCCCCCAGGGCACCCATGCAAAGGGTTGGCATCCATTAGCATTAGACGGACCATACAGGAAGGAGAGAGCTAGCCTTGCCTACTCCTACCTCTAGAAACAGCTCTAGGAGCACCCTTGTATTCACTTTGCCTTAGTGACCATGCGGAGACCCCGCAGAGTAGCAGTAGGGGTGTTATCTCCTCGGAGAGCCCTGAAGCTGGGTAAGATCCGCCGGCGTGCATGTCTTCGCCTCATCCCGTTTCCAGGCACCGGCGACGTTCTACTCGCCCCCACCATGATAAGCCATCCTCTGGCATATGTCGCACCCAACCCCCAACACTTTACGCAGGCGCGACAGGAGTCCAAGCCTTGCACACGAACCACCCTGGCTGTGTATGTGAGTGCATGCATGTGTACTCCCTCGGTCTCTCAAAAAAGAGTGTACATCGGCTAAAAAACAAAGAGTGTAGTACATCTACACTTCCAATGCATTTAGCCTTTAATCTAAATCGATATTGATTGACTAATGCACAAACTTGTTCTCTAGGTATAGGCTACATGTCTATCCTTAATTACAGCATGCAACAACCTTCATTTAATCTTCTTCTCTCAATGGTCGCATGCACACATAAGTCTGCTACTTTTGGGTGTTAATTATGCCCTGATCAATGTGTAAATCTCTAAATGTACAGTCTTTCACGGATGTAGGGAGTAGGTTCAGCACTTGAGCGCGAGCGTGTGTGTTGCGTCGTGTGTTGTGTGACGCATGAGTGCGTGAGTGTTGCGTGCGTCCATGTGTACGTGTGAGTATTGCATGTTGCATGCATGCATGCACGAGGCTTACTCCCTCCCATTGACATGTTCATATTTCAAGCTTCCTCTGTTCCCTCCATATGGTGATACTCCCTCTGTACCCAAATACGGAGTAAAACCCTCCCTCTGTTCCCAAATATGGAGTATTTGTGTTTCTAGAGATTTCAACAAGTGACTACGTACGGAGCAAAATGAGTGAAGTGAGCGTAGAGGCATAGGGATGCTATAGATAGGAAGTCTTCACAATCCATTATTCCCCATCTCGGTCAGAGAGAACTATTCAACTAGTCTTCACAGTGAAGTGACAATACATGCTGCAGCAGATGGGACACTTAATTAATAAGCTGAACTAGCGTGTTGGTGTTACTAAATCAGCCTTACCCAGTACTGCCATCATGTTTGCCGGTAGAGCAAGCTTCCGCAAATACGCCTACGCACCTCTCTCCTCCATTAACTGACATATGGGACCTCATGAGGTAGACCCACATGTTATCGGTGTAACTATTTACACTCCGAAGGATGGTATATCCTGGTAGTAGTACTAGTAGAATTGAGATTTAATGCACTTTCTTCCCCGTCTTTCACTCTTCTTCCTCCTCTCTTCTTCTTCCTCATGTCTTCCCCATCGTCGGCCGCACACCATTTCCCACTGCTCACTGCTTGCCCGCCCACGCCATCTTCCTTGGTAGCTCGCGCGTACCATATCCCCCCGCTCACTGCTCGGCCACACGAGGAGAAGCTTCTTCGCTCGCCCACCCGAATCCACTTCCCCACTGTCTCGCAGGCACGAAAAGCCCCAATGGCAGAACCAACTGACACGTAGAGCCGCGATTGGAATTCCCTCCCCGATGTTCTCTTGGAGCAGATCTGTAATCATATGGACCTACTCAGCAACGTCCGTCTGGTCGCATGCTTGGTGTCTTTGTACCGTCTACTCGTCTGCAACCGGCCGGCTCTTTTCAAGACACCCTAGTTGTTGATGCCCAATCCTCGCAGGTGGCCCAGATACCGACTTGATGATCCTACGGAGGTTGCCATGGTGCCCCTCGACATGCTACCACTACCCGTCCACCTGTACTTCATGCGCGGCCACTACTAGGCGCGCATGAAGGCCAACTAGGTCGTCCTCATCCACCAATCCGGTAGTCCCTGGCGTCTCGTGGATATGTACACCCAATGAGAGATCACCCTTCCATCATTGGATACCGCCGCCATCGAGTGTCGTGGCCCGCCGGACACTCCTACCTACTATTGCATGAGACGCGTCAAGCTTTTGGCTCGACCTCTGTTTGTTGAAAGTTGTAATCTGCGAAGTGCCCACACCATCAGAAGACTACATGGATTACAAGCTCATTGTCTTGTTCAACATGGGATTAGTCTATCTGGAATCTGGTCGCCATACATGGTTATGGCTCATCGTCAATCCCGTTGAGGCAACATTTCTGTCTGATTCTATAGTGCACGATGGCATCGGTCGACGCACAGATTGGCTGCCTATACTGGTGGAATCTATCATTCTGTAATTGTTCTATCTCATCTCATCTTTACCCTTATGAATACGACTGCCTGTTCATTCTTACAAATTTAGAACAGATAGTATGTCTATAACCACATCATTGCTATATGTTTCTCTCATTTCCTAGATTTTTATGACCACACATGTTACTGTTAGAGTTGATATGAGAACAATTGGCATCTAATGATTGTTGGAATAGATATTATGAGCATAACCTCATGATTTCTATATGTTACTCTCATTTCCAATATTTTTATAACAACGCATGTTATTGCCTAGAGTTGATATGAGAACAGTAGTAAGTGCTATGGTAGAATATGGGTAGGCTCTATCATAGGTGTTTTCCTCTCATTGTTACATGATGTTTGAACCATGACACATTGCTAGAATATGAAAGCCATTGGCTTATTTTTTGAACTTGGGGAATGATTATGACCTCGGCATTGCAATTCTCTGTCTATGATGTGTGTCACTGTTATAGTAATCTTAATTCCACACATACTCTGAACATGATTGTTTATTTTTGTCCTTTTGGTCTCCAATTTGAATTGTTGCAGCAGACGCAAATGCGCTGGCCTTCATTATTCCAGGACCTGGAATCATACCAGTCGATGGGTGGTGGTTTATCACTCGTTCAGCTGACGGCGGTCACTTGATGCTCATTCGCACTTACCAAATTGACCAAACCATTACATAAAACCACATGCAGTACAATGCCTGGGGCGTTCGTGACATTGATGGCTATGGCTACTTCATGTTCGATAAAGATCCTAGCTCCGTTGGGCCAGGCGTATTCAACTAGAGGCGGATTTACAGCCTTGGCAATCACTCCATGTTCCTCGGGCTCAATTATCCGATCATCCAACCAATCATCGATCATATCACCAGCGATGATTACCGTGATATGCAACTTCCATTCGCCAGGGGGGACTGTGTTTACACATCATACCAGGGGTTTCATGAATCACCATATCCAGAGATTCATCGACATAGCTTGTTGCCATATAATCTTCAGTGTGTGAAAGGCATCAAGCTTCCATGCGATGGATGGCTTTTGCAAACCCGACATGCGGCAATGTGGTTAATGCCAACAACAAATATGCACAACTTGATTCGTACTGATATCTAGACTGAGCCATGAATTCTGCTGCTGTAGCACGACCCTATTTTGTTGGATATTATGTACTGTTGTTAGTTTGAAGCACTTGTTAGTTAAACCTATGGTTAAAATGTTACACTAAATACGACTAGTAAGTAGTACAGTAGCAGTATTAGTATATGTCGGTCAAATTATTCATCATGTCGAAACATTGAATTGACGTGACAACACGCTGCGCGTGAGGTGACACAAGAATCCCGACGGCGGTGTTCGGGTATTCTGGACTTCAGGTTTGGAGTACCACTTATCTGTCGAAATCTTTCATCATTCACTTAAAACAGTCGATTGACCATACGTTGAGTACCATATAACTCGAATTAACCGATGCAAGTCAAAGAAGGATTGGCCGGTGCTGCCGGCTGGCGTCAAGTTCGATCCCATGGATCAGGAGCTGATTGAGCACCTTGAGGCCAAAGTGAGTGCTGACAGTGCGAGATCTCACCCTCTCATTGATTTGTTCATACCAACCATCGACAGCGAGCACGGCATATGCTACACCCATCCTGAGAAACTTCTAGGTAAGACACCGATCAACCGTCTACTTGCACAAACATATTCCTTTGTTTATAGATCTATTTTTCTTTTTAGACGCAAACCTAGTGAAGCAATTACAATTTGAAAGTTAATAAAAAGTGAAACAAGTGACTGCAACATGCCAAAGATATTATGAAAATGCCAACTACGTACACTAAAACTTGTATTCGACAATATTGCAGGTATCACACTGAGTGGCCTAAGCAAGCATTTCTTCCAGCGCAATTCCAGGGCATTCAAAAGGGGCACGTGGATGTGTTGCAAGATACAGTCAGAGTGCGACATGCACGCGATGTGGCACAAGACCGGCAATACCTTGCCAGTGATGGTCAACGGCCAGCAGACGGGCAGCAAAAGGGTTCTGGTGCCGCACACCAACAAGAACTTCGACCAGCAGAGGACCAACTGGGTGATGCACCAGTACCACCTCGGGGACTTGGAGCAAGAGAAGGAGCGGGAGCTGGTCCTCTACAAGATTTTCTACCAAATGAACACTAGGGCCAGGAGTAAAAAGATTATAAGTTAGTTTAGTATTGGTACTTGTACTACCTTGTTGTCCGCAAGTTGGTATTGTTGTCAACGATCTTTTGGTATGAACTTGGCATTTGCTTCCAACCATCATGCCGAGGGTCGACGTGGATATAAAGCTGAATCATTTGTTTTGAAACGAATTGTCAGGCACCTAATTTTTATTTGTTGGGTAGCATAAGTACCTGCCGTTCGAATTCCCAGTTCTCCAAATTTTTCGAAATAAGTGCATGCACTTATTATCACTATGAAAAAACAATATCCCTGCTGCATCCCAGTTATCAGTCTGTACTTGCATAATTCTCTCATTTATTGAGCAGGTATATTGTTTTTTCAGGTCGAGCAAGTTTCAACTGGGTTGTAGACTACCCAGGCTTGGTTTTGTTTTTAACAAGCCCAGCCCATGACGACAATGGGGCACAAAGATCCAGCAAGTATCTACTGGCCTCTGGCCCGCCAGCATTAGTTATATTTTGTCTTACAACATCCGCAGGCAATTTTTTACTGAATCAAACACACAACCCAGTTCTATTTTCCTCTTGAAACGCATGTCCTACATCCATTTTCTAATCTCTACCTATAGTTTTACTAGTTCATATACGCGTATCATTATATTGAAAATACAGAAAATTCACTTTTCATATTTACATCCTTATTTTTTTGTTGTTTTCCCTCCCAGCGCTAATTTTTTACCACTGGTTTTCCTTTAAACTGACACAATTGTCCCACGTCTTATTTGCTTACAAAAACAAAACAATTTTTTGGCAAATCAATAAGTTCTTAAGAAAATGTTTATCGTTTCGGGATTACAACAGTTCGGACTCCACCGAAATATGCAAAATAAGGTTGAACTTTTTGACCGAGGTCCTGGGAAGAAAATGGGCTGTAATAAATTACTTAAGAATTAGCAAATGGGCTGCAAATTATTAAAAAATAGCAAATGGGCCCTATGATGTCTGCCACAGATTTGGAGGCTGACTTGTGGGGCTACTAAGTTCATGCGTACACAAGGTTTCTCAAAAAAGAAACTTAGTCAACAATCGACTCTACCAGCGTCAGACCATTAGATGTCAATCTAACGGCAATCATGCTTCTTCAGTCTCTGATCTTCCTGCTCCAGCCGCCCAAACCAGCGCCGGCGGAACCGCCTGCTCCTGCCTCCCGTGGCCGGCAGTGCTGCCGGGCAGGCCTCACGGCCCCACAATACTCACATTGCTGGCCTGTCTATCGCTCTACTCAGCCACACCTCCTGTTATTTTCCGGCGACGACAGCCGAACTAGTCAACACTCGTACTCTCCACCGCGTAGGCAGCCACTGCCGTGTTTCCCCCGGCTCCGTGTCGTTCCCTTCCTAGGCCTCGCCGTCGTCCATCGCCCTAGTGCTCTCGGTGCGGTGTTGTCAACATGGTCAACGAACGATATCCATCGGAAGTGGACTGTATGTGGAGAGGCTGATAGCTGGGTCCACGACCGCACACAAGGAAATGCCTCCTTAGTACGAGCAAAATAATGATTCCTCCACCTGACATCTGGGACCCACCGGAAGGGTCTCTGTATTTCACGAAAAAAACGTTCCCTCCGCTAACAGATCGGACCCATCAGCTATATCTTCGCGTGCAAGGAAGTGCCTCCTTATTACGCACAAAAAAATGAGCAGCAGTTTGGATCGTATTAGAATCATAGCTTAACCCCTTTTGGTCCAACTTTGATCATATTTGAATCAGAGTCGTTAAAAAAGTCTCAAGGTCATTTGGGGGCTTCCTGTTCAAGCATAGGTCGTATTCGAACCAAAGAGAACATAGCTGTCGGTACCCTCTTGATCGGCGCAATGCCAAACCCACTAGGGGGCTTCTTGATCGTATTCGAATCATAGCTTAACCCCTTTTGGGTCCGACTCTGATCCTATTCGAATCAAAGTCGTTAAAAAAGTTTCAAGGTCATTTGGGGGCTTCCTGTTCAAACATAGGTCGTATTCGAACCAAAGAGAACATAGCTGTCAGTACCCTCTTGATCGGCGCAATGCCAAACCCACTAGGGGGCTTCCTGGTCGTATTCGAATAATAGCTTAACCCCTTTTGGTCTAGATTACTGATCGTATTCGAATTAGAAGCCTCGTTTTTTCTCTCTATTTGACTTAAGATTTTTGAAAACAGTCTTTTCGGTTTGTCTTGAGACTTTTTGTTCATATCTGAAGCATATATGTGGTTCCGATTAACCCGGCTTGACTTTGGATGATAAGTCGCCAGCATATGACAATCATAAACATTTGGAAGTTTTGGCTTCTAAAGATTGGGTTATCACCTTTACTGCACATGTATCATAAACTGGTCGTGCAATTACATATCACAGGTATGATATCATTATTATGTTTCAACTAACGTTCAACCAGCCCTGTCTATAAATTGTTTTAACACATCAGTGGCTTTATATGGCTGTTATGACCCGCCTTGCGGTAAACCGCCAAAGGCTCTTGTGATCTAGTTGTGTGCAGGATAAAACTATATTATGTTTGGGTGGTTGCCCGCCCTGGCTTTTGACGTTAACTCGTCAGGGCATATGTTGTTTAAACCCTGTGTAGGATTTGCAGAACTATGCCATATTAATTCAACTCATCATGAAAATTGATGTTTCAAAAGGGTTATCCATGCTGGATTTTCTCAAAGGCTATAAGCCGCCGGGTTATAACGATTCTGGATTAAGTCGCCATCGGCCAAGAGCCGCCAAGTATTTAAACTCCGGATTTACTTCTCAACCGATAAGTGTTATGATTGAGGTTTTCAAAGTCGCTTTAGCGCAATGGCTATTATTTTATAAATGGATATGATTAATTCTACAATGGAAGACATTGTCCCGAGTTGTTGCAGGCTTACGACACGACACTCTGGGGCTACAACATTCAGGTTGAGATTACATCAAATATGCAAATCCCATATCACTTCCAGCACGCACCATGGCACTTGGGGGCTAATGCAAAGTCATTTTCTCACCTTATTCAAGACCCAACTCATCACATCGTAATTAGCCGGCCCATGGGGGCTACCAATTGCTCATGTCAAAAAATTCAAGGTACAATCCATTATATTGAAAGGTCCACTACTCAGTTGATAGAGTACACGGTTCTTAACCTTGTGGACGTGGGTTCAAGCCCCATGGAGGACATTACGTCATATGATGTTATTATCAATGAATTATATACAAAAGTCCCTGCTCATTATTGCATAATGACCCGGCCCTTGGGGGCTACACTGGTTGAAGTTTTTATGAGCATAAGGCAATTACAAGTCCCAGGTTGCTGCAAGCATGACAACCCGGCACTTGGGGGCTACAGGTGATATACATATAAGGGAGAGAAATCTTCAAATTCTCAGTTTTGAGCAGAACAGATTGACCCGGTGTCTGCAACAATCATGACCCGGTGTCACGAATAATTATAACCCCGCATTGGCAACAGTCATAACCCGGAATCATCAGTTTTTATAACCCATCAATTTTGGCAATGATAAACCGGCAAGACCTACATATTTAAGTCGGCTGAATATCAGATGAGCATTTCAAGACCAATATTTTTAAGCCGGCGCTTTGGAAGCCGACTCAAGTGGATTATTCTTCACAATATTTTTCTGTGAGAAACCAATGTCAGCAAATTAAGTATGAAGCTGGCTTATTGACCCGGATTTTTTAGACGAAGGAAATGACAATTGGACTTAAGGATGATAAGGTCCCCACTCTGGAGAATATTTAACCCGGAGCACAGCCTGTCAAATTTGTTCTTGAGTTATTTTGTAGGATCAGTTTAACATGGATAAATCCAAATTAAAACTGGGGGCTAATGTCGGGGATATACCGTGTGGTGTAAACCACCGGATGTATGACCCGGCTGGAGCGTGGCGACTCACTGGTGACCCGCCCGGAGCTTGGCGATTCACAGATAACCTGCCCCATCTTGGCGACTCATTAGTAACCCGGCGGGCGGGTCAGATGGAGAACAAGGCCAAAGGCCCAGAAGGCCGACTCATGTTATGATGGGCTGGCTTAAGAGGAAAGGGATGACGAATATTTCCTTTGCGAGGAAGCAAGACCTGAACTTGTATTCAACTTGTAAGAGAAGATAGACTAGTCCTAATCCTACTCGGACTCTGCATGTAACCCGCCCCTCTAACTTATATAAGGAGGGGCAGAGCACTCCAAGAGGGCAAGAAAATAATCACTAAGGCTAGAAATAACTAGGGGAGAGCTGGTTATTCGACGTCTCCCTCATGAGCATAATGAGACCTAGCCATAAACAACATGTAGGGCTATTACCGGATGATGTTTCCCGGGGCCGAAGCTGTCTAAATCCTTGTCTTGTGTGTTGCGTCTCTCGTCTCGATAAATCCCTCTCAAGCTACCACAAAGATGTGTTGGCCTCATGACTAAGTCCTCACACTAGGACATCTGTCGTGACAATATCACAACAATGGTCCTCAGAACTCCATGCAGACATACGATCCTGGTCATGTATATCTTTGCTAATTTAGCACTCATATAAGTTGTCTTCACGGGGATGAAATGGGCTACCTTCGTCAAGCGATCAACTACAACCCAGATAGAGTCATAGCCTGAACGGGTCCTGAGTAATCCAGTGATAAAATCCATGCCAAGTTTATCCCACTTCCATTCGGGTATTGGCAAAAGGTTGTAGTAACACTGCTGGTTTCTGATGCTCTGCCTTAACTCTCTGACATACATCGCATACTGCTACATACTCTGCAATATCCTTCTTCATTCATGTCCACCAGAAACTTTCCTTCAAATCTAGATACATCTTGGTGCTGCCTGGGTGAATCGAATAAGGCGAATCATGAGCATCCTGAAGAATTAACTTCCTGATCCTAGGGTCATTAGGCACATAGATACGATCCTCAAACCATAAAGTATCATGATCATCCTCACGAAAACCTTTAGCTTTTCCGTTACTCATCCTTTCCTTTATCTCAGCACTCTCCTTGTCCGTCTTCTGGGCTTCTCGGATCTTTCCCAGCAAAGTGGACTGAATTTCAAATGCTGCAACATAACCTCTCAGAACTATCTCCAAGCGAAGTTCTCGAAGGTCGTCTGCTAACTTCTGAGGTAATCCTTCGGTTATGAGCGTGTTAACATAACTCTTGCGGCTCAACACATCTGCTACGACATTGGCCTTTCCTGGATGATAATGCTCCAGCCGCCCAAACCAGAGCCGGCGGAACCGCCTGCTCCCGCCTCCCATGGCCGGCTGTGCTACCAAGAAGGCCTCACGTCCCCACCACACTCGCATCCTTGGCCTGTCTATCCCTCTACTCACCCACACCTCCTATTATTTTCCGGCGATGGCAGCCGAACCAGTTAACCCTCGTACTCTCCACCGCGTGGGCAGCCACTTCCGTGTCTTCCTCGGCTCCGTGTCGTTCCCTTCATAGGCCTCACCATCGTCCACCGCCCTGGTGCTCTCGGCGCGGTGTTGTCAATGTGGTCAACAAATGACATCCATTGGAAGTGTACTGTACGTGGAGAGGCTGACAGCTGGGTCCACGGGCACACACAAGGAAATGCCTCCTTATTATGCGCAAAAAAATGATTCCTCCACCTAACATCTGGGACCCACCAGAAGGGCCTCTGTATTTTGCGAAAAAAATGTTCCCTTCACTGACAGGTCGGACCCACCAGCTATATCTTCGCACGCAAGGAAGTGCCTCCTTATTGCGCACAAAAAAATGAGCAGCGGTGAAGGGTATATCCCCAATAACCATCATATCAGATAGAGGAACACAATTTAATTTAAAGTTTTGGAATCAATTGCATGAAACTTTGGGTACCAGGCTAGAGTTCAGTACAACCTTTCATCCACAGACAGATGGGCTGACTGAGAGAGTCAATCAGATTCTGAGGACATGTTGAGAGCTTGTGCGCTAGATTATGGATCTAGTTGGGATGACAATTTGCCCTATGCAGAGTTCTCCTATAACAATAGTTATCAAGCCAGTTTGAAGATGGCCCCTTTCGAAGCTTTGTACGAAAGGAGGTGCGGGACACCACTATCATGGGATGAACTTCGAAATCGACAGTTGTTCGGACCAGACTTAATTAAAGATTCTGAGGAGAAGGTTAAGTTGATTTGAGATAGACTCAAGATAGCCTAGTCCAGGCAGAAGAGTTATGCAGATACTAAAGGCAAGGAGGTAGCCTACAAAGTCGGAGACAGAGCATACCTTCGTGTGTCCCCACTTCGAGGAGTTAAGTGATTTGCAGTCAAAGGAAATCTAGCACCACACTTTGTGGGACCCTACAGAGTTTTGGAACTTATGGGAGAAGTTGGCTACAAGTTGGAATTACCTGAAGGTTTGTCGGGAGTTCATGATGTGTTTCATGTTTCCCAGTTGAAGAAGTGCCATGCAGAGATGGCTGACATTTCTCTGAGAGATACAGTGCCGCTGGAAGCGATTCAGTTGGATAGTGATCTGACCTATGAAGAGAAGCCAGTTAAGATTCTTGAGTTTTCCAGCCGAGTTACTCGCGGCAAAGCCATCAAGTTTTGCAAAGTACAGTGGAGCCACCATATCGAGGAGGAAGCTACCTGGGAGCGAGAAGAAGACCTCCGCAAGGACCACCCACACCTTTTTGCTGACCAACCCGAATCTCGATGGCGAGATTCATCTTAAGGGGGTAGGTTTGTAACATCCCAATTTTCAATTAGGATGTTATACATAGATCATTCACATGCATCCATGAATTATTGCATTTTTGTTGTTTAGTTTTGGTTGCATTTTGATCCACGAGTCCTTAAGAAACTCAAGGACCAATTTGAGAGAGTTGGAGGTTTCACAAAAATCCAATTTTGATTTATCAAAATGTGGTATTTGGATCAAATTGTTTATCAAAAATATTTTTCCAAATACTTTTAAAATAATGAGAGAAGATAATATGACTTCTTCAATTCAGTAGAAAAATATTGGAAATTAAAATTTGAATTTTTGAGAGTTTTTTTGATTTTATTTGCTAGTTTATTTATTAATTAGTTGAGTAATTAGAACTGTAATGTTTGTTTTTAGTTTAGGCATTTTAGTCCAGAAAAATGTTCACGAGGTCACTAACAAGGCCATTTAGCTACATGATTTTTTCTGGAATTTTTAGGCTTATATTTATATTTATTTTGAGTGTTTTTCATCTCTAGAAAATTGTTTTTTTAAACAAGCACCGCTGAAGCTGGGCCGGCCCAGCTCAAGCCAGGCCACGACCCAGCCGAGCCAACCGCCACCGCCGCCGTGTCCAAGCCGGACACCGGCAGGAGTCCGGGCCGCCGCCGCAGCGCCGCCCCTGCCCCAAGTAGGATTCACCCGACCCCCTTCTTATAAGCTGGACCCCGCCGCCTCTCCACCTCGTCCAGCCGTCGCCTCACACACCGCGTCACGCCGCCGCCGCTGCACGCCGCCGCCGACCATCGCCGCCTCACCGGAGCCGCCGCCCCGTCCCGCTAAACCCCGCCGAGCCAAAGACCGTGCTGCCGCCGTCGAACCTCGTCGTCGTCGTTGACCAAACCGGTAAAACCGCAGGCCTGATCGGTGTTTTTGTTTTTTTACGGTTTAGTTAATTAGATTGGTTTATTTTATTAGTTAGACTAATTAGCGAATGTTCACCCGTTTAGATTTGTTAACGAACGAATTCGATCATTAGTCTCTGTTAGCGGATGTTCGTCCGATAGATTTTTCTTTTTCTGTTTATTTTCGTCTAGGGACCTATCTGTGAATAGTTTTATCACAGTTTAGTCCCTAATCTTCAAACTAGCATAACTTTTAGCTCGTTTGTCCAAATTAGATGAAACCGATGCCTAAATCCTCAGAACAATTCCCTCTATCCATTAAACCAACTTGAACATGGTTTTGACAACTTAAAATTTGAGTTTAGTTCATATTAGTATTTGATCTTGTTTTGTTTGTATCTTGAGTTTCGTAGCTCCGTTTGAGTTGATTCTTATTGCAGATCGAAGCTAATGACATTTACCTACTGTTAAGATCTAATCCACATAAATATAATGCTGTTAGAATTTTTTTCTGTTTAGATTAGTTATTTGCTTGTTTTCGAGTTTTATTTGGATCTTTTCTCGATTTCTCTTTGCATCGTTTGCTTGATTGCTTATGTATGCTATTGTTTGTCTACGCTAGATTTTCCGGAGTGTGAAGCTTGTTACTACAAATCTCTAGAGTTTTCCGATCGTCAGCAAGGCAAGTTACACTTTGATCATACTCTTCTATACCCAGTTTTTACTATGCTTTAGTTTTGCCCCTCAAATATTTTCACGAGTAGGATTGGGAACATGTGGTTTGGTTGTAGTACTTGAGGTAGGAACATATTACCTTTGATCACCCCGGGAATATACAGTATGCTCAATTATTGCTTAGCCATGCTCTTGGACGGGGATTGGATTGTGATGTACGTGGAAGTTGTGAGAGATAATAATTTTGGACAACATTAAGGTGGCAACTTTAATACACATCTGGGTGGATTGGTTGGGGCACCTGGAGAAACCAGTGCTTGCCCATGGGAATCCCGAAGTACCTGCGTGATTTTCCCTCGGTTCGCCACCCAGGCTCAAAGGGATCATATGATATTTCATGCCTAGAAACTTCTGTGTGCAACCACAAGCCATTATGGGCTCTGGCATAGTTGAGTAAGTTGTGTGAGCTCTTGAAGAGGTGGACTATGAGATGTAAGGGAAAGTAGGTGTACCGGTCTACCCAGAGTAGAGAGTTAATGCTTCAGAAAGACTATGTCTCGATCTTCCGATCATGGATGCGGCCGAGTCTTGTGGGGAAAAGTGCGCAGACCTCTGAAGAGTGTACAAACTAATCATGGTTAGCCGTGTCCCCGGTCATGGACATTTTGAGTATCTAGAAGTGGATATTATTGTTGATCTCATTACTCTTTAATTAATGAATTGGGTTTAATGATGATACCTGATTAATGTTGGGATTTGGTTGGTGGAACCTTCTCAAATATTGGTAAACTTTGTAGTAAATAAATTTATTCCTTTGTTGTAGGGAAAAATTAGCTTTATGAAAAACATTTAAACTTAGATCCTCCACCAACCAAATATGCATGTAGATATAGTTTCTTGCATTCATTTGCTCTATAGTGTAACTCTGCCAGCATATTCAATGTGCTGACCTAAACGGCTGCAACGTCTCATGTTGCAGACTTTATCAACGAAGAATAAGGTGCGATAGGTTGTTGTCATGCACTCAGCTATGCTGTTGGAGTTGATGAACTCATTTATCTTCGAAGCTTCTGTAGTTATTTAGTTTAGATGGCCTTCAGCCATATTATTTGTGTAACAGATACTCCTTATGAGGACCTCGATGTAATAAGTATGTGATTAAACTCTGTTATAATTCCTCGAGTACTGTGTGTGTCAGCATACCGATCCAGGGATGACACTTAAGCACAGAGACTTCGGTCCATTGGGATTGTGGTCACTACATTAAACAATGAATTCTCTTCAAACTCAACAACCTATATTCTTAGTCACCAAACAATTGCGATTCAACTTATTCAACAAAGTCTAAGTTAGAGCTCCACATACTCAATCATCATATAGTCTTCCATGATTGCTACTACTCAAAGCATATTCTTAGAACAAATGGCATCCATTGAACACAAAGAAAGTAGGGGCTTATTTTTTTGCCTCCCAACTCATTTATCATATAGATAATTGTCAACAATAATCAATCATGATCAAATATATTTGACTGGTCATATGTGCCTAGATCTTTCCCCACCACATGATGCTTGCCAACTAGAGAATAATTGAGGTTGAACTTAGAATGCATTCTATTGACTCTTGCATAAAAGTAAATACTGAAAAGTAAAAGATAGTGTAACATCCCAATTTTCAATTTGGATGTTATACATAGATCATCCATATGCATTCATATTTAATTGCATTTGGTTTTATTTGGTTGTGATCCAGGAAATCTTAAGAAACTCAAGGACCCAAGGAGAGAGTTGGAGGTTTCATATAATTTTCATTTTTGAACTAAATTTCAAATTTGAAAAATGGATCAATTTGATTTCAACAAATTCTTTCCAATTATTTCAACAATAATAAAAATAATGAGAGAAGATAAAATGACTTCTTCAAAAATAGAGGAGAAATAATGAGAGAAGATAAAAGTTGCATTTAGTCCAAAAAATGTTCACTTTGTCCCAAATATTAGGTAGGGATGGTGAAAATTGTTTCTGGAATTTTAGGACTTTTATTTCTATTCGTTCGTTAGGTTCTGTTAGCAGACGTTTGTCCGATAGACTTTTCTTTTTCTGTTTATTTTCAGCCAGGGACATATCCGCGAATAAGTTTTATTGCGATTTAGCCCCCTATCTTAAAACTAGCATAACTTTTAGCTCATTTATCCAGATTAGATGAAACCAATGCCTAGATCTTCGTAACAATCTCTTCTTTCCAATTAACAAACTTGAACACAATTTTGACAATTTAAAATTTGAGTTTAGTTTAGATTAGTATTTGATCTTGTTTCCTTTGTATCTTGAGTTTCGTAGCTCCGTTTGCGTTGATTCTTTTTGCAAATTGTAGCTAATCAAATATACCTACTATTAAGATCTAATCCACATGAAAATAATGTTGTTAGATTTGGTTTTCTTTTTATGTTACCTATTTGCTTGTTTCGAGTTTTATTTGGATCTTTTCTTGATTTCTTTTTGTTTCGTTTGATTGATTGCTTATGTGTGCTACTGTTTGTCAACGCTAGATTTTCCGGAGTGCAAAGCTTGTTACTGTGAATCTCTAAAGTTTTCCGATCATCAGCAAGGCAAGTTACACTTGGATCATACTTTTTCATCCCCAGTTTTTATTATTGCATTAGTTTTGCCCCTCAAATATTTTGCATGAGTAGGATTGGGAACGTGTGGTTTGGTTGTAGTACTTGAGGTAGGGACTCATTACCTTTGATCACACCAGGAATATACGTTATGTTCAGTTATTGCTTAGCCATGCTGTAGACGGGTATTGGATCGTGATTTTACATGGAAGTTGTGAGAGTTAATTATTTTGGACAACATTAAGGTGGCAACTTTAATACACATCTGGATGGATTGGTTGGGGCACCTAGAGAATCCAGTGCTAGCCCATTTGGGAAATCTCGGAGTACCCGTGTGATTTTTCCTTGGTTCGCCACCCAGGCTCAAAGGGATCATATGCTATTTCATGCCTAGAAACTTTTGTGTGCATCCACAAGCCATTATGGGCTCTGGCATAGTTGAGTAAGTTGTGTGAGCTCTCTAAGAGGTGGAGTAGCAGATGTAGGGGAAAGTAGGTGTACTGGTAAGCCCGGAGTAGAGAGTTAATGCTTCAGAAACACTATGTCTTGATCTTTCGATCATGGATGCGGTCGAGTCTTGTGGGGAAAAGTGTGCAACCTCTGTAGAGTGTATAAACTAATCATGGTTAGCCGTGTCCCTGGTTATGGACATCTTGAGTATCTAGAAGTGGTTATTATTGTTGACCTCATCACTCTTTAATCAATGAATTGGGTTTAATGATGATACTTGATTAATGTTGGGATTTGAGTTAGAGGAACCTTCTCAAATATTGGTATAATTTTGTAGTAAATAAAAATCTATTCCTTTGTTGTAGGGAAAAACTAGCTTTATGAAAAACCTTAAACATGGACCCTCCACCAGCCAAATATTGCATGTATATATAGTTCTTGCATTCATTGCTTTACAGTGTAACTCTGCCAGCATATTCCATGTGCTAACCTACACGGCTGTAATGTCTCATGTTGCAAACTTTACCGATGAAGAATAAGGTGCGATAGGTCATTCTCAAGCACTCATCTATGCCGTTGGAGTTGATGGACTCATTTACCTTCGAAGCTTCCGCGGTTATTTAGTTTAGATGACCTTCAGCCACATTATTTGTGTAACAGATACTCTTTATGAGGACCTCGATGTAATAAGTGTGTGATTGAACTCTGTTATAATTCCTCGAGTACAGTGTGTGTCAGCATTACCGATCCAGGGATGTTAAGCAAAGAGACTTCGGTCCATTGGGATCATGGTCGCTACAAGATGGTATCAGAGCACACGCGGACTGTAGGACGCGACCACTAGGAAAAGCCACAGGATTACTCTTCTTTGCTCATTTCTAAATCTCCTCTATTTCTACTCTATAGATGGCGGACCCCCAGGAACAAGTTCGCTCAGCCGGATGACGACACCCCTTTTGGACGACACTTGAAGGAAGTCATGAAGTACCTCAACATCGGACTACTAAGCTTCACTAGGATTTCCTCTGCAACCTTACCAGAAGAGGAGCGCTGAAGGATCAAAGTTCGTGTACCTGGGAGGACGTTTGTGCCAACAACGGAGCCCATTGATTTTACCTTGGACGTACCAAGCTGGAACTTGGGAAAGAGAATGGCAGCCCACATCACTTTTGGACGCATATGTGAGGTGTACCACAAGGAGCTTGAAGACACTATCTATTAGATATGTGGACGCCGAGACAAGGAATGGGAGATGATTCGTACCAGGAAGGATGGATCAATTGCAGCTTACATTCAGGACGTGGGTCAGCACATTCACCGATACGAATGAGATGTGCTCTATCATGAAGAAGACCAAGAAGCTGATGAAGAGGAATGTCGAGCTAGGAGAGGAACTCAAGTCAACACGCGATGCTTATGAGGAAGAAATTGCTGTACTACTGGAGAAGCATGAAGATCTAAAGAGGAAGCTAGGAATGCCCGTGGATAACCAGAAGCGAGAACCTGAAGTGGAGATCTGTTCGGAGGACTAGATCATCTTGGACGACACTGACACAGACAGTGATGCAAATGATGATAGTGATAACGACTACGTAGACGAAGCTGCAGTAGATATTATGGTGTCTTCCACCGATCAAAATTTCTAGATGACCACCATGTTACTGATAGTATTCTTCCAAGTAGTTAGCATCGATTGATTTGTAATCATAGGTTAAGTCTTTTGTGTGACCTTGTTTGATATTGAATGAAGTGAATTGATTGTGTTTGCCTCATATGCATATGGTAGTTGAATCTCTCTTAGGCCTTATTCTATTATGTTTCCTCACCACCTCTAACCCATCAGATGCCTCCGTGAAGTGACCCCAGATTTGTGTTCCCACCGGAGCTCACTCAGTTGACCCATATGCATATGAGGCAAACACAATCAATTCACTTCATTCAATATCAAACAAGGTCACACAAAAGACTTAAACTATAAATACAAATCGATTGATGCTAACTACTTGGAAGAATACTATCAGTAACATGGTGGTCATCTAGAAATTTTGATCGGTGGAAGACTCCATAATATCTGCTCCAGCTTCATCTACCTAGTCGTCATCACTGCATCATTTGCATCACTATCCGTGTCAGTGTCGTCCAAGATGATGTAGTCCTCCAAACGTATCTCCACTTCAAGTTCTCGCTTCTGGTTCATCACGGGTATTCCTAGCTTCTTCTTCAGGTCTTCATGCTTCTCCAGTAGTACAGCAATTTCTTCTTCATATCCATCACGTGTTGACTTGAGTTCCTCTTATAGCTCGATATTCCTCTTCATCAGCTTCCTGGTCTTCTTCATAATAGAACACATCTGTTTCTCATATTGGCGAATGTGTTGATCCATCTCTTGAATGTAAGCTGCAATTGATCCGTCCTTCCTAGTACGAATCATCTCCCATTCCTCGTCTTGGCGTCCACATATCTGATATACAGAGTCTTCAACCTCCTTGTGATACACCTCACAAATGCGTCCAAAAGTGATGTGGGCTGCCATGCTCTTTCCCAAGTTCCAACTTGGTGCATCCAAGGTAAAATCAATGGGCTCCGTTGTTGGCGCAAACGTCCTCCTAGGTACACGAACTTTGATCGTCCAGCACGCCTCTTCCGGTAAAGTTGTAGGGAAAGTTCCAGTGAAGCTTGGTAGTCCGATGTTCAGGTACTTCATGACTTCCTTCAGGTGGCATCCGAAAGGGGTGTCGTCATCCAGCTAAGTGAACTTGTTCCTAAGGTCCGCCATCTATAGAGTAGAATAGAGGAGAATTAGAAATGAGCAAAGAAGAGAAATCATGTGGCTTTTCCTAGTGGTCGCGTCCTACAACCAACGTGTGCTCTGATACCATCTTGTAGCAACCACGATCCCAATGGACCGAAGTCTCTGTGCTTAAGTGTCATCCCTGGATCAGTATGCTGACACACACAATACTCGAGGAATTATAACAGAGTTCAATCACACACTTATTACCTCGAGGTCCTCATAAAGAGTATCTGTTACACAAATAAAATGGCTAAAGGCCATCTAAACTAAATAACTGCAGAAGCTTCGAAGATAAATGAGTCCATCAACTCCAACGACATAGCTGAGTGCATGACAATGACCTACCGCACCTTATTTGTCGTTGGTAAAGTCTGCAATATGTGACGCTGTAGTCGTGTAGGTCCGCACATTGAATATGCTGGCAGAGTTACATTGTAAAGCAATGAATGCAAGAACTATATCTACATGCATATTGTGCTGGTGGAGGCTCTAAGTTAATTGTTTTGCATAAAGCTAATTTTTCCCTATAACAAAGGAATAAATTTTATTTACTACAAATTTAAACCAATATTTGAGAAGGTTCCTCCAACTCAAATCTCAACATTAAACAAGTATCATTAAACACAATTCATTTAATTAAAGGGTGATGAGATCAACAATAATATCCACTTCTAGATACTCAAGATGTCCATAACCGGGGACACGGCTCACCATGATTAGTTTGTACACTCTGAAGAGGTTGCGCACTTTTCCCCACAAGACTCGACCGCATCCATGATCGGAAGATCGAGACATAGTCTTTCTGAAGGATTAACTCTCTACTCTGGGTAGACCGGTACACCTAATTTCCCCTACATCTGCTAGTCCACGTCTTCAAGAGCTCACACAACTTACTCAACTATGCCAGAGCCCATAATGGCTTGTGGATGCACATGGAAGTTTCCAGGCATGAAATATCATATGACCCCTTTTAGCCTGGGTGGCGAATCAAGGAAAAATCAAACGGGTACTCCGGGATTTCCCAAATGGGCAAGCATTGGATTCTCCAGGTGCCCCAACCAATCCACCCAGATGTGTATTAAAGTTGCCACCTTAATATTATCCACAATTAATAACTCTCACAAGTTCCATGTGTATCACAATCCAATCCCCATCTACGAGCATGGCTAAGCAATAAATGAGCATAACGTATATTCCCGAGGTGATCAAAGGTAATAGGTCCTACCTCAAGTACTAGAACCAAACCACATGTTCCCAATCCTACTCATGCAAATATTTGAGGGGCAAAACTAATGCATAGTAAAAATGGGTATAGAAGAGTATGATCAAAGTGTAACTTGCCTTGTTGACGATCAAAAAACTCTATAGATTCGTTGTAACAAGCTTTGCACGTCAGAAAATCTTCCATAGACAAACAATAGCATAGATAAGAATTCAAATAAAACTCGAGAACAAGCAAACCACTAAACAAAACAGAAAATAAAATCCAACAGCATTATTTTCATGTGGATTAGATCTTAATAGTAGGTATATGTGATTAGCTACGATTTGCAAAAATAATCAACTCAAATGGAGCTACAAAACTTAAGATACAAACGAAACAAGATCGAATACTAATCTGAACTAAACTCAAATTTTAAATTTCCAAAAACATATTCAAGTTGGTTTACTGGAAAGAGGGGACCGTTACAAATAATTAGGCATTGGTTTCACCTAATTTGGATAAATGAGCTAAAGTTACGCTAGTTTGAAGATCAGGGGCTAAATCACGATAAAACTTATTCGCGGATTGGTCCCTAGATGAAAATAAACAGAAAAGGAAAAATGTATCGGACGAGCGTCCGCTAACAGAGACTAACGAACGAACTCGTTCGCTAACAGAACTAATCTAGTGAACGTCCGCTATTTAACCGATCTAATAAAATAAAACCGATCTAAACTGAACTAAACGAAACGAAAAAAACTAAAAGTGAACCAAGGAAAACAGATCGGTTTTTACCGGTTTTCGCGGGTTCGGCCGACGGTGAGAGCTCGACGGCAGCGATGGTGCTCCGGCTCCGGCTCGCCGGGGCTTGGAGACGACGGCGACGACTAACGCGGGCGACGGCGCAGCGCAAGCGGCAACAGTAGTAGCAGCGGCGCGAGATGCGGAGGCGGCGGAGCTCGAGGCGGCGGTGGATTGTGGTGGAAACGGGGCGGCAGGGTCGGCTTATAAAGCTCGGGGCGAGGCCGACTTGGGCAGGGGGTCACGGCGGCGGGGGCTTCTCGGACTCCTGCGGGAGTCCGGCGCTGGCACGGGGTCAGGGCGATGGCGGTTGGCGGCTGGGCCCTTAGCATGGCTCGGCTGGACCGGCCCAGTCGGTGCACGACTTTTTTTAAAACAGTGTCGCGATGAAAATCCTTATAACATAGAAAATAAAACGCCTAAAATTCCAGAAACAATTTTCACCATCCCTACCTAATATTTGGGACAAAGTGAACATTTTTCTGGACTAAAAGAATTTTTTAAAGATGCATGTTTTTCTCTAATTCAACCGAATAAAATTCAAATAAAATAATTTGACTTCCAAATTTCTTTTCCAATATTTCTCCTCTATTTTGAAGAAGTCATTTTATCTTCTCTCATTTATTTTTACTGTTTTGAAATAATTGGAAAAAATTTGTTGAAATCAAATTGATCCACTTTTTCAAATTTGAAAAAACTCAAAAATGAAAATTATATGAAACCTCCAACTCTCTCCTTGGGTCCTCGAGTTTCTTAAGATTTCTTGGATCTCAACCAAATAAACACCAAAATGCAATAAATATGAGATGCATATGAATGATCTATGTATAACATCCAAATTGGAAATTGGGATGTTACATATTAAATTTAGCCCTTTTGATTATTTTTTCTTACCACAAAGAAAGCTTGCTCCCGAAAGGTGGGAATATGAGATGAGCATGGATGATATCCCTCACTTTTACTACAATACTAGATCTATGAAATATGCCTAGCTAGGGACGTAAAACAATAGCGCTTATTGGGAGGCAACCCAATTTATTTTTTTGTTTTTGCTTCTTTTTTCTATAAATATGAAATTATAGTTCTGTTATGATTGTGTTTTAATGTTTTAATTAGTGTTTGTGCCAAGCAAGACCTTTGGGATGATTTGGGTGATAGTTGATTTGATTTTGCTGAAAAACAAAAACATTTGCGTCTAGTAGAAGAATTGTTAAAATTCACTAGAGCGTGATAAAATTCTGAATTTTTTACACAAGATTGATGTACAAATTGCCTACTATTTTCTAATTGTTCAGAATTTTTGAAGTTACAAAAGTTTGGCTAAAGTCCACACTACTACAGACTGTTCTGTTTTTGAAAGATTCTGTTTTCGTTGTGTTGTTTACTTATTTTGATGAATCTATGGATAGTATCGGGGGGGGGGGTATGAACCATGGGTAAGTTAGAATACATTAGATATAATGCAAATATAAAATAGGAATGAGTTTACAATAGTACCTAAAAGTGGTTATTTTCTTTGTTTCACTAACATATCTCACGATTTTTCTGTTGAGTTTTGTGTTGTGAAGTTTTCATGTTTTGGGTGAAATTTCGATGGACTACGGAATAAGGAGTGGCAATAGCCTAATCTTGGGGATGCCCAATGAACCCCAAGGTAATATTCAAGGACAACCAAGCATCTAAGCTTGGGGATGCCCCGGATGGCATCCCCTCTTTTTTCTTGAATCCATTGGTAAATTACTTGAGGCTATATTTTTATTCACCACATGATATGTGTTTTGTTTGGAGCGTCTTGTATTATATGAGTCTTTGATTTTTTAGTTTTCCACAGTCATCTTTGTTGTACACACCTTTTGAGAGGGACACACATTAATCATGAATTTATTAGAATACTCTATGTGCTTCACTTATATCTTTTGAGCTAGGTAGTTGCGCTAGTGCTTCACTTATATTTTTTAGCGAACGGCGGTGGTTTTATTTTGAAGAAATTGATGAACTCATGCTTCACTAATATTATTTCGATAGTCTTAAAAATATGATGGCAATTTTCTTAGGTTATGAATTTAGTCCTAATATGATGGGTATTCAAGAGGGATATAATAAAAACTTTCATGAAGATCATTGAATATATGAGAAGTTTGGTTCCTTGCATTTGTTTTGAGATATAAAGATGGTGATATTAGAGTCATGCTAGTGAGTAATTGTAAATTACTAAGAATAATTGTGTTAAGGTTTGTGATTCCTGAAGCATGCACGTATGGTCTCTCCTTATGCAATGAAGTTGGAGCATGATTTATTTTTTATTTTCTTCCTTATGAGTGGCGGTCGGGGACGAGCGATGGTCTTTTCCTACCAATCTATCCCCCTAGGAGCATGCATATTAGTACTTTGTTTCGAGGGCTAATAAACTTTTGCAATAAGTATGTGAGTTCTTTATGACTAATGTTGAGTCCATGGATTATACGCATTCTCACCCTTCCCCATTGGTAGACTCTTTGGTACCGTGCATTGCCATTTCTCACCATGAGAGTTGGTGCAAACTTTGTTGGTGCATCCAAATCCCGTGATATGATATGCTCTTTCACACATAAGCCACCTATATCTTCCTCAAAACAACTACCATACCTACCTATTATGGCATTTACATAGCCATTTCGAGATATATTGCCATGCAACTTCCACCATTCCTTCTATTATGACACACACCATCATTGTCATATTGCTTTGCATGATCATAAAGTTGACATAGTATTTTTGGTTTGGCCACTGTTCATATTTTTTTACATGTCATGCTAGATCATTGCATGAGGCATTAATATAGAGTCATATTCTTGTTCTAGTATCGAGTTGTAATTATTGAGTTGTAAGTAAATAAAAGTGTGGTGATCATCATTATTAGAACATTGTACCATGTGAGGAAAGGATGATGGAGACTATCATTCCCTGACAAGTCGGGATGAGACTCCGGACTTAAAATAAAAAAAGAGGCCAAATAGCCCAAAAAAAGAGGCCAAAGAGCCCATAAAAAAGAGAAAAGAAAAAATGAGAGAAAAAGAGAGAAGGACAATGTTATTATCCTTTTCCACACTTGTGCTTCAAAGTAGCATCATGTTCTTCATGATAGAGAGTCTCATGTTTTGCCACTTTCATATGTTACTAGTGGGAATATTTCATTATATAACTTGGCTTGTATATTCCAATGATGGGCTTCCTCAAATTTCCCTAGGTTTTCGTGAGCAAGCGAGCTGGATGCACACCCACTTATTTTTCTTTTGAGCTTTCATCCACTTATAGCTCTAGTGCATCCATTGCATGGCAATCCCTACTCACTTGCATCGATATCAATTGATGGACACCGATAGGGTTAGGGATACCGGAGATAGATTACAATAAGGGATAAATAGATCATGTCTCTCCTTAACTTGGAGGACAGACCACGGCTTCATAGATCTCTCGTCGCTATGCGGCTTCACCAGTCCGGTCTATATTCAATGGGTCGATGTCCTGAGGACACGTTAGTCTATGACTCCCTTAGTAGCCCCCGAACTTGCCTCCAACGCCCAGGCTTGTGTTCGGCATCTGCTCACCAAACAGTATTCAGCTTGCTAGGCGGGTTCTCTGATTCGCTTCGTTCATGTTCGGAGCCAAGGGATGTCTGGCATCTGAAATGGCAGTTTTCCTTAGCAGCGAAGGAAAAAACAAAAAACCATTTAAGTGTAAATAGTGCCTTCGCCTGACAACTTTTTCTCTTTCAATGAAGAGTCGTGTCCGACCATAACATCGAGCAGTTAGTGCTCCTCAAAGCGCAGCTCAAGGCCGAAGCTACGTTCGGCACGTCTCATCAAGGTGGAGATCGTGCCCCGCCTTTCGGGGGATATGATCAATGATTTCGATTCCCCTCCCTGCATATAATGTTGCGAGTGTACGGGGAAGTGGAGAAGCCGACGACGTGGAAAAAGGAGCTCCTGCCTTGTTAACATCCTATAAAGGGGGAGCTACAACAGCCAGCATCCCACGCCTTCTTCCACTATCCGCTTATGCAGATCCTCAGAGCTCCAGCGCCCCTTTTCTCTGCTTCCACAACAACTCCCACCCCGTCTCCTTCAACTATGGCCGGATTCAGCGCCAACGGGAAGTGGGAGGCCTCCATCGTCATCGATGGCGACATCTTGGAGCTAAAGTAGGCGTGCTATTTGTCGGCCGACATTGCCCATTGGGCCCCCGAAGAGGGCCGATCATTCCTACACCCAAGCCGGGTGAAAGGGTCATATTCCTCCCTCATTTCCTTAGGGGGCTTGGATTTCCTCTGAACCCCTTTGTGAGGGGGTTCATGTTCTTCTACGGGCTAGATTTTTATGATCTAGCCCCCAACTCCCTTCTCCACATCTCGTCCTTTATCATCTTCTGCGAGGCCCTCCTGCGAGTCCAGCCACACTTTGGCCTGTGGCTGAAGTGAAGGAAATATGCCCTAGAGGCAATAATAAAGTTGTTTTTTATATTTCCTTATATCATGATAAAAGTTTATTATTCATTCTAGAATTGTATTAACCGGAAACTTAGTACATGTGTAGATACATAGGCAAAATAGAGTGTCCCTAGTATGCCTCTACTTGAGTAGCTCGTTAATCAAATATGGTTAAGTTTCCTGACCATAGACATGTATTGTCATTTGATGAATGGGATCACATCATTAGAGAATGATGTGATGGACAAGACCCATCCGTTAGCTTACCATTATGATCGTTTAGTTTTATTGCTATTGCTTTTTTCATGACTTATACATATTCCTCTGACTATGAGATTATGCAACTCCCGAATACCGGCGGAACACTTTGTGTGCTATCAAACATCACAACGTAATTGGGTGATTATAAAGATGCTCTACAGGTGTCTCCGAAGGTGTTTGTTGAGTTGGCATAGATCAAGATTAGGATTTGTCACTCCGTGTATCAGAGAGGTATCTCTGGGCCCTCTCGGTAATGCACATCACAATAAGCCTTGCAAGCAATGTGACTAATGAGTTAGTTATGGGATGGTGCATTACGGAACTAGTAAAGAGACTTGCCGGTAACGAGATTGAACTAGGTATGATGATACCGACGATCGAATCTCGGGCAAGTAACATACCGATGACAAAGGGAATGACATATGTTGTTATGCGGTTTGACCGATAAAGATCTTCGTAGAATATGTAGGAGCCAATATGAGTATCCAGGTTCCACTATTGGTTATTGACCGAAAATGTGTCTCAGTCATGTCTACATAGTTCTCGAACCCGTAGGGTCCGCACGCTTAACGTTCGATGACGATTTGTATTATGAGTTATGTGTTTTGGTGACCGAAGTTTGTTCGGATTCCCAGCTGAGATCACGGACATGATGAGGAGTCTCGAAATGGTCGAGAGATAAAGATTGATATATAGGGACACATGAATGGTTCTGATAAGGTTTGGGGATTTTTCGGAGTACCGGGAGGCTACCAGAACCCCAGGGAAAGTTAATGGGCCTAATGGGCCATAGTAGAGGAGAGGAGGCAGGCCACGGGAGGTGGCGTGCGCCCCCCCCCCCTTCCCAATCCGAATTGGACAAGGGGAGGGGGCGCGGACCCCCTCTTTCCTTCTCCTTCTCCCTCCTTTCCCCTTTCCCCCTCTCTGTTGGAAGGAATGGGGGCAAATCCTACTAGGAACGGAGTCCTAGTAGGGCTCCCCCCTCTTGGCATGCCCCCTTGGGTCGGCCTCCTCCTCCCCCCTCCTTTATATACATGGGAAGGAGGCACCCCAAAGTCACAACAGTTGTTTCTTAGCTGTGTGCGGCACCCCCCTCCACAGTTTACTCCTCCGGTCATAGTGTCATAGTGCTTAGGCGAAGCCCTGCGCGGATCACATGACCATCAATATCGCCACACCGTCATGCTGATGGAACTCTCCCTCGACCCTCTGCTGGATCAAGAGTTCAAGGGACGTCATTGAGCTGAATGTGTGCTAAAACGGAGGTGCCGTACGTTCGGTAATTGGATCAGTTGGATCGTGAAGACGTTTGACTAACTCAACCGCGTTAATACAATGCTTCCGCTTTCGTTCTACGAGGGTACGTGGACACACTCTCCCCCTCTCGTTGCTATATATCTCCTACATAGATCTTGCATGACCGTAGGAAATTTTTTGAAATTGCGTGCTACGTTCCCAAGATAATGGTGTTCAACGTCAAGCCCAAGGTAGTTGGCGGCGAACACGCGGACTGTCGGAGGGCCATGATCAGCAAACTGGCGCGGGTCCAGTGGCCGGAATGCCATTTCGTTGACACCGTCAAAATGTGGCAAAAGGAATGGTTCTATATCATCGAGCCAAGTTGAGACGGGTGGGTGGCTGCTCCCGCATTCAGATCCGGACCCCCTACCAGGCTGGCCTCATGGATCAACAAGAGCCCAGACTAGGGGCCCGCTGACGACTTGAAGGCGCTGCAGAAGCACGACATCAGCGTAATGGAGACCGGCGCAAATTTGGTCAACGTAATTCAGATTATGCTCCATCGTCGACCTCTCCCCTGCCAGGAGAGGGCCAAGCCAATGTGGGAGTATAACCCCGAGGATCCGACCATCATGCAACACCTCTTCAGCACGACCCATAAGAAAGTGTGGGCTCTGCTATTCAAGCCGCAGAAGGACTGGCTGGCCAAGGAGGAGGACATGCGCCTCGACGCTGTGACCCCTCCGAAGAAGGTAAGCGGCATTTGTCTTAACAGGGGTTCAAATATTAGCACCATACGATTTTATTCGAACTTCTTTATGTGGATTTCGCAGGGCTGGCTTGCCAAGGCCGAGAAGATCAGTGGCCCAGCGCCACTACCAGAAGGGCCTCAATTCGAACAGCTAGAGAAGTTGTTGGTCGTGGTGCCTTACAAGGTACCCGACAAGAAGGGCAAGAAGAAAGAGGTACCGGTGGCTAGGGAGGGCCTCCGCCACAGGGCTCGTCTGGGCAATTGGTCCAGGGACGCTGCAACCTCATCTGTACAGGATGGGGATGAGGAGGAGAGCGCCTCCTTGTGCTCCAAAAAGAGGATGGCGTCCGAGGACGTAGAAGAGGTTTAGCCCCCTCAAGCTCTAAAGAGGAAGTGCCCGCCCAAGCTGGTCCTGTCTGACAGCTCGGACGAGGAGTCCGAAGCATCCAAGGAGATCCCGAAGAAGGGACCAAGGGTCAAGCTCCCGACCAGCAGGTATGGAGCTGGTATTTTCAGCTACCTCATTATCAGTAATTCATTCTGGTTGGAGGCTAACTCTTCAAAATTGCAGTCCTCCAGGCGACTGCCCCACTGAGCAGACCTTGTACGGGATGTCCCCACCCGCTGAACTGGCAGACAGTGGGTCTATGTCATGCTTCGTGCCTCCCCTGATTCCTGAAGATGTCAAGGAGGTGCAGTCCCGAAGGACTCCTCCTCCCCCGAACACAGAGGGATAGGTTAACACCGTAATGGCTGAGGCTAACACCTCGGTCGCCGAAGACTAGGAGGGCGCATCCCTCCTGGCCTATGCGGGAAGGGAGTCCAGACCATCCAGACCCCATTAGTCGTCCGCTCCCGAGCCCCCAAGACCCTCGACGGCACAGGTTCCTGCTTCTAGCGGAGAAGGGGTCGGGGAGCCAACGCCAGCGCCGGAGACCTCCAAACGGGCGGCGGCTGGCTGGCCGGACGCACTAGAGGAGTTGGTTGATACATCTCCATTGTATCTATAACTGATGAAGTATTCATGTTGTTATATTATCATTCTTGGATGTTTTACAATCATCTTATAGCAACTTTTTATCATTTTTTGGGACTAACCTATTGACATAGTGCCCGGTGCCAGTTGCTGATTTTTGCTTGTTTCTTACATCGCAGAAAATCAATACCAAACGGAGTCCAAATGCAGCGAAACTTTTTGGAGATATTTTTTGGACCAGAAGACATCTAGTGGGCCAAAGAAGTGCCAGAGGGGAGCCTCGAGGGGGGCACAACCCACCAGGGTGCGCCTGGAGGCCCAGGCACGCCCAGGTGGGTTGTGCCCACCTCAGTGGCCTCCCGCACTGCCTCTTCGCCCTATAAATTGCCAAATATTCCACAACCCCTGAAGATATCCCTAGATCAAAAGTTCCACTACCGCAAGCCTCTGTAGCCAGAAAAACCAATCTAGACTCCATTCTGGCACTCCGCCGGAGGGGGAAACCATCACCGGTGGCCATCTTCATCATCCCGATGGTCACCATGATGAGGAGGGGGTAGTCCACCCTCAGAGCACGAGGGTTTGTACCAATAGCTATGTGTATAATCTCTCTCTCTCTCTCATGTTCTTGAGATGTCACGATCTTCATGTATCACGGGCTTTATTAATATAGTCAGATCATATGGTGTTTCCCCCTCTCTATCTTGTTGTGAATTGAGTTTTCCCTTTGAGATTTCATTTTATTAGATTGAATACTTCTATGGATTTGATAGCACTTGATGTATGTCTTCCTATGAATGCCCGTGGTGACAATGGGGTATCATATTGATTCACTTGACATGTGTTTTTGCACTCAGCTCGCGGATTCCCGAGGTGACATTGGGGTAATCTATGCATAGGGGTTGATGCATGTTCTCGGCTTTTGTTTCTCCGATAGAAATCTTGGGGCACTCTTTGAGGTTCTTCGTGTTGGATGGTATTATTTTAGTACGAACTCTTGATAGATCGACTGGAAAGAATAACTTAGTGTTATTTTAGTATGAAACCTTGATAGATCAATCGGATAGAATAACTTGGTGTTATTTTAGTATGAACTCTTGCACAGATCGATCGGAAAGAATAGCAACAAGCCATGGAGGACCTGGACTGGGTAGTTGCAATGCAAGAAAAACTAACAGCTTCACCCATAGCAAGGTGTGGCCTTTTTGTGGAGTGGGTAAAGGGAAGAGGTCATAAGATCACTCAGACCAAGTGGATCTTCAAGAACAAGCAAGGTGAGCATGGGCAAGTCATCAGGAACAAGGCAAGGCTAGTTGTACAAGATTTCAACCAAGCAGAAAGGTTTGGATTTTGTTGAGACATTTGCCTCTGTTGCCCGTCTTGGGTCCATTCACCTTTTTCTTGCATATGCATCTTTCCATGATTTCGAGTTATACCAAATGGATGTCAAGAGCGCATTTCTTAATGGTCCTAGATATGATTTGGTATATGTTGCACAAGCATCGGGCTTGGTTGATCCCCACCATAATGATCAGCTCTATAAAATCCACAAACTGTTTAAGCAAGCCCTACGTGCTTGGTATGAAAACCTTATGGAGTTTCTATACATAGATTTGACCGAGAAACTATTATTTTTCTACAACGCCCAATATACACCATCCTCCTGAGTCGAAGTAGGTACATCAGCCACAAAGGATCTAAGGTTGTCTCCTTATCCCATTACTCCTGGCTTATATTTTGTTACAGATTGTAACCATAATTGTGAGCCTTATGGGAGGCAACTCACTGGATAAATATAATGGACTTTGGGTAGTGAATCTGGTAGCTTTCGAAAAGGGTCCTACTCTATGTATTTTCCTTCCACGACAACATGGTGTAGGAGTCGGCATGACGCTGTGTAAGGTACTGATGATCTTTGAGGTGAGATATTTATGTGATCCTAACGTCGATGTCTCCCTTGCAGGCATCGCAATGTGCACTGATTGACTGGAAGTCAAGGTTATGGTCGATTGATTTATGTCTCAAATTTCCTTATATTTTCCTTTGTGGTCATCTGTCCTATGAGTTATTATACATGCACCCCCATTCTTATGCTGAAGAAAAAATTTGTGAATGATTCTGTACTTTGGAGAACTATGAGCATTTTTGAAGGTTCACACCACAATGACTGCTGAAGAAAGCATTCACCTCAATGCAGGGTTTAAAATCTTCTCCCGTTTAATTATTCTTTCTTATTCCAATCTCCTCTTGCTTGAAAGTTTTTCGTTCCTTGCCTGGTTTTGTTTGACCCCTTCGTGGTGCTGACTGGTGTGCCGCCCCGGTGAGAGCCAACATGAAGAGTAGGAAGTATAGAGGGAGGTGGGAAGGACTTACGTACAGATGATTAGGGGGTCATGGATTTGTGTAGCTAGCTACCATGGCTAATATTGTGTCTGCTACACATATTTATTCTTATGGTTTGCTTCATGCTGTTCTAAGATTTCCTACCAGCAGTACCTCCATCAAAACTAGGAAGACATTTTTTAGTAATGTTTTGCTTTTTGTGCCATGCTTGTGGATATACTTTTTTGGGTTGCAAAATTTTATTTGTTTCCATTCTAGGTTCGCTTCCATCTCTTTAGAATTGTATCAACAGGTCTTTCAAACAACACCACGACGAGCAAGATCAAGTCGTAACAATAGCCTAAGGGAACTATATCTATATATATATATATATATATATATATATATATATATATATATATATATATATATATATATATATAGACACACACACACACACACATAAATAGTATTCTGATCACAACATGAACTTCCCAAGTAACGCGCCTGACCTTCTCCGAGTACTAGGTTGAACTTTAGCTAAAATGTGTCCAAATGGGGCTTGCCATATACCATTGGAAAGCTATGGACACCAATATCATGATCCAAGTTAAATTTTTGACAAAATGTAAGCGGTTTAAGAGCAGTTTTGAAAACCGTTTTTTCTTCATACAAAAAACGTGAATCGTATTTTCAATCGCATTTCTAAACTGTTTATCGGAATGAGGTAAATAGTATAGCATTGGAAAGCTGCTGCAAAACTGCTCCTTCGACATGTTGAAAGTTTTCTCTAATTCCCTATGGAGAAAGAGTAATTTTGAAAATCGTAAAATTTCACAAACCGAACAGCCAAGTTCGTATTTTCAATGTAATTTCTAAACAGCTAATCCATTTGAGAAAATGATATGGCATTGGAAAGCTTGTGAAAATGCGCTACTTTTTCATGTTAAAAGTTTTTTCTAATTTGGAACAGTTTAAAAGTAATTCGGAAAACGGTACAAGTTCCACTGAGTTCGTATTTTTGGGCTAATTTTTTACCATACATCCAAATGTAACAAATGATACGGAGTTGGAAAGCTTGAGCAAAGGCAAAACTTTTTCGTATATATTGTTTCTCCTAATTCCTTACAGTTTTAAGTCAAATTGTAAAATGGTTTAAAACGTATTTTTGGCATAATTTTTACATACTTTATTGGAATGAGGCAAATATTATACCGCTGAAAAGCTACGAAAACTGCAAAACGTTCTCATGTTGATGGTTTTCTCTGATTCCTAGCCGTTTTCAAGTAATTGCGAAAATGGCGAGATCATTCATTCTGCCTTTATCGCGAAACTGATTCTTTGAAAATGCACCGCGTGAAGAACCTGTACTTCTCGGCACGTGTACTTCAACTTCACTCTGTTTTTCACGTGCTTTTTTGCTCGTATATCTCTATCCACTGCTCCTAGCTCTCCATCACTCACCAAAATTGAGCAAGTGATATACCAATGGAAAGCTGCTGTAAACACGCAACTTTCCCGTGTTGATTATTTTTTCATACTCGCAACAATTTTAAAAGTTTTTCATCTGAAATTCATTCAGCGTAGTAGTTGAACTTCATGTTGTTTTCACGTAGAACTTCTGTGACGTATTTTTGTTTGTACACGTGCCTGAACTTCCCTCTGTACGAACCCGACCTTCGGGCTATCTTTGCAATCGTGGCTTCCCCCGCGAATTATTCTGGTTAGTAGTGTTCTATATGATGTTAGTGTAATCTAGAAACGTTTATTAGCAACTAAATACCGGTTTTAAATAGAAATCTCGCTCGCTGGCAGATTTTGCTCTTGGGTCATGATGAATTGCGTTTTTTTGCAATTTTACTGCCTGAGTTGTTCGACCTGAACTTCCCCTGGTGCTAGGTTGAACTTCCGTCAACATTGCCCAAATGGGGCTTGCAATATACTGTTGGAAAGCTATGGACACCAGTATCATGACCCAACTTAAAATTTTGGCAAAATGTAAGTGGTTTAGGAGCAGTTTTGAAAACCATTTTTTCTTCATACAAAAAACATGAATCATATTTTTGATCACATTTCTAAACCATTTATCGGAATGAGGTAAATAATATGGCATTAGAAAGCTGCTATAAAACCTCTCCTTCCACATGCTGAAAGGTTTTTCTAATTCCCTATGGTTAAAGAGTAATGTGGAAAATTGTAAAATTTCACAAACCGAACAACCGAGTTCGTATTTTCGATGCCATTTCTAAACGCCTAATCCAATAGAGACAAACGATATGGCGTTGGAAAGCTTATGAAAATGCACTTTTTTCTCATGTTAAAAGTTTTTTTCTAATTTTCAATGGTTTAAGATTAATTTAGAAAATGGTACAAGTTCTACCAAGTTTGTATTTTTGATCTATTTTTTTAATCATACATCCGAATGTAGCAAATGATATGGCGTTGGAAAGCCTGGAAAAATGCGAAACTTTTTTGTATATATTGTTTCTCCAAATTCATTATGGTTTTACATTTATTTTGAAAATAGCTAAAAATGTATTTTCGCCGTAGTTTCTACAAACTTCATCGGAACGGGGCAAATAATATACTGTTGAAAAGCTACAAAAAATTCGAACCTTTTTCATGTTGATGGTTTTCTCTGAATCCCATCCATTTTCAAGTAATCTCAGAAATAGCGAGATCACTCGTTCTGCCTTTATCGCGAAACAGATTCGTCGAAAATGCATCGCGTGAAGTACTTGAACTTCTGTGTAAGTTCTGCTTGAACTTCACTCTATTTTTCACGTGCTTTTTTTCTCGTAGCTCTTCATTCACTCACCGGAATTAAGCAAGTGATATACCGATGGAAAGCTTCTACAAACACGCAACTTTTCTGTGTTGATCATTTTTTCACACTCGCGACGGTTTTAAAAGTTTTTCTTGTGAAATTCATTCAGTGTAGTAGTTGAACTTCCTGCTGTTTTCATGTTGGTCTTCTGTGACATATTTTTGTTTGTAATTTTCCCATCCATTTTTGTTAGTGTTACACAAATGATATTCTTTTTGTACAAACCTTCTCACAATATTTTTTTAACTTTCTCCGACCGAGGACTTGAACTTACACAAATGATATTTCTGCCGTTTTGAAGTAAATTAGTAAACAACGAGATCATGATTTCTGCCTTCATCGTGAATGGAAATGCATTGCGTGAAGTAGTTGAACTTCTCGGGCATGTCTGTTTAAACTTCACTCTAATTTTTGACGTGCTGTTTTTTCACGTGCTATTTTTTGCACTGCGTGAAGTAGTTGAACTTCTGGGGCACGTCTGTTTTGAATTTCACTTTGATTCACTTTATTATATTTTTCTTATATGAAATACACACCATGTAGTACGTGGACTTCCGGTTGTTATCACTTTGAACTTCTCTCTTGTTTGAGAGAACTATTTTAAAACACAAAAAGCAACATTTTTAATGTATTTTTGGACATCTAAATACACGAAGAACCTCTCTCACAATAGTTTTTTGAACTTTTCCTCACCGAGCACTTGAACTTCTAGCAACCATTTTTTCGTTTATGAGTTCTTTTTAAAATTGCAAAAAATGGCGTTGTGTTCTTATTTTTTGAACAGGTAAATCCTAGGTTTTAATAAACTCCGAACTTCTTTGTTATTTCAATTTGAACTTCACCTTTTTATATTTTTGAGTAAAGAATTGTATTCAATTTTTATACGGAAAAAAATCGAACATGGAAATACAAAGTGAACCTCTCTCGCAAGAATTTTTGAACTTCTCCAGACACATCACTTGAACTTCTTTCAACAAACCTTTTATGCTTTTATTTTTCTATACTTTTATTTTTAAATTGAACATCTGTCACGTATTTTTGTTCAACCTCTCTCAAAAGAATTTTTGAACTTTCTCGGGCCGAGCACTTGAACTTCTATCAACAAAACTTTAGGCTTTGCATTTTCGTTCTTTTTTTAATACAAAATGTAGACCGTTTAGTATGTGAACTTCTGACAGTTATCAATCAGAACTTCTCTCGGTTATACAAAAATATCTAAGTTTTTTCTAGACATTGAACTGCTTTACTTTTTTATTTGAACTTCATTGTGTTTTTTTTAGAAATGTGAAAAATGGAGGGTTTTTTATAAACATCCAACTTCTTCGTTATTTCAAGTTGAACTTATTGGTTTTATTCTTTAGTAACTAGAAAAATCCGATTTTTCAAATCAATATCAAACTACTCCGCTTTTTCCAATTGAACTTCTTGGTTTTATTATTTAGTAACTCAAAAACCTGAGTTTTTTTATACATTGAACTACTCTGTTTTTCGAAATTTAACTTCTTGGTTTTAATCTTTAACATTTGGGAAAATTTGAGTTTATATGAGCATTAAACAACTTCATATTTTTTTAAGTTTGGACTTCTTGGTGTCATTCATTAGTAACGGGAAAAGTCCTAGTTATGTAATAAATATTGAACTACTGAATTATTTAAAGTTGAACTTCTAGTTCTTATTTTTAAAAGAAGGAAAATATGTTTTTATAAACTTTTTGAACTGCTCGGTTTTTTCAATTTGACCTTCTTGATAATGTAATAAATATTGAATCTCTCGTTTTTTCCTTGAAATGGGGAAAATGTCATTTTTTTATAATTTTTGAACCAATTTGCTTTTTTATTTGAACTTCTTTGTTTTTCTTAATAAAGGTGAAAATTCTAGTTTAATAATTAACAAAGAACGTTTCCGCTATTTTAATTTTGAACTTCTATTTTTTGAAACAGATGTTCAATTTTTGCCTTTTCTCATATATTTTTTACTGTTCACTTTAGTTAGATAATGTTTTACAATGGAACATTTTTTATAAAACCCTGGATTCACACGGTTCACTTGTCAATTGATTTTTTTCATGTGTTCAACTCTCTTTTCTTGGACACCCAAGGTGTTTTGTTTTTTCAAAAGCGATTTTTTGAACTATCAGTGACAGAAACTATGAACTTCTCACCCACAAAATGTTTTTAGTACACCCCACACACACGGCACACACAACTGAATTATATCTTTTTTTGTAATTTGTGAATTTCTGCAATTGGCGCACACACTGACCTTCACAATGATAAGGCTGGACTTCCTCATTTTTAATTATGCACATGTTGAACCACTTTGTAACTTTAATTTGAACTTATAGGCTTTTTAGAAATGGCGTAAATCCTATTTTTAGAAACTTTTGAATTGCTTTTTTTTAATTTCAACTGCTTGTTTTTCTATTTTTATCTTTTGCAATTTCCACATGAATTACTCAAGTTTGTTCCATGGATTTGTCACATTTTCCCTAGTGATCTCCTGTTTTTTCTATTTCGAACTTATGTACATGCCATCCAATGAAATCAACAAACTGATTTCACATGTCTGGCCCATAAGAAGCACGTACCCTGCTACTTAGTAGAACAAGTGTACTGGATCACATATATCCAAAGGAAAAAACTTTTTTGCAAGTCACATAAAAGTTAAAGCAACAACAGCAGCAACACAGGGTGTGTAGCAGGCAGTGGCACCTTGTGGGCACAAGACAGCACACACTACTTCTCATTCTATAATTACTGAACGTCACCAATAGAAATGTCTGAACTTTGACAACCATCAACTAATTTTGCCCAATTGAAAATGCTTCTTTGACACAAATTGCCGTAGCACACTCACGCACATAGCACTCATGCACACATCCATGGCAGAGAAAGCCGAAGGGGGAAAGAACCAAGACAAAATGTATGTACTCATAGTCATACCAACAAGCACGTACATAGTAGCAGACCTGAAATATCATAGTTTCCAATGTAGAATTGTTGCAGTTTTTTGTTGAACTGATATTGAAGGACAACATAATAGGCTTATATTTGATGGGCAGCTGACAATATGCTATAGCCGCTTTTACATCCCTCGCAGATTTGTGGACGGAACACCGGTGGCTCGGTGCTTGTAGGGGCTCGTTGCTGCAGGATGTGAGACATGCCAAACCCACATATATTTTCTTCAGGATCTCTGGTGACAGGTTGTGAATTTCGTGACCTTGACAATATGAACTTCAAACACACACTATATAAAAGCATCTGTCAAACAAGACTACTCATAAAAAATAGACTACTAATATCAGATCCTAACGGATAATGAAATTAATAAATATACAAATATGAACAGGCTCGCGTGTATGCATCACAAAAAATTATCAGACATGAGTCATCCAAACTTCTGAACTATCCTGAACTATATTATGTGAGCTTCGAGGTCTTGACAATATGAACTTCAAGAAGATACACTAGAATTGTACAATATGATTTTCCCGTGAAAGAGGTGCAAAAACGAACTTGCTGTAGAGGTATTCCCACAAGAACTGATATAATGCACATGTATGAATATTTGTTGCTCACAAAAATTTGGGCAAAGGACAAAAGCTGTTGTTAGTTATCAGAGACATAACCACAAACAGTTGAGGGCATCAAATTAGCACAACTTTCACGAAACTTGTACAAAAAATTTATCCAAAGAAACAGGGGACTAGGGGACTAGCCATTCACTCTAGATGCACCAATCACAGGAGTGGATGCACAGAAATGGCAGAACATGTACAGGGACTAGCAGTGTAGTTGGACTGATGTGAAGCCGTCCTAGGTGTGAGCCAGCCACCTCCTCTCCAGGTCCGAAGCATGGAGCCAGGCCAGCACCATCCTCGTGTGCGAGGGACGACCAGGACGTGGAGGAGATGGGGGTGCAGGGTGTTGGGTTTGGGAGGAGCCACTAGTGGCGGCGTAGGATCTTGGTGCCAGGCGGCGGCTCGAGTTCTTGGAGGGCGGCACCGGCGTTTGTTACACAGGGCCGACGATGGCTTCAACGCCAACGGAGGAGGTGATGCAGGGGCGGAGAGGGGTGGAGTTGTGTCGGAGACGCCTGGATGGCTGGGATTTGGGCGCTAATGTGGTGAACATCCAGGAGCGCCATTGTTGAATGGCCGGAGGTGGCGATGCCGAACAACATGAGCGCCGCGACGGTGGATCCCCATCAGGAAGACGCTATTTTAGTGAGGGGGCGCAGGCTTGCTCGTCTTTAGTCGGAGACTCTGGCGGCGGTGGGCGGCATCTAGAGCCAGGCGTCGGCGCCCTAGATCCACGGCTCGCGGCAGCATCGAGGCCTGTGGGCGGTGGAGGTTTGGGGCGGCGGCGCGGCGTGCATCGCCGATGGGCGGCGGTGGTGGTTAGCCGGTGGGCGGCGATGCGAGACCGGAGAGGAGGGGCTACGAGATGCCGGCGGGCAGGGTGGCGCGGCCCGGCAGGCAAGGGAGAGCGGCGCGCTGGTTTGGTCGATGGTGATCAGGGGATGGTGAGGCGTCGTCGAGGGAGAGGAGAAGGTCGTGGGTGTGGTAGTGGGCCGTCGGGGGTGTGCACAACGGGCCAGTTTTTCCTCTGTTTGCGATCTCAGGAACATCACATCACGCCTATATAGCAACGTTGTGATCAGAATAACTATTCTGATCCCAGGATCAGAATAGTGCTACTATATATATAGACACACACACACATATCTAGGCTATTCTGTTTTGTGAAACAGAATATTATTCTTTTACCCTACTTGAACTGACCAACGTGACAGGTTGGACTGACGTAGGTTTTCAACATGAACTGATCTTCCTGCTTGTTCGATGGGTGGAAACGGGTGACTCAACGGGGAGCTTCCTGGGGTTCTCCGACGCGGTATTGCTGGGCATTTGTTACCATAGGAGACATGTGCGGAGTTCCGCACGTGCGCGTGCTCAGCTGCTCGTGTTTCCCAATCTCAATTCACCGGAGTTGACGGCTTGGGCATTTGGCGGCGGGTGTGTTGCGGGCGTTGGTGTTTACCGTGGTGCTCATAGTGGTCAAATTTACGTCCATTTTGTTGTTTTATGTGTTATTTGGTGTGAGAATTATTGGTGTGTTAGAGTTTTTCGCAGATTCTTTCACTTTAATTTTTGATTAGAAGTTTCTGTGTTCTTGGTCGTTTTCCATGTCTGCCATGCAAATGCGTTCTTGTTTTTCTGATGTTTTATTTTCGAATTGGCCTTGCATGGAGGGAGATGTGGAATGTATGAATAGATTTGTGTTGTCAATTTTGTTTCTAGAGTTGTTTTTACTTCAGATTCCCATGTGATTTGGTGGTTGGCGGAGGTGGTTGGCGGATGTGGTGTATGGTGGCTGAGTGTAGGCTGTGATTTCTTGTAATCTGGTCAAACTGTGTAATTAAGTTGTGTGTTTTTCACTGTTGTTTTGAATTGCTGTCGTATGTGTAGTTGGACTGCTCCATGTGAAAATTGTATTTACTATGCGTTGACATCGACGGCATACCTCTGCACTTTGAGTATAACGCCTGAGCTGTTTGTCACTTTCATTTCACCAGCTGCCACAAAAGAAAAGCCAGATGGATCCTGAGCTGGGAGAGGTCACAGAGGAGGAGGGGGATGCCGTCAATGTGAGGGTTGAAGTAGCGGAGCAGAGGAGGAGGAGGCGCAGGCGCAAGCAGAGGGCATGACGTGCTGCCGAGGAGGAAGTGGAGGCAGAGTTCAACGGACGCCTTGTGCGCGAGGTGATGGATACTTGCAACTCCAATGAACTGGAGCTTCTTTTCCCAGAGGGCAGGGGAAGGAACCATATTCAGATCATCAGTTGGGCTAGGGCGAGAGTAGCCACGGCTCCACATCCATCCACCAGAGCCAAATGGCGTTGTTTCTTTGATCGTTATGACTGAAGTACTAAATTTTTATGTTTTTAAGATTGTGTTGTGAGGGATCAGATGTCTTTATCTGATGTTGAACTGCTTGTTTTATTTGAACTTGAATTAATTTGTGGTCAGATGTATAACAAATATTTCCTACCAGCTGGCTGCCCACCTACCTATTTATTATTTTTATAACCTGCGAGTCTCCCTCGCTATAAATTCTATACATCTATGTGTGGTGTGTGGCTCATTCTCCCCCTCCTTTTTCTTCTTTCTTCCAGAATCAGATCTAGGTTCCCCCCTCTTCTCTCTGTTTGTTTTCTTCCCTATTCCTGTGTTTTCCATGGAGGATTGTTCATGCGGATGTTTGGCAAAGATGGCGCGCATAGCTAACGGCTGTGTGTACGAATCTGGTTTGGAGCTCACCGAGACTCAACAGCGTGGGCAACTTTTGTGTCTGTTGTACAACAATCATGGGTTTCGTGCACCCTATGTTTGTCGGCCGTCGGTTGGGGACTTGAAGGAATCATGGGTATGTGTTTCTTTTTGTTATTTTTTCTTCTTTTTGTTGGTGTCATTTTGAAATGCATGGACTGAATATGTAGTTTAGTTTTATCAATAGTTTGTTTATAATATTTGTTTGGTTTAGTCAGAATTTAAGAGTAGGGATTTGTTTGTGTATTTGTTCATTACTTAACAGTATTTTATCCATTTTTTTATAATCCTTGTTCTGTTTTTGTCAGATGTTTTTACTGTAAGTGTATTGATCTATATATTTCTTCAGTTTAGTCATGTCATATGACTAGTTAGTTTGGTGTTTTTGTTTTGGTTCAAATATTTTGTTTTCACTTTGTTATGTAAACCGTTCCTAGATCTGTGTAAAAATTCAGTTATGTCAGGTGTTCACTTTGTTTTCTACTTCCATGCCCATTTGTAGAAAATGTCACCTAGAATCAGGATTTTTGCTCCTAGTTCCGGGATACTGAAGATGGAGACTTCAGACAAAAACGGGTATCAGTTGATGGATGTTGCCTACCACATCAACTTTGATGGTTGCATCAACCTAACTACTGGGTGGAAGGAGTTTGTGGCAGAGTCTGGATTTGAGGATGGTGATGTGGTTATGCTTATGTTCTCCAGGGAAGATGATTCTCTGGCGTCCAGAATTTATGTGTTGTAGGTTTAAATGTGGCAAACGACGCTGTTTGTCATATTTGTGTGCGTTTGGCTATGTCGCAGTAATTTTTTGTAAACAATGTATGTGAGATGGTTGAATTCTATGTTATTACTAGATGGTTTGGAATATTTTTTCCGTATGTTATTGTATGCGCTATTTTTTTATGTAATGCTTCGTGTTTTGGCTAAGGCGGAACTTTTTTATATAATTTTTTTTTGAATTGGCACAATTTAAAGTTGAACCGATGTACATAGCTTGCGGACGAAACATATACACGCTGATGATGGATGTTGGACCGCTTGGGTTGAGTTTGTTGAACTTGCATGTTCTTAATAGTAGTACTGAAGTATTTTTGGATGTCAATGGCAAGCGCACTGGTTTGCTTTATAGCATTTTTTTCTTACTATTGTTAGGAATTTAGAGCCAAATTATATTTTTAGTTGAATAGTGATAGTTATAGTATTTTTCAAATAAAAAGAATTTTATCTCGCTGCATAGTACATTTTTACTTGAACCTTCTGAATTTTAGTACTTGAACTTTTTCAAATTTTGTTTGTGAAATTTTTGGTACAATCTTGTATGTTGAAGTAGGCTTTTATATAGTTATGTTTCAAAAAAAGGTTTTTTTGTTTAATTTTCTATTTTTTTTACAACTAACATGTGTTTGAACTTTTGTACATCATTTTTTTAGAAGAATATTTTATGAGGGTTATTTTTAAATTATATGCATTTGTTCCTTTTAATTTGGTTCATGTGTGATCGGTAGGAATTTTGTATTTGGGTTGTACTATTGCATTGGGTTGTCCCCGGAGGCATTGTTTTCGGCCCAGATAGGTCGTACGCCCGGCTGTGCAGTGCAGCGTGTGCGTGTGGTTTGGATTTAGTCCCACCTCGCTAGGCGAAGGGGCTCTCGACCTGTTTATAAGCGCTAACGAATCCCACCTATCGAACTCCTCTGAACACTTACCTGAGCGATTATACACTCTCTCATGACCTCTGGGCCCTTGACGGCAGGCCCTGCGTTGGGGCGATTTACTAGGGATTCGCCAACGGTATCCCCGTGGGCTCGAGTTCAAGTGTCAACCTAGGGCGATTTACTAGGGATTCGCCAACGGTATCCCCGTGGGCTCGAGTTCAAGTGTCAACCTGCGCTAGGGCCTGTCTTTCTATGGGCGGTCAATTTTTTTGGATTTTGAATCTAGTACTTGCCTCCATCAGTAATTTGGACTTATACTTTCGTTGTAGTTCTTGTGAGTTTTGTCAAATTGTTCTATTGTCATTGAGTTTTTGACTCTCTTTTTTTGTTGTTGTTGTGATTATTGTCAAAGGTTTTCTTGTTTTATTTGTTAGCATTATAGTACTTGCTTGTAAACTAAGTTGTACTGAGGGTTCATTCAAAGTAGAACTTCTGTGTTTAGGCTCACATTTCTTTTGATGGATTTGCAAACTGATGCTTCTTTGTTCGTTATTTATACTAGTAAATCTGTATTGTCCGTTCAATTGTACTTGTACTTTCATTCTTCAGTCTGTCAGTGAGTAATATAAGCCGGTTCTGATGCTTTTTAACTTTTCTGTTGTAGTACTTGCTAATTTTCTAGCAGCTACATATGGATGAAAAACTAGGACCGCACCGAGGGGCATAGTTGTACTAACACATCTTCCTTGTATGGACTTGCCTACATTATCTGTCTTAGGGGGTGTCGGTGGGAAACAGAATAACCGCATTGTGCATGTCAAATGAGTGCACTGCCGCGTTAGCACGAGGCCGAGCCGGGGGGGGAGGGGGTCGGGACCCCCTCTCCCCCATCCCGGCGAGCCCGAGCCAGGAACGAGCGTAGCAAGCGACGACGCGGCATGCCGCGGCGTCGCATGCGGTGGCGAGTCCGTAACATGACTTGCCCCACTATCTATCTTAGGGGGTGTGGGTGCGTGGGGGTGGGAAACAGAATAACTGCACTGCACCGAGGGGCAT
>NC_041389.1:110430244-110431199 GCF_002162155.2 Triticum dicoccoides | reverse complement strand
GAAGTTCGCGGCTCCGTCACCTCCTTCGGTATCTACGGTTTAAAGAAAATATATGCGCTAACGTAAATACCAAGGAGTGCACAGAAGGTAAACCAAATATTTTTCAAATAAATCTGATAAAAAACTAGACAAAATTTTAAAGAGAACAGAAAAAGAATCAATCAAAAATACTTTTCTGATTAAAAGTTATAAGGGTTTTTGTCCAGGGACTTATCTGTAATGAAACAGAAGATTTCCAGGGGCTAGTTTATAAAAACAGAAAACGCTTCGGTAGCGACTACGCCAGCCCAAAGAGAAAACGCATTCTGCCCGAAGGCGCTTCCAGAAAACGATTCGAAAGAGAGAGCAGAGAGGCTGACGGTGGGGTCCCACCCGTCAGGTTCAAATGTTCAAACGGGGCGGCAGAGTTCGCCGGCGCCCGAGAGCCGCGGTGGTCGCCGGCGGTGATCCACGGCGAGGCAGAGAGATCGGAGAGTACCTCCGTGCTCAGGGCACCCTTCCGCGTCGGTTGATGGTGGTGGAGTCAGTCGGCGAGCACCACGTCGACGGCGAGCTCTGCTCCGGCGGATGGCGGCTCGGGTGGTCAAGGGGCTCGTCGGAGAGGGCTGCAAAGGTTAAATTGAAGAGGGGGTTATGCTCCTGGCAGCTAGAGAGGGTAACGAACGGGGTTTGAGCGCCGGGGTGTGGTTGGGAAACAAAATAACCGCACTACACCGAGGGACATAGTTTTACTGACACATCCTCCTTGTATGGACTTGCCCCCATTATCTATCTTAGAGGGGTGTGGTTGGGAAACAGAATAACCGCACTGCACCGAGGGGCATAGTTGTACTAACACATCTTCCTTGTATGGACTTGCCCCCATTGTCTATTTTAGGGGGGTGTGGGTGGGAAACAGAATAACCGCACTGCACCGAGGGGCATAGTTGTACTGACACATCTTCCTTGTGTGGAC
>NC_041389.1:110272214-110430114 GCF_002162155.2 Triticum dicoccoides | reverse complement strand
CTATCTTAGGGGGGTGTGGAGGGAAACAGAATAACCGCACTACACCGAGGGGCATAGTTGTACTGACATATCTTCGTCGTATGGACTTGCCCCCATTATTTATCTTAGGGGGTGTGGGTACGTGGGGTGGGAAATAGAATAACCGCACTGCGCCTGTAAAATGAGCGCACTGCCGCGTTAGCGCGAGGCCGAGCTGGGGGGGGAGGGGGTCGGGACCCCCCTCCCCCATCCCTGCGAGGCCGAGCCAGGAACGAGCCGTAGCAGGCGACGACGCGGCGTGCCGCGGCGTCGCATGCGGAGGCGAGTCCGTAACATGACTTGCCCATATTATTTTATCTTTTTAGGGGAAAAACCAGCACCCGTATGAAGTATTATTTTCATTTGTCCTTTTTTGATAATTTTTATTGTACTGTTGTGGGTTATTATTTGTACTTTAGCCATTTGTTTTCTCCCTCTATATTAATTTTTTATTGTCTTTAATTTTTGTTGTTATGTTTAGTAACTGCCCAGAGATAGTGGGCTTTGCCACGTTTGTGGGCTTTGGCCGTTGGTTTTCTCCCACTCACCTTTAACCTCCGCTCTCCCCCATTCCGCTCCCCTCCTCTCCACAAATCGATTCCTTCTTCGTTCCCCTCCTCTCCTCTTCTCGCCTGGAAGTTGCTTCTCCAGTTTCGCTGCAAGAGCGTCGGCTGGCGGGTTGAACTCCAGGGGTGAAGTTCTCTGTCCTCTGTTTGCTCTTTTTGCTCTGCCATCGCCTCCCCTTCCTTCCCCTTATGTACAGATTTTCACTGTGTTTCTAAGTTATTGCTCTCGTGTTGTCTAAGGGTGGATTCGCTAGGGTTCCTTTGCTCTTGAACAAAGGGTTCACGTCAGTGATACTGGATTCAGTGGTGGATTTTTTTGTTTGCTTGTAAGGGTTTTGCTTTGTATGGAGTGCTTCGTTTCTGAAATAGGTAAGAGCCCTAATTTTTGTTCATGTGTGTTGCAGATCTGGTTCAGCATATTTTAGGTCTGTAGATCTGAATGGGTACATCATCCAGTCCAAAAGTTGAATGCAGGTAATTTTTCCTGCAATTCTGATAATGTTTTATCAGATCTGGTGCTTAATAGGTTTTTTTGTATAGGTGTTGTCGTATGGACTTTACAAGCTGTATGGATTTTGATTGTTGTTAAGTTTTGCCCTGGAATGTGTGGTGTTTCTAGTTTTTAGGTTTCTGTGAACTGCAAACAGTTTGTAGTACTAATAATCATGTGTAGTTTGAACTGTTGTCTTGGCATTTGAATAGATTGTATCAGTCTGAGAAGAACTACTATAATGTTGAAAGTGTTGTCATTTTGAAGTTTGGTGTGCCAGTGGTGGGGTCATATTGTTTTATTGGGTGTACTTGTAGTGTTCATATAGTTGAACTGATTGCTTGTTCATGTACTTTTTTTACCTTTTTGCTGATTATGATGTTGTTGTAGATGTTGGAGTGCCGGTGCCTCCTGATTCTGACATATCAGGACACTTTCAAGATCTTGTGAATGTTACTTTTGAGATACCAAATCCTCTAGAAGAACTTGCGAGTGTTGCCAGTGTTTACCTTTTATTTGCTTTTATTAACATCCTTGCATACATAAATTTGTTTAGTTACATCAGTTTTTTCTTTTGTTTACGTATGACGATATATTCCTTGTTTTACTTTTTTGTGCAGTGTTAATTGTTTTTAATTGTATATGTGTGTGCTTCTGTTTTTTGATTTATGCAGTTAATTATAGTCATGGTGTTGTTGAGGACATTACGGACGTTCTGAAAGATATTAATGATAATTTATTAGATGGTGATGGGAGCTTGCAGTTGTCAGTTACTCAGTCACAAAGCATTGATGGAACTGAGCCTGTTACTCAGGCTGAGGATGTTCCTATGCAGCTACAGTTGGAGGACGAAAGGAAAAGAAAGAAGAAGTCTGATTTTCTAAGGAAAAAGGAGTTGGAACGGCGGAAAGAGGCTGCTTGCATGCAATGAAGCGCTGAGGTTGTTGCTCAAGTTGCTCAAGCTAGAGATGATGAAGGTGGTGACGCGACCATTGCAACTGGCCATGCTGGATCTCATGGAACTGATAGGCCTATGAAGATAAATCTATTGCAGACTCGCTTGACGCAAGTGTTTCCTCATGATGCAGTTAAGGAAAAGAAAGATGTTTTGAAGAGGAAGATGGCATATCCAAATCCTGATGGCAGACAGAGGCGTAGCCCCCATGTGAAAGCTGCTTCGCAACCAGGTAATAGCAAAGCTGATGCAGATAGTGTTGCTGTGAAGATTGGTCCAAGCACACTTGGTGGCTCTCGTGTTCGTCGGAGTCCATGAGTTTTGACAAATAAGAAGCCTTCTTTGTCTCCTCTTCCAGAACGCTCTTTGTTGAAGCAAAATAAGAAGCGTAATGTTCCTCCTGCGAAGGTGAACAAAGGTGTGAAGAAGCATGCTCGTGTCGAAGATGAAGATCCTGTATCTGAAGAATATGATATCGAAGTTAACTCCGAAGATGAATATGCAGTGGTACGTGTTTGTACTGTATGTGACTTACTAGTTGTACTTGCAATGATTTAATTGTGATGTTGTTTTAAGAGCTGGCCAGGTTAGGGCTGGTCATTGTTTGCATCAATATAGGTTGTACTGATGTTGTTTTAATAGTTGAACTTGTGCAATCTTTCTTTTTTCTTTCTTGCCTTCATATGCTTGTTTTGTTTTCTATATTCATTTAATTAAGTTGTGCCTTCTTTATTTTGATTTATAGGTTGTTAGCGTTATGGGTCCGGTGAAGCCGGTGAGAGGCAAAGCCAGAAAAGTTTCTTTGGATGAAGGTGACCTACAGCGATTGAACATAATTGTGTGATGTTCGTTCAGAGAGATTGATGCTTGTGCTAAATTGCTTGTGAGTCGCCATGTGGCTAGGGTCCACGCATCTGGTTTTGGTTCTATCTTCAAGTGGAAGGTGAAATCTAACATTTCCCGCCCTCTGATGGGAGCTTTGTATCTGAGGATAGATCTTGAGACGATGACTCTTGACATGGGTGAGGCTAATAAGAAGCTTCGCATCACTAGCGATGGTATACATCAACTATTTGGGTTCCCTCGTGGTGGTCGTTTTGCACCAAGGCTGTCAGAGGACGGATATGACGAAGCTCTGATGAAGTTAAGATTGGATCTTGACATTAGCAGGAACAAAGATATCAAGACAAAGGATTTGAGGGATAGGCTCATGGTGCTTGTCAAGGATCCTAGCAAAGATGACCTTGCTCTCAAAGGTTCTCTTCATTATTGTGTTTATGAAGGTTGTGTTGCCTGGTGCCGCCCCACGTGTTTCTAGAGAGGCAGCAATGTTTGAGGATCTCGTCATTGAGGACATGGCTAATATGGATTATTTAGCTGATGGTTGATGAGCTTAGAAGGGCTGTTCTCAGGTACCAAGATGGTGTTACCATGGGGAAGGCAATCACAGGCTATGCTATAGGGCTTGTACTAATGTACCGTGACTACCTTATCCGTGGCAAGGCTCCGGAACCTGACATGCGAGTTCCCCGCATATGCTTCATGGATCCTGACAAGATATCCGATCTGGCTGTTGCAGATTTGATAAAAAAAAGGCAACGCAGATCCAAAGACTTGTAGACCTTTTTTATTTAGTTATACCTATTTTTGCTTGAGTGAACATGTCTACTGCAGAGTTACCTGTTTAGATTTTGTCATTTCTTATGCTTTGTGAAGTTTAGGTACGATTTTTAGTACTGTTGCTTTATATGTGGTTGAACTGAATCTCTTTGTTCAACTGGCGTGTTTGTAAAAACTAACAAATTGGCACTGATAGTGAAATATCGTTAGAGCTGTTGATTTGAAACTTTTAATATAATGTTTATTTTTCCCTGCGTGTTGCATTGATTAATTTACTCTTTTTCTCCTTGTTCGTAGTGGAAAACTCAAGAGGAGGTTGTCTTTTTTCGAGTGTATAAATGGCCAGTCCTGGAGATGCCGTCGTCTCAGGTTCCCAAGATTTCATCTCTACACAATGAGGTGAGAGATGACCATGGTGTTGAGGGTTCTGGTTATGTTCCCCCTGGCCCTAGTAAGGCTAGTACTTCACAGAGGCAGGGTTTTGGTATTGATGTAGCTATTTCTGCGTTGGAGCATGCTGAGCATATTTTTAGTAATGTCTGTTCTGAGCTGAAAAAGGTCCCAACTACAGTTGAGCGTCTGAGTTGTATCAATGGTATCCTTCCTGAAGGTCATCAATTTAATGTTGAGGAAGCAGTGGAATATATTGAGATGGAGAGAATTTTAATTAGTGACATGCGTGATGGTGCTGCTCAACTAATTTAGAGCTCGCTTCGTCTGTTGAATAACATGAAGCGTTTCAGAAGTATGCAAGACTCTCGCTGCAAGCCATATGAAGAAAGTGCAAATGTTGTTATCAGGCAGATTGAGCAAGATGAGGCTGCTGCCACCAACAGCAGGGCTGGTGATAGTTTTGAGACTAATGTTTCTGATCACCATACGAATGATGTTGGCTTGGAGCGCCCTGTTGTTGATGTGAGTCAGTCCTCGATGTTTGCAATTTTTACTATGTTGTTCTGCTGTCAGTATTGTAGTTGAACTTCCTCATCTTCATCTGATTATTAATTTTTCTTTCATGCAGGATGAGGCTGCTGCCACTGACAGCAGGGCCGGTGATGGTACTAAGGCTAATGTTTCTGATCACCATATGAATGTTGTTGGGTTGGAGCCTCCTGTTGTTGATGTGATTCAGTCCTTGATGTTTGCAATTATTACTATCTTGTTATGCTGTCAGTATTGTAGTTGACCTTACTCATCTTCATTTGTTTATTAATTTTTCTTTCATGCAGGAGACCAGTCACAATGTTGAGGCTGCTGTTGACCATGGAATTAATGATCCATCTATTGATAAGTGCAAGGTTATTTTTATTTTTATTTTGTTTATATTTATTTTTGAATTTTCATGCGCACCAATGTGCCTTACATGTTTATTTTTCTATCCCACACCGTTAGTATGGTTTAATTCCTTGTGTTTATTGTTGCTAATAATAGCATTATTTTTTTTTTGCTTCATTACTATGAGTCAGGGTCCTGTTGTTGGCGACGAGCCTTGTTCGACCATTGGTGATGTTCCTTTGAATGTTAGTAGCAGCAAGATCAATGATGTTGCTGTGAATGCTGCTAAGGTTTGTTTTTCTATGCACCTCTTGCTAGCTTTTTTTTATTGTTAGGTTTTGCTCATATTATTCACTTATTCTGATTTTTTTCCAGATGACTGATGTTGAGAGTGAGGCTGCCCTTAGTGGTGGAGATGATGCTTGTAGTGTTCCATTGAGTAGTGGGCGTGATGTTGGTACCAAAGTTGGTGATGAGGTTGTTGGTGCTGCCAGCATACTTGATGCTAAATCGTCTGGTGTTGGTATTGCTGGGAATGAAAATCTTTCTGATTGTGAAGATTTACCGCCGAAAAATTTCCCGCCTGGAGGGCTTGATTACGGTGATGCATTGCAAGATGCCTCTAGCGTGGAGGAGGTACCATCCGAGGATGATGATTTACTTCTGTCGATTTCTTCTATCCCCTTGACGCAGGAGGCGCTTGTGTCGTCTCAGAATTTTCTTTCTTCACATCCTGAAAGTGCAACCATAATGTTGTCCTCACAAGATCTTCCATCGTCAAACCCTGAAACTGGAGGCATATTGGTGTCATCATCGGAACTCCCATCGTCAAACTCTGACAGTGCAGGTAAGGACTTGTAAATGGGGCGCACTTCTCATTTATGGCATTTTGGACATGTTCACTTGTAGTGCTTGAACTTATTATTTTTATTCTTTTTCTGCAAGCAGAAGGTGCTAATGTTGTTAAGGTTGATTTGTTTTTCTTTGCTGTTACGAGGTTGCGCACGAACCGTGCAAAATAGTTAGTTTGGGATTTTGCTCGTATCATTTTTGTCTTTTTTTCTCTCATATGACTATTATTGTTATTGCAGTAGTTTTAATTCATGTCATCTTTTGTGTTTTCCTAGTGACAAGCCAATGTTTCAAAATCGTGAACATGATGCCAATGTTGGTTCCATTGCTAAAGTGTTTGTCCCCACTGGCATGCTCAACTTAGACAGTGTTGACGTTGTTTTATATTCTCTGCGTCAGAAGTACCGAGACACTGACAAGTTGATAGTTCCCAGATGGGTGATGGTCAGTATTTTGTTTTGTAGATAGGATGATAACTTACTTTGGCAATTTTCTAACTGTTGTTGTTCTTTTTGTGCAACAGACCAAGATCCGTGATGGAAATATTGATGGCAATGTGCTACAGTGGTTCACGAGATCAGGGGCTGATGGTTTTGACCAAGTAGGTGAACTTGAACTTATTGTACTCATGAAGTAGAACTGTCATGTTTTTTTCAAGTTTGGGAGGTGGGAATGAACTTGAGTAGGCTGCTTTTTATCCCTGTACTTATGAATGATGTGTGCTTCTTGTTTTAAAGTTGCACTTATTATTGCAAGGAAATTGAACTGATATGTTTGTTGAAAGTTTGGGCGGTGGATATAAACTTGAGTATCATTTATTTCTTGTAGTGGGTTGCTTACTCAATTTCCCTTTTTTTGTCAGCTTATTTTCCCTACTTTTGATCCGCCGTCATTTGCAGCTGCCATGAAACCTAGTGACGAATCTGGGCATTGGTGCTTGATTGTTCTGAATTTGAGGTTCCGTCGTTTTGAGTGTCTTGAATCACTCCGTGATGAAACCTGGAGTGATGCAGTTAGATTCTTAAGGACTATGACAGATAACATAAAGAAGCTTCGGAGGGAGTCCAGCATAGACAGGGCCAAACCGTTCTCGCCGCCGCATATTGACGGTTTCTCTTGCGAGTTTGTGCGGGTGCCGCAGCAGAGAAACATGTGAATATCCATTTTTAATGATTTTTCTTAGTTGTTTTTGTTGCTGGGAGGATGGTGTTCCAATTTTATCGAATTTGTGATGTACCCTTTTGTGTTTTGTTTTGTTAACAGGCATGATTGTGGCTTCTTTATGCTACAAAACTGCAAGACCTATCATTGCCGGGAGGATGGTGTGATTGAAATGTTGGATTACAGCCACGAAGACATTCTTGACATTAGGAAGACTTTTCTGTATACCTGCGAAACTAGCGATGTGTTTGATGTTGACTTTCAGGGTTTGTTTGACATCGAACCTTGTACGTATGCATCACCTTTTGTAATTTTTTGCAGCTTGTACTTCTTGATTAGTACTCTCATGAATTATTTATTTGTACTTACCCTCGATGCGGTCCTTTCTTTTTTATTTTGCAGGTGAGTGGTTGGATCTTGGTGAGCATGACTACAGGATCATTGGTAGCCAGTTCTCGGAGCTCGAGCGTGCACCTATTGATTTTAGCCAGGGCGTTCTCCGGAAAAGACAAGATCTGGTGTTTGGAAGGGGTGGTTGGGAGCTCTGAAAGGTTCTATGGCTGCTTGTGCAGAGAGCCCCTCTACACCCAAGAATCCCATTGTGGAATTGATAGACAGCGAGGATGATGCGTTTGACAAGATTGCTAGCATGGTAAGAGTCACCAGGAGCGCTGCTGCCAAGGGTTTATCCCCCCTTGCCGGAATAGTGGCCCGTAGAGCTGGTGCTGCTAGGAAGGATCCTGCTATGGATTTTGGCAATGTTACAAGCACGAAGCTTGCACGCAAAGCTCCTATAAAGGTTTCCTCCCCTATGCAGCAGCTTCACCCTCATAAATTCCCTCACCTGGACAAGGCTCGCAAGTTGTATAATCTGTTTCTTAGTGATGAATGGCGTGAGAAGTATGCCGAGTGAGTATCTCTCATTATGCTTCCTCTTCTTATCTTCTGTTGCTTCCAACTACTAGATAAATATGACCTGTACTGCTCCTTTTTATACTACTTGAACTGCTATGAATGCCTTATCTTGCTTCCCCTATTTTTTGTTCTTGTGTGTGCTGCAGGAATGTGTTCTCAATGATACCTCAGCCTGATGATAGCGTAACTAGCTTCACTGGGAAACGCATCTGGGAACTTTTTTCACCTAGGCAAATGATGGTGGGTGATATACTGGACTTCCTCATTGATGATCGGAAGCAAGATCCCGAGAGAAATGCTGATTTCGCATCTGGAAAAAGGGTATTGCTGAGTCCATATTTCATCACGGTAATCAATCAAATCGTTTCTTTCTGTTAAACAAGATTGCCTATTGTTTTACGAGTTTTAATAATACTTCGCTTGTTGAACCTTTCCTCCTGTATATATTTCTTTTTTGGCTTTTTGGAGGTTGTGCTTGACTGTATGGTTTACGGTGATTAAGATAAAGAGTTTAATGTGGAGAGTGCAGCGAGAGATTTCAAGAGCTGTGTTAAAGATGAGGAAGACTTGCTCAGTGCCGACCTTGTGAGTTCTACTAGCTGACTTTTGGTTTTATTTGTTTGTTGTCATGCTGGTTTTTATTTTGAATATTTGATATGTCTTTTTTGGTCATTTGTTTTTTAGTTCTTGATGCCTCTATTCAAACCTATGATTTTATTAAAGGATAGGAAAGTGAACCACTTTTCCTTATATGTCATGAATTGGTACCGGAGTAGTATCGACATCCTTGACTCTTTACCTTATCCGAAGAACCATCGTCCTTCAAAGAACACCTATCATAAAGACTGCGAGAAGATTGCGAGTGACATTTATTTTCTGTACTGGATTAATTTTTCCGCATCTTTGTTTCTGCTTTTCTAAGACCTGAAAATGTGTGGTTTGTTTTCTTTTTTTACAGATTTCTAGACTGGTCCATGTAATGAAGGATGTGTATGGTGATGCTCAGTACAATGCGAGCAAGCAGCCCAAATGGGAGGTTTTTGCAAAGAAACCAATGTTTGTCAAGGTTCCACTTCAAGGGCCGAATGAATGTGCCATTATACTCTGAAGTATGCGGGATCCTATGATGGTGAAAAGATCGTTGAGAACATTCGAAATAATGACGTGGGTTCTAGATGAGCTTTTTTACTTTCTGTGTTTGGATTATTGTGTATTCTTTTTTTATGTGTCATGGTTTTTGATAATTTGTTTTATTGTTTTGCAGCCTCGTATTGTTGATTGGAACGCTGAGGATCTGTATAGAGTTGTGTTCAACCGGAATAACCATCTTCTGGTGATGGAGCTTCCCAAGGAGGTTCAGGCTTTGGCTCCTGGTGCATAGAAGAAATGGTCATCATTTGTGTAGTGAATGGGATAGTTGTGTGATATATCTCTTGAAAGCATTGTAGGCTTTGTTTTTAGTGTTTGAATGTCTTGTCAAGTACTATGTAATAACTGGTATATTTTGTGATGTGTTTAAGTGTGGCACAATGTTTCACAAACTTTTTTTCCATGATAATAGTGTGGTTGAATAGCTATTTCACTTGTGTATGTTTCATCGGGAATTCATTTTGGTTAAGTTTTATTTTTTGTACTGAAGTCCTATATACTAGTTGAACTGAAAACACCTTTTTTCAAAGTGCATTACGAGTTGTTGCTGAGAAAGTGAGATTTATTTTATTTTTATCTGATTCCAACCTAAGTTGGACCTTTATAGTTTCTGTACCCTCGTTTCTAGTACTTATGATATAGTTCTGTTAGTACTGAATTGTAATCTCATTCAGCGTAAGGCTTTTAAAAGTTGGTGCCAAATTTTTGTTTGAACTTCTTGAACTTTAGTAGTTGAACTTCATAGTAAAAGTTAAAGACTGGTTTAAATTAGCTACATTTAAGAGATAGCCCTATTAAGTTCATAACTACTTCACTTGTCAATGTGGACTGATGATTCTGTTGTTTTTTTGTGAATTTTTGTCCTTGGTCGAACTGTAATCTATTTGGTTGAGTCTTGGCCTTATTTCTCAAGGCATTAATTGGTATCATCATAGCACTTACCGAATAAACTAAGTTGTACTGAGATTTCAATTGTGCTAGTACTTTAATTATTTATATTTTTTGTGTTGTTTGAAACTAGTACCTCACTGGTCAATCTGGGTTGATGCTTCTGTTGTCTTTCTTGTGATTTTTCTCCTTGGTTGAACTGATACCTTTTTGATTTAGTTTTGGCCTTCTTTTTTCTAGACTGTGGTTTTTCTCAAGGCAATATTTGGCATCATCATAGTACTTGCCGTATAGACTAAGTTGTACTGATATTTCAATTTTGCTATTACTGTTATTCTTAGTGTGTCACTATGTTAGGGAATGCAAACGGAAGCTTCCCGTTCCTTTTTATTTTTGTAGAATGAATGTCCGGTGTGTTCAAGTGTACCAGTACTTTCAATCCTAGCATGCTAGTGACTAGGAAATACGTACTGATGGTTCTTTGCTTTTCCTCTTGTAGTACTTAGTAATTTTCTAGCTACTATTAGAATGATTCTGTTAGTACTGAATGTTGTCCTCGGCTGAAATTTAGTCTTTTTAGTGTTCTTTTGAAACTAAAAACTGATTTTTAGTGTGGTAGTACTACCGTACATGTCTAAGTTGTACTGAGCGTCCAAGGCTACTATTTGCTGTTGTCCTTAGTTAGTCTGCAACTATTCTTTTTTGTGAAAATATCCATGTGTGATTTGTTGCTCCATGACTAGTGTTGCATAGTAGCCATCAAGTTTCATTCACAACCTACTTCAACTTCAAATGATGGATAAACAAAATAGGAAGCTAGCAAACTTGTCAAACGATATAAGCAAATGATGTACTTGATAGACCTAGGCAAACTTGTTCAAACCCTGACACACATAACATAAGGAAGCTGGTTCAACCTATCGAAAGCAAACTACAAATCTAAAACACTAAGATTAAGGACAAGTGGAAGCGCGAGCAACACGAAGGCAGACTTTCATGCCTCTTCATCCCGCAAGTTGTAGTGGTAGTAGGGGTCAGCCTCCTGCTCTTGTGAAATATCCCAACCTATCACGATGTTGTCGATTATCTTCCATGACTTGTACGTGGTGTACGCATCTTTTCCTGCGTACTCGATGAGCTTGTCTGGCAGCGGGCTGGTCCCCCATAGTTTGTGGTCTTCCTCCTTGTTGATGTTCTGCTTCATGCCTTTGTAGAACGGGTGGATGACAATGGCTGCAACATCGACCAAGGAGTTGTAGAATTTGTTTGTCGTTGGAACTTTCCACTTGCGCTGCATGTCGATGAAGTTGTTGGGGTTGATCTCCAAACCAAACTTGTTCAGCATCTTCTTGTCACCTTCAATGCTGAAACCGGCAAGTGTGTACAATTTCTCCTCCTGCAGGAACTGTTTGAGGCACTTGGGCCTGCAAGGGGGAGACACATATTGAAGATTAGTGTTTTTTGAAGATTTAGTTCTCCTGCTTTTTTGTTTACAAGTGATAATCCATGAGGTAGATGCTTATATAGTACAAGTCATGGATGAATGTAGTTCACAAACTAGTACACAAAGTCCTGAAATTAAATTCAACTACACCATGTTATTTTTCTTTTTGGTATCTTCAGTGCTTCACCAAATGCTTCACCAAGTACAAGAACCTATTGACCAGAGTCGATGATATATGTGCTGCTTACTTCAAGTTTAGTTTTCTTTTTTGTTGAATAAAAGACCTGTACCAGTGATTGATACATCTTTGTTCATCAATTCTATATCAAGTTCGGAAATTAATTGAGAAACATGTGCATCAAGATATGGACCTATATCACTTCACCAAACATCTTTTAATACATCAATTCTATAAACTATGCTAGTGCATCAAGATCATAATCTATGCTAGTACATCAAGTTCAGAAATTAATTTGGTGAAACATTTTTCAGATGCTAATCTAGTGCATGAGTTTCAGATGCTAATCTGGTGAAACAATCCACTTCACAATTTCAGAAATGCATGAAACTTGATAAACATGTACTCCAACATCGCCCTCCTCCGGCGACTGTGGGCTTGGGAGAGAGAAGTTTGTGGTTTGTCTGCAGTGGAGATGGAAGCGGCAATGGTGGTTCTGGGAATGAGGCAGAGATGGAAGACAATGGGTTATTTTTCTAGCGCGTCGACGGGGGATGTGTGGGAGGTGGTTCGTCGGGGACGTGGGTGTAGTGGTCATGAGTGTCGCGGTTTGCACTCCCTTGTGGCAACCGCCCAGTGGATGGCGCGTGTGGTGGCATGGAAGAACAAACCGTCCAAGTCAAGGCTCTCTACTGTCGCACTGATCCGTCTTGTCAAGCTGTACTGATCAACTGCTTATCCCACTGGCACGTCTCAGGGGTGGTGATGATGGCATTTTGCATTGTTTAAGTGATGTATGCTTTTTATGATGTTTATCCGTGTGGAGGTTATGTCTTGTTTTTCTACTGAAGTCTTATACACTAGTTGATCTCAAAACATTTTTCAGTGCCCTGGGAGTTGTTGCTCAAAACTGGGACTTATTTTATTTTCATCTATCCGAACCTAAGTTAGGCCTTTTATAGTTTTTGTATTCTCTTTTTAGTGCACTTATGGTTTAGTGTTGTGTGAGCTGATTTGTAATTTCATACAGCGTATGGTATTGAAATTTGGTGTCACACTGGTGTGAGTGGCCTGATTGTTCCTGCTTTTTAGAACTGATGTCATATGTATGTTTGTATTGAGTTTTTTGGGGGGGAGGGGTGGGGGTTGAGATTATTTACGACAAAATTGTTCGTTGAGGTGTTGACAGATTTTACATAAATAAGAAATTTAGTAGAATTGACAAAGAAAATCTATTTGAACTTCTTGCATTTTAGTAGTTGAACTTGTCAGATTTTACATAAATAAGAAATTTAGCAGAATGACAAAGAAAATCTATTTTAACTTCTTGCATTTTAGTAGTTGAACTTGTCATATTTTACATAATAAGAAGTTTAGCAGAAATGACAAAGAAATATATTTGAACTTCTTGCATTTTAGTAGTTAAACTTGTCAGATTTTACATAAATAAGAAGTTTAGCAGAAATGACAAAGAAAATCTATTTGAACTTCTTGCATTTTAGTAATTGAACTTCGAAGTAATATTTAATTCGGTGTTTTAAATTATGTACATTCAACAGATAGGCTATTAAGTTCTGTGCTTTTTAGAGTTTCGTTGTTTCTGTATCATATTTGTCATTTTTTTATCATCCGTGGTGCAGAGCTAAAATTATTTTTATTTTTATTTTTCGTATTTTAAAGATATTGCCTACGAACTAGTAGTTAAACTTTTAAAAAAATTCAGTTTTCGATCATTTTTTTGTAATTTATATTTCTTTGCACCGCGCTCTGCTTTGTTTAACTTGCCTTATTGGTGTGGTGTTTGTAGACGGTGGAGGCTATTGGGCCGTTTTTCGGCCCAAATGGCCCGCGCGTGTGTTTTGGGGACTGTTGGATGTGCGTGTGCTCTGGGTTTAGTCCCACCTCGCCAAGGGAGGAAGCTCTCGACCTGTTTATAAGCGCGGCTGAGTCCTACTAGTCGAACTCCTCTGAATACTTACCTGAGCGCTTATACACGGCGCTCTCTCTCTCTCATGACCTGTGGGCCCTGGTCAGCTGGCCCTGCTTGTGCGGATTACTAGGTATTCGCCGACGGTTCCATCGTGGGCTCGAGTTCAAGTATCTAGCAGTGTCAGGGCCTACCTGTCCTTGGGCGGTCAATTTTTTTCTTTTTTTTTGGTTTGAATCTAGTACTTGACTCCACTAGTAACTTGGACTGATCCATTTTTGTTCTAGTTCTGTGGAAATGTTATTTTTTCATTTGAAGTTTTTTGCCTTGTTTTTGTGATTATTCTCAAGGGTCTTCTGGTATCATTTTCAACACTATGGTACTTGCATGTAGACTAAGTTGTACTGATAGTCCATTCGTAGTAGCACTTACGTTCTTAGTCTAACATTTTTTTTGGGGGGGGGATAACGAACTGATGCTTCTTTGTACTTTTTATTGTAGTAAGTATGTACTTTCTGATCAAGTGTACTAGTACTGTCATTCTAAGTCCGCAAGTGACCAACATAAGTGTGTGCTGATGCTTCTTAACTTCTTCTGTTTGTAGTACTTGTTAATTTTCTAGTAGCTACATATGTATGAGAACAGTACATGAAGTACTAAGAATTTCTGCTTCAACTTTTGAAGCATTGTTAAGCAACTCAAATTGTACTGATTGTTTTGAACGTTATGTTTCTATACAATATTGAATTGAAACTACACATGGAACAACATTGTGTGATTAGTTGCTTCATAACTAGTACTTTAGAGCAGCCACAAAGTTCCATTGAGAAGCTACTTTGAATTTGAAATGATCGATTAACAAAATACGAAGCTACCAAACTTATATAATGAGATAAGCAAGACAATGTACTTCATGACATAAGTAAACTTGTTAAACAATGACAAGCACGGCATAGTCATACTGGTTCAACCCAACAAGAGCAAACTACGAATTTGAAACAACAAGATAAAAGGCAAGCACAAGCAGAAGCAAAGCGAAGGCAGGCTTTCATGTATCTTCATCCCTAAAAGGGGCGGAAGGGGCGGTCATAGTAGTGGTCAACCTCCCATGCTTTTGCAATTTCCCTACCATTTGTGATGTTGTCGATGATTTTCCATCACTTGTACATGACGTACGCATCTTTTCCTGCGTACTCGATGAGCTTGTCTGGCAGCGGGCTGATCACCCACAGTTTGTGGTCTTCCTGTGTGTCGGTGTTCTTCTTCATGCCTTTGTAGCACGGGTGGATGACCCTGGGTGCAACATCAGTCAAGGAGTCGTACTCTTTTCCAGTGTATGGAACTCTCGAGAACTGCTGAATGTCGACATACTTGTTGGGGTTGATCGTTGGAAGGCCAGACATCTTCATCTTCTCTTTGTCACCTTCAATGCTGAAACCGGCAAATGTGAACAACTTCTCATGCTTCAGCATCTCGTTGAGGCGCTTGGGACTGCAAGGGGAGAGACATTTTGAAGATTAGCATTACTTTGATGTTTGAATTCTTTATTTTTGTTTATGTTTTACAAGCGATGAATCCATGGAGTAGATGCTTATATAGCATGGACGAATGTACTTCAGAAATTAGTAAATAAAGTTCTGAAATTTAATTCAAGTACATCATGTTATTTTTCTTTTTGGATTATACATAGTTTGAGCCAATGTTGTATGTGCTGCTTTAGTACTAGTTTATTTACTTTTGTTGAATAGGACAACACATACCAGTGCTTCAGCAAGTTCTTAGTTTTTTTGCATATGAAAATAATATTAGACCAAATTCAGATACTACTTCACTACATCAAGTTCAGAAACATCTTTTTAATACATTGAGTATAGAAACTACACTACCGGATCAAGATCAGATACTGCACTAGTACATCAACTTCAGAAACTAATCTTCTGCAAGATTTTTCAAAGAGTAATCCAGTGCATCAGGTTCAAAAATACATTTATGGTGTATCTACTTGAGAAAATGCAGTAGTGCATCCACTTTCACAAACCACACTAGTACATCTAGTTGGGAAACAAGTTTGAATTTAAATGAGTGCTAATTAAACAGATGAACCAAACAGGGCAACTGAGTAGGATGGGTCACCATTTCGTGGCCACTGTGATTTGGTACACCAGGAAGACTTCCTCCACGCACAACTGCAGGACTGCTGCCATCTGGGAGGTTCGTCTTCCCTGGTGTACTGCACACCAAGACCGACGATCTTACGATGAGAGCCGCCAGCCTTCCTCCAGAGCCTGGTGATCATCTCGTCGGCCTTGTCTGGTTTGCTTGTGCGGATGATCTCCAGCGTCTCATTACCGTGGAGCTCAACCCCTTCGAGTGTTCTGGTGTATGTGTGATTCTCGCCGGGGATGTGAACGTCGTCGAGGTTGCAGCTCTTGTCATATGTCTCGCCATGATGATGCTTGGTGGACGGTTCCTCCGCCATTGCCCTCTTCCGGTGACCGTGGGCTTGGAAGAGAGAAGTTTCTGGGTTGTCTGTGGTGGAGACGGAAGCAGCGATGGTGGTTCTTGGAATGAGGCAGAGATGGAAGTCAATTGGTTATTTCCAGGGCATGGACGGGGATGTGTGGGAGGCGGTTCATCGGGAACGTGGGTGTAGTGGTCGTGGTGTCGCCGTTTGCAGTCCCTTGTGGCAACCGTCAGTGTGTAGCACGGGCAGTGGCCTGGAAGAACCAACCGTCCAAGCCAATTTCTTTGCGAGGGTATTAATCTATTCGAACTGAGTAGTCTTGTCAAGCTGTACTTATCAGTTGCTTTATCCCACTACGCTCGTCTCAGGGCCAGTGACGATGGCATTTTACTGTCGCACTGATCTGTCTTGTCAAGCTGTACTTATCAGTTGTTTATCCCACTTGCACGTGTCAGGGTTGGTGATGATGGAGGTTTGTACTTCCCTACTGCGTTACTTGGACTGGTGATTGAAGTGTAGCTGAACTTACTAAATACTAGTCGGACTGTGTGTGTCATGTTAATCTTTTTTTAAACATTTTTTGTTTTTTGAAAGGATTGTTTATATGAACATAATCTTTGAAAGTATTTTTACAGATAAATTAGTTTTTCATCAGTACATGTGTATTATATTTGCATTTCTTGAGGTAATTATTATTCTGTACTGATGGACTTTCTGAACTAGGACTGGCAGAACCAGACATAGCTTGTTTTTTGAAACGATGTTTTTTAGGATAGTCTTGCGGAGTTACTGGTCGATAGTAATGTTGGCGTTACATAAACCTAGATAAGTTTTTTCAAATATATTTGTGACTGCATTCAAAAGGATTATCAAATCGTTTACATAATAATGTCACTGGTCCAGCAGGCACAAATCACAAATTATATCTTAACTATAGTACTGATTGAGAAATCGACGACAAAGCTAAATAAGTTTTGGTAATGACAGTGTTTCTGAAATGTTTCCTCATTGTGTACTGAAGCAGCATAACCACTATGGATTCTTCAGTCTTGAGCTCCTCCTAACTGGACCTGAATGTTGTACCTTGCTCGCGCCCTTTCCTGGTTGAGCCTTGGCAGCTTCATCGTCAGTTTCAGTTTCCTCGTCCCCAATACTGTCATCTTCATTGTCTTCGTTTGATTGGTCATCATTCTCTTCAAACTCTTCTTCTTCATCCTCTTCGTTTAATGTGGGGGGACTGATTTTTTGGAACTATGGACCTTGCCCTGTTTCTGTTCAGCTCCATCGACCTCCTTGCCCACTTTGCATGTCCGGGCATTATGTCCATCAGTCCCCCCACACTTGCTGCAAGTGTAGCTGCTACGTGTGTTGTCTCCATTGGTAGAGACCTGGGCAACTCCAATCTGCTTCTGCAGCTTTTGCCTGTTGGCAATGGCATCTGTGCGGTGTGGGAATGTGCGGTAATTATGATTGGTCACCCAGTTGCAGAATCTGCATGCCCTTACCCCGAGAGGTTTCCCGTCCGGGCCGTATTCCACGCGTTTGGTGGGGCGTGGTGGCTTTTTGGATGCTGATTTTGCTGCTTTCGCTGCCTGCGTCTTACTCTTCCTCCCCTTTGTGCATGAGTATATGGGTGGTTTAATTACCCTTTGCTGCTGCTGGTGGTGGTAGTATCTCTTGTTGTCATGTCGTTCTCCTAGAGCACCGTCAAGTTCATAATCTTCCACATGAGCATGTCGCTTCTCTTGAGTGTGCTCATGGGGAAGCTCTGATTGCTGTTGCTCCTCCTCCTCATTGTCGTATGGGTCGATATCTCCCATATAGTTCATCTCAGATAAGATTGTAGCGATATCATGCTCAAGTTTTTCTGCTTCACTGTCCATGACACCTCCGTTTTCAGAAGAATGCATGGCGTCGAGTTCTTCTTCAAGTCTTTCCATGACTACCCATGACCTCGCCATTTGGTCTTGGCTTCTCACGCTTTTCCTGTGCACTCTCAAAACCTGCAGTAGCAGAGCGCTTTCAATGCAGTATTGGGAGGCCTTGTTTGACACTGCTGTCCTCAAGTCATTTATGTTTAAGGTTGGCTGGATGTTTGGGCGTTTGGTGTATCTCCTGAGGATGTATTTCCCTGGAACGCTCTTAGCCTTAATTGTTTGCATCATGCACAGGACATGCACGCAGAAAATACCTGTTTTTTTTGGAAGAGGTGCATGTTTTCTGTCATTTCATTCGAACAAAAACTTTTGCAAAAATAAGTAGTACAATGTGTAACATGTTTTTTAGTACTCACCTGTGTGGTCCCAGAGCTTGCACTCACAGTCGTATATTTCTCCCACGGGGTCTGCAACCACCTGGAATGCGTACTGAGACAACGCACACGATGTTTGTGGTTTGTTGTAGTGTACAAGGTACTTTGTGGGCTCTTCCGTGTCCTTCACCGTGAAGAGGGTGCTCATCTTTAGCCTTTTTCTGATCTCGCTGTACACAGCTCATGATTAAACTTTTGCCATCTGAGTGTCGAACCCATAGAGGGTCAGTGTGTTTGTTTTATTCTGCGCAAGCAAGAGTGTTGAACAAATTATTAGTTTTCTTGCAGCAATAACTTGTCTAACTAAGAAAGAATTACTTTAGTAAGCACATTATTTCTTACAATAGGTGATAGAGCTATACCCGGTTACTCATTGTCTCCTTGTTTTTTGCCTGCCTCCTATTTTTGACGTAGATGTTTACCTGGCTAACAAACCGGTGCAGGTTTTGTCTCTCACATACATAGTTCTTCTTTAGCACATAGTTCATGCTCTCACTCCGTTGTGTCGATGTCATTCTGGCATAGAAAATTTCTTTGAAGTAAGTTGATATCCATTTCTCGCGCTCGTTCCACATTGCCACCATCGTGGCATCATCATGGAGGTTGTACCTATCCATGAGATCTTTCCAGGCAGTCTCAAACTCAGTTGGCATGAGGGGCCAGTTGAGGATTTTTTGTGAATTCATCCTTAAAGGTTTTGTGGAGGTCGTACAGGTATCTGAGGTGTTCCCTGTACTTCTTCATAATGTGCCAGCGGCATAGCTTATGTATTGTGTTCTTGAAAACATATGGGATCGCCAAAGCCATTGCCGGGCACTAATCTGGTAATGAGAAAATAGACTCAGAGTGGTCAGCTGATGGTTGTGCATATATACAAATAGAACTAACACAACATTTCTACTGTGTTATTTTCCTTTTTTAAGGTGTGGGTTTAGGGTTATGGGGGTTTTTGCGGTTGTACCTGTGAGGATGCATGTAGGAGCCTTCCCTCTCATGCATTTTAAAAATGTTTTGAAAAGCCATCTGAATGAATCTACATCATCATCTCTAATCAGGGCGAAAGCAATGATTGTAGTCTGGAAGTGGTTGTTAGTACCCACAAACACTCCAAGTGGCATATGGTATTTGTTGGTCTTATACGTGGTGCCAAACGTCACGCAGTCACCAAAGTCTTGGTATGCCCCTCGGCAGCCCGCGTTCGCCCAGAATATGTTCTTCACTCTGTCGGACTCATCAAGTTGTATGTCGTAGAAGAATTCCCTGCTTATTGCTTTCATCTCCCTAAAGAAGTTGACAGTCTTCATGATATCGTACACATCATCCATCCTTGAATTCTTTGCTTTGCTGCATATTAAAAGTCAATAGTCATTGCAAAAATGCATGTTGAATAGGCATCAGGTAATTCGTTGCTTAATATATTTGTACTAACAGTTGAAAAAGGACAGAGGGGTTTTTTGGGAGGAGAACAAGTTTGTACTTACATGTTAATTAGGTCTTTGGCATTCATTTCAAGGAAGTAGCTACCAGGATCATCTCTGCCCATTATGCTCATGATTTGTGTGTGTTCAATGCCTTTGAACTGCAGGTACTTGACGTACTCCAAGATTGTCTTGTCAAAGTTTTTGAGGGAGTGCAAAAAGACAAGCATTTCTGTGGTGAGCTGTAGCCTGTGGTTGTATTCCCGGATTATCTCTTTTACGACATGTATTCCATCCTTTTCCTTCTTCAACCTAATTTTAGCCCCGTAGTTAGCCCTGGCTGTGGTCTTGTTCTGCTGTCTACTTGCTTCTGAAACCTTTGATTCATAGACTCCATGGCACATGCAATAAAGGTAGACTCTGTTCTCAACCTTGGGGCCTTCTGTCACAGCCCTAGAATATTGTTTGTAAATAGTTGCATCTTCATCCAGGCATCATATTTAAATTTCTGAAACTTGAATTGAGGATTATTGAAGCCTCAAAACTTTAATTAAAAGTAGGGCAAAGAACCCTCGAAATTGCTTTCAATGTTTCCAAAATGGCCTTAAATAATGTTGGTTATATTTGGCAAAGGTTTTTGCACCAAACCAAAAATAATGAGCATTTTTGAGGAATATCTTGGGCACTAAATTTAAATAATTATTTTATTTGCATTTGGAATTATATTCATAACTTGTATAGAATATAAATACCCTGAAACATTTTATGTGCTTTTGGAAAAGTCCATTAAGCAACATAAAAATATTCAGAGGAATTTTGTCAGTGGTTTGGATTTGTTCTATTTGAAAACAGTGGCAAAAGAAATAAACAAAGAAAACAAAACAAAAAATATAAAACAGAGAGAAATGAAACTAACCTGGGCTTACCTCACGTGTCCTGCTCCTGTAGCAGAGGCCCAGCCACCTGGTCGGCCAACCGAGGGCAGGGGCGTCTTCTTCCTCCTGCCAGAAGGCAGACGAGAAGACAGCCACGGCGCCGCGGCGTGCCATGCCGGCAGCTGCCTGCCTGGCTGCCCCCTCGTCGCCCTGGACTCCCTCTGCGACGCTACGCAACCCCCTCCCCGAGGCTCTCTAACTCTCTCAAGCGCTTTTCCCCCTCCTCTGCTCTCTTCTCGACCGGAGCCCATCGCCGCCGCTCGCCGTTCCTGCGGCCACCGGCCACCCCTCACCCTGCCGGTGAGCTCAGGAGCTCTGCCTCGACCCCCTCTTCCTTCCCACCAAGCCACGCCCCTCCAGAAGCCCTGCAGCGTCGTCCCCAACCTCGTCTTCAACCTCTGACCACCGGCGGACTCGTCGGGGATTCGCGAGCTCCAGCCTCTCCCCGGCCTCGCCGTCGCCTCTGCTGGATTCGCCGTGAGCCCCTTTCCCTTTCCCCTCTCTCCCCGTGCTCGTCCACGCCCTCTAAACCACCATGTCCATCGGAGCCGACAGCTCCTTGCTGCCGGCCATGTCGCCACCGCGGCTACAGCCCTGCAAGCACGCGTTCAAGCTCACCACTGAACTCACTGCACCACCACGGGTCTAACGCGCCCACCTGCGGCTCCTGCCATGCCCTGCACCGCTGATCTGTTCGACGCCCGAACGACGGCCGCCGCGCTTGCCATCGTCGCTATCATTCTGGGCCATCTCCGGCGAAGCTAAGAGCACCACTCGACGCGCATGAGCTCCAGCTACTCGTAGATGGCCTCCGCCGTTGATTTGGTCGTCGGATGAAGATTTCCGAGCCTCACCGCCGTGTCTGGCCTCACCGGCGTCGAGTCGCCGGCAGGTTTGACCTGTTCTACCCGGGGTTTGACCTTCCTGGGGTCAACACACATGGGCCCCGCCCCTGACTAGATTAGTTTAGGACTAATTACCCCTGCTGACACTAACAGTGGGCCCAGTGGCTGTTAATTTGATTAGTTAGATTTAATTAACTCTATTAGTTAATTGTGTCACTGATGTGTCGACCCCACTGGTCAGGTTTGACCTGGACCGGGTCAGTTGACCTGCTGACGTCAAAGTGACGTAGTGTTGATGCCATAACTCATTTTCTGGATTAATTTTAATTTAGGAAATTCCAGAAGATATCCAAAACTTCAAAAATTCATATAAATTCAGCCGTAACTCAGAATGAAATAATTTATATATGAAAATGATCATAAAAATCCAATATATCCATCTGTACCACTTTCATGCATGTTAGAACAACTTATAGCTGTTGTTTAGCACAGATCATGTAAATGGCCTTTAAATATCCACATATGGAGTTTGAATTTGAATCTTGGATTCAAACCAACTTCATTTAATCTGGTTGCTAGTTGCATTAGCTCAAACCACAGCATATTGCCATGTCACACTCATGCATCATATTGTTGCATTGCATTGATTATGTTCCTTCTCTGTTGCCGGTGTTTGTCCTCTCTCAATAGATGTGTACCGATGACTATCTTCAGAAGTGCCAGGCAAGAAAAAAAACCTTGTTCATTCCGATACAATCCCACTCTCTCGCTCCTGCTCTCTTTTACTGCATTAGGACAACAATGATTCAACTGTTACATGCTGCGGTTGTTGAACCCCTTATCCTCTGCATGACCTGTCATTGCACAATAAATAGATGAAACCCACTAGCACGAGTAGGAGTTGTTTGAGCCCTGATGTGCCTACTCATTCATGCTTTTTTGTCATGCCTGCTATTGCTTAGAGTTGAGTCAGGTCTGATTCATCGGGGATGAATTGGAATGTTGTAAAACATGTCCTACTGTGTGTGAGCTAAGTGTGTGAACATGATTTGGTAAAGGTAGCGGTGAGAGGCCATGTAGGAGTACATGGTGGGTTGTCTCATTGAAGCCGTCCTCAGGAACTGAGTTTTGTGTTTCTGATCCATGAACAGATACTACCACACATTGGAATGCTTAAGTGCCCCTCTCGACTTATTAATCAACATGATCTCTGTCCAGGAGTTGCAACTAGTTTCTGGTGTTTGTAGGTAGTGTTAGTAGTGTACCAAGTGGCACCCGGTACAGGTGGGCTTGGGACAGACTAGGCACCGTGGCACGGTGTACCAAGCAAAGATCCACCCGTCGAGGTGGGCTTGGGAACCCAGCACACATCGTTTGGGGCCGTGAGCGACACCCCGGCCGGATCTCCTTGCGGATGGAAACCGAATAGGCGATAAACCTGGACGAGAGACTTGTGTGGTTAGTCCGGTCGTGGCCGACACCCTCGCCAGGCTTCCGCTTGAAGGTTGCCAAGATACATGACGTGTACATGGCGGTAAGTGGCGAGAGCGTGTGTGAAGAAGTACACCCCTGCAGGGTTAATATGATCTATTCGAATAGCCGTGTCCGCGGTAAAGGACTTCTGGGTTGCCTATACAGTTCATAGACAAGTGAAAGTGGATACTCTAAAATGCGCAAGATAAGCGTGAGTGCTATGGATGGCATTCTCGTAGGAAGACGGGAGCGGATCCATAGTGGTGTATTGATATGGTGAATATGTGGACTCATGTGCGCCACCTCAAAAGAGTTACTTGCAGTCGTAGCTCAGGATAGCCACCGAGTCAAAGCTGGCTTGCTGCGGTTAAACCCCACCACCCCTTTGTTTATAATGATGCATATGTAGTTAGTTATGATGTAAGTCTTGCTGGGTACATTTGTACTCACGTTTGCCTATTTTATGTTTTTGCAGAGAGACTTTCGTCTCACTAGTAGTTTCGCGTGGACTTCGACGTTTAGCTTGTTACCTCAGCTACGATCTTGTGCCCTCGGTAGGATCGGGTAGATAGTCAGGCTTCTCAGCCCTTTTCATTTGTAGATGTCTGTACTCAGACATGTTAAGCTTCTACTTGTGCTTTGACTTGTATGCTCTGAATGTTGGGTCATGAGACCCATGATTGTAATATCTCGCTCCTCGGAGCCTATTGAATAAAATACTTGAGTTGTAGAGTCATGTTGTGATGCCATGTTGTATTCGCACATATCAAGCATATTGTGTGAATGTTATTGAAATGCTTGGTGAGGGAGTCCTGGACTAGGGGGTGTCCGGACAGCCGGACTATCATCGTCCGCCGGACTCCAAGACTATGAAGATACAAGATTGAAGACTCCGTCTCGTGTCCGGATGGGACTTTCCTTGGCGTGGAAGGCAAGCTTGGCGATACGGATATGTAGATCTCCTACCATTGTAACCGACTCTGTGTAACCCTAGCCTTCTCCGGTGTCTATATAAACCGGAGGGCTTTAGTCTGTAGGACACAACATACATTACAACAATAATACCATAGGCTAGCTTTAGGGTTTAGCCTCCTTGATCTCGTGGTAGATCCACTCTTGTACTAACCATATCATCAATATTAATCAAGCAGGACGTAGGGTTTTACCTCCATCAAGAGGGCCCGAACCTGGGTAAAACATCGTGTCCCTTGTCTCCTGTTACCATCCGCCTAGACGCACAGTTCGGGACCCCCTACCCGAGATCCGCCGGTTTTGACACCGAAATTGGTGCTTTCATTGAGAGTTCCTCTGTGTCGTCACCGATAGGCTCGATGGCATCTTCAACCAACAACACTGTCTAGGGTGAGACTTTTCTCCTCGGACAGATCTTCGTATTCGGCGGCTTCGCACTGCGGGCTAATTTAATTGGCCATCTGGAGCAGATCGAAAGCTACGCCCCTGGCCATCAGGTAATATTCGGAAGCCTAAACTTCACGGCCGACGTCCGCGGAGACTTGATCTTCAACAGGCTCGAGCCACAGCCAAGCGCGCCGCACTGTTACAATGGGCATGATCTAGCTCTGCCGCCGAACAGTGCCTTGGTGGCCGCACAAGAATCCGCTCCGGCCCTTAGACCGGAGCCGATCGCCCAGATCGAGGACCGGTGGTTGGACACCGCCTCGGGGGCTCCAACTTCCACGGCGATGGAGCCGAACACTACCCTTGTCCCTCGCGAAGCTCGTGACTCCGAGGTGCCGGACTCCTTGCCGGACTCCGGACCTCCCGCACCCCTGCCAATCGAATCTGATTGGGCGCCGGTTGTGGAATTCACCGCCACGGACATCTTCCAACACTCGCCCTTTGGTGACATCCTAAATTCGCTAAAGCATCTCTCGCTATCCGGAGAGTCCTGGCCGGATTTTGGCCAGGATGGTTGGGATACGGACGACGAAGAAATTCAGAGCCCACCCACCACCCACTTTGTAGCCACTGTCGACGATCTAACCGACATGCTAGACTACGACTCCGAAGACATCGACGCTATGGACGACAATGCCGGAGACGAACAGGAACCAGTGCCTACAGGGCACTGGAAGACCACCTTGTCATACGATATATACATGGTGGACACCCCAAAAGACGGGGACGGCGAAGAAGCAGCGGAGGCAGATTCCTTAAAGAAACAGCCCAAGCGTCGGCGTCAGCGGCGCCGCTCTAAATCCCGCCACAGCAAGAATTGAGATTCCGGCACAGGAGATAATAACACCCCAGAGAGTGCCGAGGACAATCCCCTCCAGCAAGACTCAGCACAGGAGGATGCATAAGCAAGCCCTCACGAGAGGGCGGCAGATGAAGAGGTCGAGGACTATAATTATACACCTCCCTCCGAAGACGAGGCAAGCCTCAACGACGACGAATTCGTCGTGCCCGAGGATCCCGTCGAACAAGAGCGTTTCAAACGCAGGCTTATCGCCACAGCAAATAGCCTAAAGAAAAAGCAGCAGCAGCTTCAAGCTGATCAGGACCTGCTGGCCGATCGATGGACCGAGGTCCTCGCGGCCGAAGAGTATAAACTTGAACGCCCCTCCAAAAGCTACCCAAGATGCAAGTTGCTCCCCCGACTAGAGGAGGAAGCGTACATACCTTCATCACCAGCGCACGATACGGCAGACCGACCACCACGTGGTCGCGACAGAGAGGCATCCAGGCCCTCAACCAAGACCGTACCCCGGCGTAGCTCCAAAAGTACGAAGCCAAAAGGGAACGCGCCGGACTTGCAAGACGTATTGGAGGACAAAGCAAGGCAATCCAGATCCATCTACGGATCACGAGGGCGCCCCACGACCCGCGACGAATACCGTCGCGCCGGATACAATAACCCCGGCCGGGCCGAACACAGCAGACAACGCTCTCTCGAGCTGCGTCGTGATATTGCTCAATACAGAGGCGCCGCACACCCGCTATGCTTCACTGACGAAGTAATGGATTATCAAATCCCTGAAGGGTTTAAACCCGTAAACATCGAATCCAACGATGGCACAACAGAGCCCGCGGTTTGGATCGAAGATTATCTTCTTCACATCCATATGGCCCGTGGCGACGATCTCCATGCCATCAAGTATCTCCCACTCAAGCTTAAAGGACCAGCTCGGCATTGGCTTAACAGCTTGCCCGCAGAGTCAATTGGGTGTTGGGAAGACCTGGAAGCCGCATTCCTCGACAACTTCCAGGGCACGTATGTGCGGCCACCAGACGCCGATGACCTCAGCCACATAATTCAGCAGCCAGACAAATCGGCCAGACAATTCTGGACACGGTTCTTGACAAAGAAAAACCAAATCGTCGACTGTCCAGATGCAGAGGCCCTTGTAGCCTTCAAACATAACATCCGCGACGAGTGGCTAGCCCGGCACCTAGGACAAGAAAAGCCGAAATCCATGGCAGCCCTCACATCATTAATGACCCGCTTTTGCGCGGGAGAGGATAGCTGGCTAGCTCGCAGCAACAATCTTAGTAAAAATTCTGGCAGTCCGGATACTAAGGACAACAATGGCAGGTCACGTCGAAGCAAAAATAAACGCTGCACTAACGGCGACGACAAGGAGGATACGGCAGTCAACGCCGGATTCCGAGGCTCTAAACCCGGTCAACGGAAGAAGCCATTCAAAAGAACCACCCCGGGTCCGTCCAATTTGGACCGAATACTCGACCGCTTATGCCAGATACATGGCACCCCTGAAAAGCCAGCTAATCACACCAACAGAGATTGCTGGGTGTTCAAGCAGGCAGGCAAGTTAATTGCCGAAAACAATGACAAGGGGCTAAACAGCGACGACAAGGAAGAGACCCGACCGCCGAACAATAGAGAACAGAAGGGTTTCCCCCCACAAGTGCGGACGGTGAACATGATTTACGCAACCCATATACCCAAGAGGGAGCGGAAGCGTGCACTAAGGGACGTCTATGCGATGGAGCCAGTCGCCCCGAAGTTCAATCCATGGTCCTCTTGTCCGATCACTTTCGATCGAAGAGACCATCCGACCAGCATATGCCATGGCGGATTTGCCGCATTGGTTTTAGACCCAATCGTCGATGGATTTCACCTCACGAGAGTCCTGATGGACGGCGGCAGTAGCCTGAACCTGCTTTATGAGGATACAGTGCGCAAGATGGGCATAGACCCCTCAAGGATTAAACCTACAAAGACAACCTTTAAAGGTGTCATACCAGGTGTGGAAGCCAATTGTACAGGCTCAGTCACACTGGAAGTGGTCTTCGGATCCCCGGACAATTTCCGGAGCAAGGAGTTAATCTTCGACATAGTCCCGTTCCGCAGCGGCTATCACACTCTGCTCGGACGAACCGCGTTTGCAAAGTTCAACGCGGTGCCGCATTATGCATACCTCAAGCTCAAGATGCCAGGCCCTCGTGGAGTCATCACGGTCAACGGAAATACGGAACGCTCCCTCCGAACGGAGGAACATACAGCGGCTCTCGCGGCAGAAATACAGAGTAGCCTTTTAAGGCAATTTTCGAGTCCGGCCGTTAAAACGGCCGGATATAGCAAAACGCGCCCGAAGCAATACCAACCAAGACCACCTGGCACGATCAGAGCACGCGTAGCAATGCGGCCCTAACCCCCGCCCTCGCATGATGGCAAGAACAACCCTCTGCGTACATCATTACGCTTTGGAGATACCATGGGCGTAGGGGAAGGGGCATGATCATAATGGACCCAAAGTGCGGATCGACCACACCAGGGGCTCGCAAGTGTGCCACTCTTTTTTATTATTTTCCTTCTTTGTATACACAGGACTCCATTAACCAGAGGCCCTGTCCGGTGGTGAACCTGCCGAACTCACGATGCAACAGCCAGGGAAAAAAGAAGGCTGCGACGAACACTCAGGTGGTCTTAATTACGAGCATTAAATTCGATTATATACACAAAGTCCGCAGCTCATCCCTGGAGGGGGACATGTTTAATTAGTCCAAATCCCTTGCTTACCGCACTATTTGTATCAGTCCGCACTCATAGCAGACTTCCTTTAATAAATAATGCAGCACTTTTCGACTGCAATTACATTACTTTATATATATATATGTTCATTACATGACATCTTGCACCCGTATATTTTGGTACGGCCTAATACACCAGGGGCTTATGTTCCCCACATTATGGTGTGATAAGTCCGAACACTTTCATAAGTGCGGCACCCCGAACTTATAGCATTATATGAATCGGCTCCGAATCATGTCTTGGGTCAATAGTTGGGTTTGCCCGGCTCCCACGTTTTGGTGCCTTATGTTCCGTTCTGTCGGCTAAGGTGGCACTGGGAGAATCACTGCGATTGCGCCCCGGTTGAGCCGGGCGAGCGCCTCAGTGGAGAAAGCTAAAACTGGCCGGCATGATAAGGCGAGAGACTGGTCGCTGTTCGAGAGGTCTTTTCGGGTCCTTAAAGACTCATGCCGCTTCGAGCGAAGTTCCGGATAATGTCCGACGAAGGCGTGGATAGCGCCCCGGATTCGGTCTTCCGAATACCAGGGGCTTCGCCGAAATTTAAAATTATAGAATTCTATGGCTAAGTGAGAGTGTTCAAGCATTATAAGTCCGGTTGCCTTGTTCGTTGTGTTGAGCACCTCCCTAGATGGACCCAAAAATGGGAACAACAGTGCTCAAGTTTATCCCGAACACCCCAGCACTCGCGGCTCGGGGGCTGAAGCCAACGACTTGCCATCTCTCAGATTTTATAAACGGCCGCACAGAAGGTAATATTTTAAATTAAACAAGCGTTGCTTAAGGCGCATATGAACAAAGTTTTCAGCGCACAGGATAATACATAGCGAGTTTACTCAAAAATTACATCTCTAGGGCATTCATCCGCAATATCGCGGGCTCCCTTCAGGACAGTTTTATAATACATTTCGGGCGTGCGATACTCCTTGCCCGGTGGCGGTGGGTCATTGAGAAGCTTCTCCGCATCCAGCCTGCCACAATGCACCTTTGTGCGGGCAAGGGCCCGACGAGCACCTTCAATACAGGCGGAGCGCTTGATGACCTCCACCCAGGGGCACGCATCCACCAGCCTCCGCACGAGGCCGAAGTAGCTCCCAAGCATGGCCTGTCCAGGCCACAGCCGGACTATAAGGCCCTTCATGGCCTCCTCAGCTACCTTGTGGAGTTCGACCAGCTGCTTCAACTGGTCGCTTGGGGGCACCGGATGGCTGGCCTCAGCGTACTGAGACCAGAAGACCTTCTCCGTTGAGCTCCCCTCCTCGCCACGGTAGAATGCGGCGGCATCGGACACACTGCACGGCAGATCTGCAAACGCCCCTGGAGAGCTCCGAATGCGGGTAAGTGTCAGGTAGTTTACATTAACATGCTTGCTTTGCATGAAAAATGCCTTACCCGCCGCTATCTTCTTTACATCTTTAACCTCCTGAAGGGCCTTACGGGCCTCGGCCTTGGCGGACTTGGCACTTTCGAGAGCCGAGGCAAGCTCGGACTCTCGAGTCTTGGAGTCACGCTCCAAGCTCTCATGCTTCTCCATGAGAGCCTGGAGCTCTTGCCGTACTTCCGCCACCTGTGCCTCCCGCTTTTCTCGCTCTGCCCATTCCGCGGCTGCAGTGCGTTCGCCCGCGGACACAGCCTCCTTCAGGGCTGCCACCTCGTTTGTGGCCCCTGCAATACCCATATTATCCTTGTTAATTGTATTGCAACCAAAATCCTTTTCTGTAAGGTAACTATTCAAAGTGGTGTTACTCACCTTCTTTGTCCTCAAGCTGCTTCTTGGCATGGCCGAGCTCTTGCTCGGACCGCTCGAGATCCTGCTTCAACGCACCGACCTCCGCAGTCAGTGCGGCAGAGGTCAGCAGCGCAGCCTGCAAACCCATATTGACATATTTAAAGGAACCATGTGTATATCTTCTTAGATCCTCAGTCCGGCTTTTCTTTCCGAACACCGAACTGAGCATCAGGGGCTACTGTCTATGCGGTATTACATTACATAATTATAACTTCTTACCTCAAAGCCTGTTAGAAGGCTGCTGCAGGCTTCGGTCAGCCCGCTCTTGGCGAGCTGAACCTTCTGAATCACCGCACTCATGATAGTGCGGTGTTCTTCCTCGATGTAAGCGCCTTTGAGCGCCTCCAGCAAGTTGTCCGGCGCCTCCGGTTGGACGGAGGCCGCCGGCGTCACGGTCTTGCCCTTCTTTCGAAGGGGCCGCCTGCCGGACTCTGGAACCATTGCAGGTTCCGATGTAGAGTCCGGCGCAAAGTTCGGGAGGCTGCCTTGCGGCGCCTCCGGAGCCTCCTCCTGATGGGTCCCTCTCTGGGATCCCACCTCGGCGTCCTCATCGGCGCGGGGGGTGGAGGCAGTCGGAAGTGAATCCACATCCGACGGGGCCAACGACCCGCTCGATGAAGTGGGGAGATCATCCTCGGCCGGACTACGGACAGTATGCGGCATTAGTAGGACACTATGTGACACGAAAGAAATTGCATGTCAGGGATCCGGATACTTACGATCTCGCCGGAGGCCTGGCCCTTGAAGGCCACTCCTCCTCGCCAACGTCGGTGTTGGCGGAGCTGTCCGGGGGAATAGTTCTCCCCCTCTTGGACCCTTCGGCCTCCCCTGTTGGGGAAGCTTTCCTCTTCCTCTCTCCCTCCTCCGGGAGAGAGTCTTCTTCCTCCTCCTCGTCTTCGGGGGAGGATTCCGCCTCGTCGTCGGACACCTGATTACGGGAACTCTTTCGAGTGCCCGTGGCCACCTTCTTGGCCTTCTTCTCCGGCACCACGTGCGGTGCCGGAACCAGCAGCCTCGCTAGACGGGCGTTCACTGGGTCTTCTGGCATGGGAGCCGGGCAGATGAGCTGCTCGGCCTTCTCCATCCATTCCTGCCAAAGGAAAAGAGAGATTGAAACCCTCTTAGAATCAATCTATTTACCACAAGTGTCCCGTAAAGGGGTTGAATCACTTACCTCGTCAGCTGGATGTTGTGAGCGAAATCCGCGATCTTCCGTCGCGGATGCGGGGGCTTCGGCGCCCTTAAACAGCACCCTCCAGGCGCCTTCGTGCGTCGTGTCGAAGAGCCCGCTTAGCGCCTGGTGCTGTTCCGGATTGAACTCCCACAGATTGAATGCCCATTCTTGGCATGGGAGTATCCGGCGGATGAGCATGACTTGGACCACGTCGACGAGCCTGAGCTTATTGTTCACCAGCTTCTGGATACAGGCTTGGAGTCCCGTCAGCTCCTTCGGATTGCCCCACAACAAGCCCTTCTCTTTCCAGGAGGTGAGCGGCGTGGGGATGCCAGATCTGAACTCGGGGGCCGCCGCCCACGTGGGTTCGCGCGGCTCGGTGATGTAGAACCACCCCGATTGCCACCCCTTAACGGAGTCCACGAAGGCCCCTTCGAGCCAAAGAACGTTGGGCATCTTGCCCAACATGGCGCCTCCGCATTCCGCTTGCGTGCCCTTCACAACCTTCGGCTTGACGTTGAAGGTCTTGAGCCACAGGCCGAAGTGGGGCCGGATGCAGAGGAAGGCCTCACACACGACGATAAACGCCGAGATGTTGAGGATGAAGTTCGGCGCCAGATCGTGGAAATCCAGTCGTAGTAGAACATGAGCCCCCAGACAAAAGGGTGAAGTGGAAAGCCTAGTCCGCGGAGGAAGTGGGGGGGGAAACGACCCTCTCATGGGGCCCGGGGGTAGGGATGAGCTGCCCCTCGTCGGGCAGCCGATGCGCGATGTCGCCGGAAAGGTATCTGGCGCTGCGCAGCTTGGTGATGTGCTCCTCCTTAACGGTGGAGGCCAACCATTTGCCTCCCGCTCCGGACATGGTCGGAAAAGGTCGAGGCGAGATGCGCGAGATTGGGCGTTGGAGCTTGAGTGCGCGGAGATGGATAAGCAAAGGAGGAAGAAGGCGTAGGTGAGAAGGTGAATCCTTATCCCTTATTTATAGGCGGGCGAAGACTATGCGTCCCCCACCAGCCTGGTAAAACTCACTTATCTCCCAAGTGCCACCATCAATGGCGCGGTTGGGTTACCCACGTCCGTATTGATGAGAATCCTGGAATAAGGGGAACACGATCTCTGCTTCGACAGGACATGCCAAGGAAACCGCTTCGCTAAACGTGCTGAGGTGGTATAATAAAAAGCGATTCAAGTAAAGGCTTGGTAGCGGTGTGATGTCATGCCGCATAATACGTCAGCAGATTGGACTTGTGTACATTTCATTCTCTCTATGGTGGAATGTGGAATTTATTTTGCAGAGCCGGACACTATCCTGTTGTTCATGATCTTCTCTGGATTATTTAAAGAAGGAACCCGCCTTGCAATGCCGAACATTATGCGCGCCGGACTTATCGTCATTGAAGCCTGGTTCAGGGGCTACTGAGGGAGTCCTGGACTAGGGGGTGTCCAGACAGCCGGACTATCATCGTCCGCCGGACTCCAATACTACGAAGATACAAGATTGAAGACTCCGTCCCGTGTCCGGATGGGACTTTCCTTGGCGTGGAAGGCAAGCTTGGCGATACGGATATGTAGATCTCCTACCATTGTAACCGACTCTGTGTAACCCTAGCCTTCTCCGGTGTCTATATAAACCGGAGGGCTTTAGTCCGTAGGACACAACATACATTACAACAATCATACCATAGGCTAGCTTTAGGGTTTAGCCTCCTTGATCTCGTGGTAGATCCACTCTTGTACTAACCATATCATCAATATTAATCAAGCAGGACGTACGGTTTTACCTCCATCAAGAGGGCCCGAACCTGGGTAAAACATCGTGTCCCTTGTCTCCTGTTACCATCCGCCTAGACGCACAGTTCGGGACCCCCTACCCGAGATCCACCAGTTTTGACACCGACACTTGGTATGTGTGGGATCTGACTATCTAGTTGTTTATCCTTGGTAGCCTCTCTTACCGATAAATGTCTCCTAGTGTTTCCACTAAGCCATGGTAGCTTGCTACTGCTCCGGAACACTTAGGCTGGCCGGCATGTGTCCTTCTTCGTTCTTGTGTCTGTCCCTTCGGTGAAATGTCACGCGGTGTCTACTAGAGTCCTGTTAGCCTGCTACAGCCCGGTTTATCGGAGTCCCGCTAGCCCAGCTGCTACGGCCCGGATTCACTCGCTGATGACCGACACATTCGTTGTTGGGTCATGTATGCATGTCCCTGTAAGTTAGTGCCACTTTGGGTTCACGACTAGCCATGTCAGCCCGGGCTCCTTGTCATATGGATGCTAGCGACACTATCATATATGTGTGCCAAAAGACGCAAACGGTCCCGGGCCTGGTAAGGCTACACCCGTGGGAATACCCTGCGTGAGGCCACAAAGTGATATGAGGTGTTACATGCTAAATCGGTGTGGCATTGAGTCAGGGTCCTGACAGCTTTGGTATCAGAGTTTGACTGCCTGTAGGATTACCAAGCCAAACTGGTCGAAGTTGAGTCTAGAAATTCTTTAGTTATATAAGGGAATTGATTGTGGGATGGAACGTAAGGCTCTTTTTACTCCTTATACCTTATGCCTTTCTGAACCGAGTCATCTTATCTTTCCTGCGGGGTTAAGGAACTAGGCTCTCTCTTCCTTCTATCAGGATCACGTGTTACTAATCCGTAGACTTATAAGATTGATGAATTCAAGCCTCAGTTCAGTTGCTACTACTTCCATGTATTCATAGCTGGCCTCAGATTCTTGATATTCTGATGATCGAGTGGTTATGCCACTATTTTGCAGGATTCCTCAAATCTTTTTGAGCATTTACAGCAGTTATGCTGTCCGAGTCATCCCAGGTTTCTAAATAGTCTGATGCATTTGCAAAATCCTTTCCCTCTGGTTTCGATGTTCTTTTAGGCAAGGTTAATCACACTAATTCCTGAGTTGAGGTACTCTATTGCCTCGACATATATGTTGGAGTTATTATTATGACCCTAGGTGTCTTAGAGTATCACCAGTAATCTAGCCATGTTTTGTGGTCCCAGTGTGATAATTCTGGCCATCATTCTCGAAAGCATCCCGTGATGCCATTTAGTTAGTAGGTATTATACTCCTGGGTTTTGAACCCGACATTCACCCTACTTCATGTTGTTAGTATTTGCTAGTTCCTATAAGATATTAGTAACCTTTGCGATAGTCCTCGAGGTTCATGGTGTATCCTTCTTCCAAATACCATGAACTGCTTATGGCAGAAGTTCCCCGCCGAACCGAAAGATCACAACCAGAGTGCTCTTGACGAGTTCTTGGTTCTATGTTGCTAGTCTGCCAGTTCTACATTCTCTACATGGACTATCCGGAAGAAACTTGTTGATCTTGGTTCGACATACTAATCTATGCGTCCACAACTCAGAAAGTTATATGTTCTTTGAGTTGTCCCTCTTTAGTTGTTTTCTGGCCCTCGTCTATCAATTGATAGTCAGGAGTAGTTATGCTTTCGTGTTCCTCGATGCCCACTACTCTTGTGGTCCGTCAAGCCATTCTATTCTGGAATGACTAGGAGAAACAAACTCTAGTACCTCTTTCATATCCGGGATTGGGTCAAAGTAGTTGTATTCCGTAGATCAAAATGCCAATCCAGATTTTGATTCTGTTCTACCCTAAAGTATTACCGTCCTATGTCAAGAATGTTATGAGAATTGCAGCATCTCTCATGAATTCTTGATGCAGGGATACTTCTCACTATCATCACTCATTCCTCGGTTCCCGTGTTGTTGTAATCGGAATGCCGACAAGTGATTTGTGATGTGTGAAATTAATACTCTGAGCAACTTGTTGCTTGGTAGTAAATGGACAGTATTCTCATTCTTAGTGTGTTGGCAATTGAATCATCATTCTAAGATAGATTGTGCTACCTAGTCCTTATTTCTAGTGCACTCTTAATCAATGAGTTAGGATTGTCCAATCCCTTGCTTATTTGACCATATCGTCTTGCCCTGAAAAGCAAGATTGTTCTCGAGCTTAGTGACATATCGGTGGTTCATGATTTTCTGTATATCTTCTCGGAAGTATTACCAGGTTGTCACCTGGCCGCTATGTTGAGCTCGTGATCAAGTTGGTTTCTTGTAAACCACCCCTTCTCCAAGAATCCATGTTGGATACCCCTGAGCTAGTTGGTTAAGCTAAACAACAACTTGGAGAGTTGGAAGATAAAATCTTGTCTGACTTAGTTCATGTTAAGGGATATCTTTGTGTGTGTGTGTGTGTGTGTTGAAGAGAGATGATATCTCCATTGATTGGTCCTCGTGATCAGTTGTTGGATCTATTGCCTTGTCAAAACTTTGATTTGAGTGTGGGCCATCGTCAAATCAAGTTAGAACCAACGGTATTTGTAATGTTGTCTTACTGTGGTTGATTCCTCGAGCATACACCATTACATCTTTTGGTCTGACCAATACTATCACATTATTCACATAATGGTGGAAGTCCAGTGATATGGAAATTCCGATGAGTTGCTGTTGAGCCCATCAGCGGCATTTTGTCTCCTCCATGATTCGCGTTGAACATCCAGCTGGTGTTGGAAACTTGTGTAAGCATTTTCTTCATGCCCTGTTCATGAAGTATATGTTTGGATGAAAGAAGTGACTTCCTCTCATTCATGTGCATTCGATGCAAGTTGCCGCCGTGAATTTGAGAGAGTTAGTTTTGCTTCCTCTGGAATCGTCCCAAGTCAGTCATGCATGTGCAAAGTATACTATGGTTTGGTAGATTAATTACCTCCACTCCATATGTATCCTGTAGCACACCGAGCCACTAACTGATTTGTTCAATGAAAAACGAGTTGTCGTGCGAATACTAGTTCATGCACAAGATTCCGATATCCTCAATGATGGTTCTTACCAGAACTCGGTAGCGTTTTGTTGTAAGGCTACTATGTGGTCATGCTTGTCTTGGACAGCGTGTTCGCAGGTGTGTAGTAGAACCAGCTCATGTTTTGGAGCTTGTTATCATAGTTCATTTCCCGAGAATCTCGCAACGTCATCCCATCGATTTGTGTTGCAAACTTTCTTTCTAGACATGTTGTCTAAAATATTCAGTTACCAACCAGATCTGAATCTCAGGCAGATATGATGGTTGGAACCTTTCGAAGATCTATGATCTATGTCCCGACAAGGTTGATGTTCTGGCCGACACACCTAGCCGGAAGATCTATCATTGTAGTATCTTGATTGAGCAAGTCGACCATCTTCTCCATGAGGATTTTGAGTGACTTATTATAAAAGTTGTTCCTTATGGATCCTTTGTATTCCGAAGTCCGACCTTTACTTGATGGCCATGTTGATGCTTTCAAGCATGATCATGGTACCTAGAACGTCAAGGAGAACATTAGAAGCAGAGTGCTAAATGTCTCTCGGTCGATCATCCAGATTTTGTTTCCTTGGCATTGCTAAGGTGACATATGAGAAGGTGTTATCTTCCTTTGCATCTGCATCCTCCACCACTGTTCATCATGGTAGTAGGATGTGTTGCCACGATCCTTGGCTCGAATATTGGTAAAACCTTGATGAATATGGAAATGCTCAAGTTCTTGAGAGCACGCGCAAGCAAAATCATCCCTTGCGTTGTCTTCAACAAGGTAATCCACATCATCCATTCTAGTCTGGGTATGCCATTCCTTCGTACTCTGCCAAACGATCGTTTGACAATTGCCTTAGCCTGGTATGGAGAGTTTCAATGGTCCTTTCCGATAGAGTTTCCTTCTGACTTCATTGAGTTGGATGAAGATCTCGAAAGCAAAGACGTCAAGATCAATATGAAGCAATGAATCAACATCTTTGAGAAGGACAGTTGGATCGTGAAGATCGTGTTAGCTTTGTGTCCCCTCTGTCTTCTTACCTCACGTTTTGAATCTCGGGACGAGATTCTTGTCTAGTGGGGGTGAGTTGTCACAGCCCTAGAATATTGTTTGTAAATAGTTGCATCTTCATCCAGGCATCATATTTAAATTTCTGAAACTTGAATTGAGGATTGTTGAAGCCTCAAAACTTTAATTAAAAGCAGGGCAAAGAACCCTGGAAATTGCATTCAGTGTTTCCAAAATGGCCTTAAATAATGTTCGTTATATTTGGCAAAGGTTTTTGCACCAAACCAAAAATAATGAGCATTATTGAGGAATATCTTGGGCACTGAATTTAAATCATTATTTTATTTGCATTTGGAATTATATTCATAACTTGTATAGAATATATTTCCAAATACCCTGAAACATTTTACATGCTTTTGGAAAAGTCCATTAAGCAACATAAAAATATTCAGAGCAATTTTGTCAGTGGTTTGGATTCGTTCTATTTGAAAACAGTGGCAAAAGAAATAAACAAAGAAAACAAAACAGAAAATATAAAACAGAGAGAAATGAAACTAACCTGGGCTTACCTCACGTGGCCTGCTCCTGTAGCAGAGGCCCAGCCCACCTGGCAGCCCAGCCACCTGGTCGGCCAACCGAGGGCAGGGGCGTCTTCTTCCTCCTGCCAGAAGGCAGAGGAGAAGACAGCCACGGTGCCGCGGCGTGCCATGCCGGCAGCTGCCTGCCTGGCTGCCCCCTCGTCACCCTGGACTCCCTCCGCGACACTACTCAACCCCCTCCCCCAGGCTCTCTAACTCTCTCAAGCGCTTTTCCCCCTCCTCTGCTCTCTTCCCGAACGGAGCCCATCGCCGCCGCTCGCCGTTCCTGCGGCCACCGGCCACCCCTCACCCTGTCGCTGAGCTCAGGAGCTCCGCCTCGACCCCCTCTTCCTCCCCACCAAGCCACGCCCCTCCGGAAGCCCTGCAGCGTCGTCGCCAACCTCGTCTTGAACCTCTGACCGCCGGCGGACTCGTCGGGGATTTGCGAGCTCCAGCCTCTCCCCGGCCTCGCCGTCGCCTCTGCTGGATTCGCCATGAGCCCCTTTCCCTTTCCCCTCTCTCCCCGTGCTCGTCTGCGCCCTCTAAACCACCATGGCCATCGAAGCCGACAATTCCTCGCCGCCAGCCATGTTGCCACCGCGGCTACGGCCCTAAAAGCACGCGTTCAAGTCACCACTGAACTCACTGCACCCCCACGGGTCTAACGCGCCCACCCGCGGCTCCTGCCATGCCCTGCACCATCGATCCGTTCGACGCCCGAACGCCGGCCGCCGCGCTTGCCATCGCCGCCGTTCTTCTGGGCCATCTCCAGCGAAGCTGAGAGCACCACTCGACGCGCGCGAGCTCTAGCTACTCGTAGATGGGCTCCGCCATTGATTTGGTTGCCGGAGGAAGATTTCCGAGCCTCGCCGCCGTGTCTGGCCTCGCCGGCGTCGAGTCGCCGGCAGGTTTGACCTGTTCGACCTGGGGTTTGACCTCCCTGGGGTCAACACGTGCGGGCCCCGCCCCTGCCTAGATTAGTTTAGGACTAATTACCCCTGCTGACACTGACAGTGGGCCCAGTGGCTGTTAATTTGATTAGTTAGATTTAATTAACCCTGTTAGTTAATTGTGTCACTGACGTGTCGACCCCACTGGTCAGGTTTGACCTGGACCGGGTCAGTTGACCTGCTGACGTCACAGTGATGTAGTGCTGACGCCATAACTCATTTTCTGGATTAATTTGAATTCAGGAAATTCCAGAAGGTATCCAAAACTTCAAAAATTCATATAAATTCAACCATAACTCAGAATGAAATAATTTATATATGAAAAATGATCATAAAAATCCAATCTATCCATCTGTACCATTTTCATGCATGTTAGAACAACTTATAGCTGCTGTTTAGCACAAATCATATAAATGGCATTTAAATATCCACATATGGAGTTTGAATTTGAATCTTGGATTCAAACCAACTTCATTTAATCTGGTTGGTAGTTGCATTAGCTCAAACCACAGCATATTGCCATGTCACACTCATGTATCATATTGTTGCATTGCATTGATTGTGTTCCTTCTCTATTCCGGTGTTTGTCCCCTCTCAGTAGACGTGTTCCGACAATGTGATCGATGACACCGATGAAGAGCTATACTATCTTCAGAAGTGCCAGGCAAGAAAAAAAACCTTGTTCATTCCGATACAATCCCACTCTCTCGCTCCTACTCTCTTTTACTGCATTAGGCTAACAACGATTCAACTGTTACATGCTGCAGTACTTGAACCCCTTATCCTCTGCATGACCTGTCATTGCCACGGTAAATAGATGAAACCCACTAGCATGAGTAGGAGTTGTTTGAGCCCTGATGTGCCTACTCATTCATGCTTGTTTGTCATGCCTGCTATTGCTTAGAGTCAGGTCTGATTCATCGAGGATGAATTGGAATGTTGTAAAACATGTCCTACTGTGTGTGAGCTAAGTGGTAAAGGTAGCGGTGAGAGGCCATGTAGGAGTACATGGTGGGTTGTCTCATTGAAGCTGTCCTCAGGAACTGAATTCTGTGTTTGTGATCTATGAACAGCTACTACCACACATTAGAATGCTTAAGTGCCCCTCTCGACTTATTAATCAACATGATCTCTGTCCAGGAGTTGCAACTATTTTCTGGTGTTTGTAGGTAGTGTTAGTAGTCTACCAAGTGGCACCCGATACAGGTGGGCTTGGGACAAACTAGGCACCATGGAACGGTGTACCAAGCATAGATCCACCCGTCGAGGTGGGCTTGGTAACCCTGCACACATTGTTTGGGGCCGTGAGAGACACCCCAGCCGGATCTCCTTGCGGATGGAACCCGAATAGGCGATAAACCTGGACGAGAGACTTGTGTGGTTAGTCAGGTCATGGCCGACACCCTCGCCAGGCTTCCGCTTGAAGGTTGCCGAGATACATGACGTGTACATGGTGGTAAGTGGCGAGAGCGTGTGTGAAGAAGTACACCCCTGCAGGGTTAATACGATCTATTCGAATAGCCGTGTCCGCGGTAAAGGACTTCTGGGTTGCATGTACAGTTCATAGATGTCAGGACCCCGACTCAATGCCACATCGATCTAGCATGTAACACCTCATATCACTTTGCGGCCTCACGCACGGTGTTCCCACGAGTGTCGCCTTACCTTTGCCCGGGACCGTTTGCGCCTTTTGGCACACGTATATGATAGTGTCGCTAGCATCCATATGATAAGGAGCCCGGCTGACATGTTTAGTCGTAAACCCAAAATGGCACAAACTTACAAGGACAGGCATCCATGACCCAGCATCGAACGTGTCGGTCATCAGCAAGTGAATCCAGGATGTAGCACTGGGCTAGCAGGACTCCGGTGAACCGGGCTGTAGTGGGCTAACAGGACTCCGGTATTCATCGCGTGACATTTCCCCGAAGGGACAGACACAGGAACGAAGAAGGACACATGCCGGCCAGCCTAAGTGTTCCAGAGCAGTAGCAAGCTACCATGGCTCAGTGGAAGCACTCGGAGACATTTCCCGGTAAGAGAGGCTACTAAGGATATAGAACTAGATAGTTAGATCCCACACATACCAAGCATTTCAATAACATACACACAATATGCTCGATATGTGCAAATACAACATGGCATCACAACATGACTCTACAACTCAAGTATTTTATTCAATAGGCTCCGAGGAGCGAGGTATTACAAACATGGTCTCTCGACCCAGCATTCAGAGCATACAAGTCAAAGCACACGCGGAAGCTTAACATGTCTGAGTACAGACAACTATAAATGAAAAAGGCTGAGAAGCCTGACTATCTACCGGATCCTGCCGAGGGCACAAGATCGTAGCTGAGGTAACAAGCTAAACGTCGAAGTCCACGCGGAACTACTAGTGAGACTGAAGTCTCTCTGCAAAAACATAAAATAGGCAAACGTGAGTACAAATGTACCCAGCAAGACTTACATCAGAACTAACTACATATGCATCATTATCAACAAAGGGGATGGTGGGGTTTAACTGCAGCAAGCCAGCTTTGACTCAGTGGCTATCCTAAACTACGACTGCAAGTAACTCTTTTGAGGTGGCACACACGAGTCCACATATTCACCATATCAATACACCACTACGGATCCGCTCCCGTCTCCCTACGAGAACGTCATCCATAGCACTCACGCTTATCTTGCGTATTTTAGAGTATCCACTTTCACTTGTCTATGAACTGTACAGGCAACCCAGAAGTCCTTTACCGCGGACAGGGCTATTCGAATAGATCATATTAACCCTGCAGGGGTGTACTTCTTCACACACGCTCTCCCCACTTACCGCCATGTACACGTCATGTATCTCGGCAACCTTCAAGTGGAAGCCTGGCGAGGGTGTCGTCCACGACCTGACTAACCACACAAGTCTCTCGTCCAGGTTTATCGCCTATTTGGGTTCCATCCGCAAGGAGATCCGGCCGGGGTGTCGCTCACGGCCCCAAATGATGTGAGCAGGGTTCCCAAGCCCACCATCTGGGTGCCACTTGGTACACCGTGCCACTGTGCCTAGTCTATCCCAAGCCCACCTGTACCGGGTGCCACTTGGTAGACTACTAACACTACCTACAAACACCAGAAACTAGTTGCGACTTTTGGACAGAGATCAGGTTGATTAATAACTCGAGAGAGTCAATTAAGGATCCCAATGTGTGGTAGTAATTGTTCATGGATCACAAACACAGAACTCGGTTCCTGAGGACGGTTTCAATGAGACAACCCACCATGTACTCCTACATGGCCTCTCACCGCTACCTTTACCAAATCGTGTTCACACACTTAGCTCTCAACAGTAGGACATGTTCACCACATTCCAATTCATCCCCGATGGATCAGACCTGACAAAACTCTAAGCAATAGCAGGCATGACAAACAAGCATGAATGAGTAGGCACATCAGGGCTCAAACAACTCCTACTCATGCTAGTGGGTTTCATCTATTTACTGTGGCAATGACAGGTCATGCAGAGGAAAGGGGTTCAACTACCGCAGCATGTAACAGTTGAATCATTGTTGTCCTGATGCAGTAAAAGAGAGCAGGAGCGAGAGAGTGGGATTGTATCGGAATGAACAAGGGGGTTTTGATTGCCTGGCACTTCTGAAGATAGTATAGTTCTTCATCGGTGTCATCGAACTCATCGTCGGTACATCGTCTACTGAGAGGGAACAAACACCGGCAAACAAGGAAGAACAAAATCAATGCAATGCACAATATGATGCATGATCATGACATGGCAATATGCTGTGATTTGAGCTAATGCAACTAGCAGCAAGTTAAATGGAGTTGGTTTGAACCCTAGGTTCAAATTCAAACTCCACATGTGATTATTTAAATGCCATTCATATGATTTGTCCTAAACAGCAGATATAAGTTGTTCTAACATGCATGAAAATGGTACAGATGGATAGATTGAATTTTTCTGATCATTTTTCATATTAATTTATCTCATTTGGAGTTACGGTTGAATTTCTATGATTTTTACAAGTTTTAAACATTTTTTGGAATTTCCTGAATTAACAAAACACCAGCAAAGCTTTATGATGTCAGCACTACGTCATGCTGACCTCAGCAGGTCAACACGGTCAGCCACGGTCAAACCTGACGCGTGGGTCCCGCATGTCAGTGTAACAAGGCAGGAGCAGAGGCTGACTAGTGGGGCCAGGTCAAAGCTGACTTGGCCGGTCAAAACTGACAGCCTGGGCCCACTGGAGTTAATCTAATCCTAGTCAGAAACTAATCCTGGTTAATTAAGGGTTGTGGGGCCCGACTGTCATTGACCCTTGGGGTTAAATTAATTGGTGATTAGTGCTAATTAATCATGCGCCACGTCAGCTAGTCGGGCGGCTAACCGTCGGCGGTAAGAAAACGCGGCGGCGCTCGTCGTTCCGGCGATTCCGGCGACGGGAGCATGCGGGGCTAGTCCCGTTGGAATGGCCATGACGCGGCGCGTCCAACGGTGGCTGTGTCTGCAGCTAGGGTGGCCGGTAGATATGGCGAGGAGCTCATCCGCGGCGGCCGGAGCTCAAGTGAGGCGCGAGCGGTGGCTACGGTGCACAACAGGAGCAATAGGTGAGGGTTTTGGGGTCCTGGCGTGGTGCTGAGCATGGTGGTGTGCTCGGTCGTGGCCATAGGTGACAGTGGCCACGGCGGCGACATGAACGGCGGCGATGAGCTCTCGGCTCTGACGGCTAGCACGGCTAGTGAACGGAAACGAGCTCGAGGAGTAGGGGAGAAGACGGCGGAGCTCACATCGGAGTCGAAGCGGAGCTCGGCAGGCTCGGGGAGGCGTCGGAGACAGCGAATCGGCGACGACGATCTTCGGCGGCCGACGAGGGAGACGGCGGCGGTGGCGGTACAGCAGAGCTTCTGGCGCCGCGTGACTCGATGAAGAAGACGAAGACAGCAAGGCGGAGACGCCTGGGATGGAGAGGGAGCGGGGGAGTGGCTGTGGCCACGGCGGTGCTCGTTGGTGGTCTCGGGCGGTCGTAGCAATCGCGGGAGAGAGAGAGACAGAGGAGGAGATGGGGACGAGGGAAAGTGAGAGGGGGTCGGGGAGGCGCCGAGGAGACTCTTCGAGGCGCTGCGCTGGCGCGGGCGAGGGCAGGCAGGCAGGGTGGTGGCGTGGCGAGCTCGGCGGCGTCGCGGTGTCCCTCCTCTGCCTACTAGGAGAGGTAGGCGATGACTGGCACCGGGCCAGTGGGCTGGGCTGGCCAGGTTAGTGGCCCAGGTAGGTCCTTCTCTCTCTCTCTCTTTCTTTTATTTCTATTTTTCTTTTGTTCTGTAAGTTTGTGGCATTACTAAAAATATCTAGGCACTTTCAAAAATCACCAAACTGTGCATGCCCAAGGTTTGGAATATATCCAACATGGAACATTTTCGTTTGGGATTATTTGGACATTTAAAATATTTACTAGCATTTAAATGCCCAAATGCAAATAGAGTACGATTTAATACAGAGTCCAAATATGTCATGGAAAACTGTGCATCACCTCTGGCTACTAATATAGTATTTTCCATAAATGATGAACATTTTTTAAAGCCATTTGGACTCACTGAAAATATTTTTAGGTTGAACCTATTTGAATTCCATTTGGTACTAGGGTTTGAAAATCCCCATTTCAAGTTTCTTTGAAATTTAAACATGATGCAGCAACCAAGCTAGTCCAAGTGCATAGCAAGGCTAGGGACGTGACAACTCACCCCCACTAAGGAAGAATCTCGTCCCGAGATTCAAGCATAGGGTAAGATGAAAAGGGGGACGCAACTAACGCAATCTTCACGATCCAGGGTGCACCTCGTAAGAACGTTGAGTTGATCACCATCATTGTCTCTATGCCTTGCTCTGAGAACTTTAACCAACATGACAAAGAAAGGGAAGGGAAAACTCTAGAAAGATCGACCTTCTTGGAGATCGAACAACTCAGGATCAACACAATAATCACGAGATCTACTCACGGAATGAGACGTAGAAACATCTCTGGAGCTGAGAGGCAAGACATGCATCAGGAGGGACGGAAGAAACAATTTGATGAGGGTTTCAAAGTAGCGAGGAGACAATTTCCATGATTCCATAATGGGACACCTTGGGGAAGGTGACTCGTAGAAGTATCCCTTAAGTGGCAAAAAGAATTACCTTTGATTCAGAGATCATCGAAACTCTTTATACCAGCCTAAGGCAATTCTCGAGCGATCGTTTAGAGGGGTTTGGTAGAATGGCATACTCGGATTAGGATGGATGATGTGGATGACCTTGTTGAAATCAACACAAAGGATGATTTTAGTAACTGGGGAAAAGCTCAACAGTAGATAGTGAGTCCACTGTTTGAAAAGTTTTAGCATAACCGAAGAAACTAGGAGCAATCCCAGTTAGTGCCGATGATAACACATAGTTCTTTTGCGAGCTCTCAAGAACTTGAGCATCTCCATATTCATCAAGGTTTTACTAATATCCGTGTCAAGGATCCTGGCAACACAACATACTACCATGATGAATAGTGATGGATAATGCAGATGCAAAGGAAGATAACACCTTCTCGGATTTCACCTTAGCGAGGCCAAGGGACGAAATCTGAATAATCAACCAAGAGACATTTAGCACTCCGCTTTTAATGTTCTCCTTGATGTGCTAGTGCAACCCATTTATTAAAATGGTTTGATACGTAGAACATCAAGTAAAGGTCGGACTTCGGGAGCACAAGAATCCATAAGGAATAACTATGGAAGTAGTATCCTACGAAATCCTTATGGGGAGGTGGCCAACTTCCTCAATCAAGATACTACAGTAATAGGCCTTCCGGCTGGATGTGTTGGCCACGACATCCTCTTTACGGGTTACAGAGAGACCAATATTATAGTTCTTGGAAAAAATGCTCCAACCATCATATCTGCCTGAGATTCGGATCTGGTTGGTGTCAGAACAATCCAGACTCATCGAGTCTAGAAAGAAAAATGAAAGTTTGCAACACAAATCGACGAGATGACGTTGCGAGAGTCTCGGGGAATGAACTACGGTAGTAAGCTCCAAAACATGAGCTGGTTCTCCTACAGACATGTGGACACGTTGTCCCAGACAAGCATGACCACGTAGTAGTCTTATAATAAAACACTACCGAGTTCAGGTGGGGAACCATCATCGAGGGTATCGAAATCCTTACATAAGTCTAGCTCTTAAGAAAGTACTTCTTCTCCTTGAACAAATCAGCCAGTGGCTTGGTGTGCTAGGAAACACATATAGAATGGAGGTAGCGAGCCTATCAAACCATAGCATACTTCGCACATGCATGACTGACTTGGGATGGTACCAGAGGAAATAAAACAATCTTTCTCGAACTCACGGCGACAACTTGCACCAAATGCACATGAATCAGAGAAAGTCGCTTCTTTCATCCAACATATGCTTCATGAACGGGACATGAAGATAATGCTTTTAGAAGTTTCCAACACTAGCGGGATGTTCAGCATGAATCATGGAGGGATAAAAATGTTGTCGATGGGCTCAACAATAATTCATCTAGGTTTCCATATAAATGGAATTCCACAATTATGTGAACAAGGTGATAGCTTTGGTCAGACCCAAAAGATATAATGGTGTATGCTCGAAGAAACAACCACGAGTAAAACAACATTACGAATATCGTTGGTTCTGATTTGATTTGAGGATAGCCCATACTCGAATCAAAGATTGGATAAGACGATAGGTCCATTAACTGATCACGAGGGTCAATCAATGAAAATACCATCTTTCTTCAACACACATACAAGATATCCCTTAAAATGAACTAAGTCGGACAGGCTTTTATCTTCCAACTCTCCAAGTTGTTGTTTAGCTTAAACAACTAGCTCAGGGGTATCCTGCACAGATTCTTCGCGAATGTTGGTTTACAAGAAACCAACTTGATCACGAGCTCAAGACATTGGTCAGGGGGACAACCTGGTGATACTTCTGGGAAGATAATCGGAAAATCATGAGCCACCAATATGCTACTAAGCTCGAGAATAATCTTGCTTTTCAGGGCAAGACGATATGATCAAATAAGAAAGGATTGGCATTATCCTAACTCATTGATCGGAGAGTGCACCAGAAATAGGGACTAGGTAGCACAATCTATCTTAGAATGATGATTCAATAACCAACACGCTAAGAATGAGAATATTGTCCATTTACTACCAAGCAACTAGTTGCCAGGAGTATTGATTTCACACATCATGGTTCACTTGTCGGCATTCCGGTTGCAACAACACGGAAGCCGAGAAATGAATAATGAGGGCGAGAAGTATTACTGCGTCAAGAATTCATAAGAGATAGTGCAATTCTCATGACGATCCTGACGTAAAGAGGGTAACACTTCAGGGTAGAAGGGATCAAAAGCTTGATTGCATTTTGATCTACGGAATACAACTGCTTTGACCAAATCCTGGATATGGAAGAGGTACTGGAGTTTGTTTCTCCTAGTCATTCTGGAATAGAATGGCTTGACGGACCACAAGAATAATAAGCATCGATAACACGAATGCACAATTACTCCTGAATATCAATTGATAGACGAAGATCGGAATACGACTGAAGAGGGACAACTCAAAGGAACATATATCTTTCTGAGTTGTGGATGCATAGATTAGTATGTCGAGCAAAGCTCAACATTTCTTCCGGATAACTCATGCAGAAGGTAGAACTAGCAGATTCACAATATAGAATGGAGAACTCATCAAGAGCACTCTGGTTGTGATCTTTTGGTTCAAAAGAACTCCTGCCAAGAATGGTTCATGGTTTTTGGAAGAACGATATACCACGGACCTCGAGGACTATCGCAAAGGTTACTAATATCCTAAAGGAACTAGCAAACACTATCAACACGAGGTAAGTAGGGTGAATCTCGGGTTCAAAACCCAAGGAGTAGAATACCTACTAACTAAGTGGCATCACGGGATGCTTTCGAGAATGATGGCCAGAATCATCACACTGGGAATACAAGCATTGCTAGATTACTAGGTGACTCCCTAAGACACCTAGGGTCATAATAATGGCTTCAACATATACGCCGAGGCAACATAGTACCTCAACTCACCGATTAGTGTGATTAACCTGGCCCAAATGGACATCAGGAACATGGAGGAATGATTGCAAGTGCATCAGACTATCTAGAAACCTGGGATGACTCGGACAGCATAACGGCTGTAAATGCTCGAAAAGATTGAGACATCCTGCAAATGGTGGCATAACCACTCGATCGTCACAATATCAAGGTTCCAAGATCAACTATGAACACACAGAGGTAGTAGAAACTGAACTGAGGCTTAAATCCAACAATCTTATAAGTCTACGGATTAGTAACACGTGATCCTGATAGAAAGAGGAGATAGTCTAGTTCCTTAACCCCGTAGGGAAGATAAGATGACTCAGATCAGAAGGGCATAAGGTAAAAGGAGTAAAAAGAGCCTTACGTTCCATCCCACAATCAATTCCCTTATATAACTAAAGAATTTCTAGACTCAACTTCGACCAGTTTGGCTTGGTAGTCCTACAGGCAGTCAAGCTCTGATACCAAAGCTGTCAGGACCCCGACTCAATGCCACATCGATCTAGCATCTAACACCTCATATAACTTTGCGGCCTCACGCACGGTGTTCCCACGGGTGTCGCCTTACCTTTGCCCGGGACCGTTTGCGCCTTTTGGCACACGTATATGATAGTGTCGCTAGCATCCATATGATAAGGAGCCCAGGCTGACATGGCTAGTCATAAACCCAAAATGGCACAAACTTATAGGGACAGGCATCCATGACCCAGCATCGAACGTGTCAGTCATCAGCGAGTGAATCCAGGTTGTAGCACTAGGCTAGCAGGACTCTGGTGAACCGGGCTGTAGCGGGCTAACAGGACTCCGGTATTCATCGCGTGACATTTCCCCGAAGGGACAGACACAGGAACGAAGAAGGACACATGTCGGCCAGCCTAAGTGTTCCGGAGCAGTAGCAAGCTACCATGGCTCAGTGGAAGCACTAGGAGACATTTCCCGGTAAGAGAGGCTACTAAGGATAAACAACTAGATAGTCAGATCCCACACATACCAAGCATTTCAATAACATACACACAATATGCTCGATATGTGCAAATACAACATGGCATCACAACATGACTCTACAACTCAAGTATTTTATTCAATAGGCTCCGAGGAGCGAGGTATTACAAACATGGTCTCTCGAACCAGCATTCAGAGCATACAAGTCAAAGCACACGCGGAAGCTTAACATGTCTGAGTACAGACAACTATAAATGAAAAAGGTTGAGAAGCCTGACTATCTATCGAATCCTGCCGAGGGCACAAGTTCGTAGCTGAGGTAACAAGCTAAACGTCGAAGTCCGCGCGGAACTACAAGTGAGACTGAAGTCTCTCTTCAAAAACATAAAATAGGCAAACGTGAGTACAAATGTACCCAGCAAGACTTACATCAGAACTAACTACATATGCATCATTATCAACAAAGGGGATGGTGGGGTTTAACTGCAGCAAGCCAGCTTTGACTCAGTGGCTATCCTAAACTACGACTGCAAGTAACTCTTTTGAGGTGGCGCACACGGGTCCACATATTCACCATATCAATACACCACTATGGATCCGCTCCCGTCTCCCTACGAGAACGCCATCCATAGCACTCACGCTTATCTTGCGTATTTTAGAGTATCCACTTTCACTTCTCTATGAATTGTACAGGCAACCCAGAAGTCCTTTACCGCGGACATGGCTATTCGAATAGATCATATTAACCCTGCAGGGGTGTACTTCTTCACACACGCTCTCGCCACTTACCGCCATGTACACGTCATGTATCTCGGCAACCTTCAAGCGGAAGCCTGGCGAGGGTGTCGGCCACGACCTGACTAACCACACAAGTCTCTCGTCCAGGTTTATCGCCCATTCGGGTTCCATCCGCAAGGAGATCCGGCCGGGGTGTCGCTCACGGCCCCAAACGATGTGAGCAGGGTTCCCAAGCCCACCATCCAGGTGCCACTTGGTACACCGTGCCACTGTGCCTAGTCTGTCCCAAGCCCACCTGTACCGGGTGCCACTTGGTAGACTACTAACACTACCTACAAACACCAGAAACTAGTTGCGACTCCTGGATAGAGATCAGGTTGATTAATAAGTCGAGAGAGTCAATTAAGGATCCCAATGTGTGGTAGTAGTTGTTCATGGATCACAAACACAGAACTCAGTTCCTGAGGACGGTTTCAATGAGACAACCCACCATGTACTCCTACATGGCCTCTCACCGCTACCTTTACCAAATCGTGTTCACACACTTAGCTCTCAACAGTAGGACATGTTCACCACATTCCAATTCATCCCCGATGAATCAGACCTGACACAACTCTAAGCAATAGCAGGCATGACAAACAAGCATGAATGAGTAGGCACATTAGGGCTCAAACAACTCCTACTCATGCTAGTGGGTTTCATCTATTTACTGTGGCAATGACAGGTCATGCAGAGGAAAGGGGTTCAACTACCGCAGCATGTAACAGTTGAATCGCTGTTGTCCTAATGCAGTAAAAGAGAGCAGGAGCGAGAGAGTGGGATTGTATCGGAATGAACAAGGGGGTTTTGCTTGCCTGGCACTTCTGAAGATAGTATAGTTCTTCATCGGTGTCATCGAACTCATCATCGGTACATCGTCTACTGAGAGGGAACAAACACCGGCAAACAAGGAAGAACAAAATCAATGCAATGCACAATATGATGCATGATCATGACATGGCAATATGTTGTGATTTGAGCTAATGCAACTAGCAGCAAGTTAAATGGAGTTGGTTTGAACCCTAGGTTCAAATTCAAACTCCACATGTGATTATTTAAATGCCATTCATATTATTTGTCCTAAACAGCAGCTATAAGCTGTTCTAACATGCATGAAAATGGGACAGATGGATAGATTGGATTTTTCTGATAATTTTTCATATATAATTTATCTCATTTGGAGTTACGGTTGAATTTCTATGATTTTTACAAGTTTTAAACATTTTCTGGAATTTCCTGAATTAACAAAACACCAGAAAAGCTTTATGACGTCAGCACTACGTCATGCTGACCTCAGCAGGTCAACACGGTCAGCCACGGTCAAACCTGACGCGTGGGTCCCGCATGTCAGTGTAACAAGGCAGGAGCAGAGGCTGACCAGTGGGGCCAGGTCAAAGCTGACTGGGCGGATCAAAACTGACAGCCTCGGCCCACTGGAGTTAATCTAATCCTAATCAGAAACTAATCCTGGTTAATTAAGGTTTGTGGGGCCCGACTGTCATTGACCCTTGGGGTAAATTAATTGGTGATTAGTGCTAATTAATCATGCGCCACGTCAGCTAGTCGGGCGGCCAACCGCCGGCGGTAAGCAAACGCGGCGGCGCTCGTCGTTCCGGCGATTCCGGTGACGGGAGCATGCGGGGCTAGTCCCGTTAGAACGGCCATGATGCGGTGCGTCCAACGATGGTTGTGTCTGCAGCTAGGGTGGCCGGTAGCAATGGCGAGGAGCTCGGCCGCGGTGGCCGGAGCTCAGGTGAGGCGCGAGCGGTGGCTACGGTGCACAACATGAGCAATAGGTGAGGGTTTTGGGGTCCTGGCGTGGTGCTGAGCACAGTGGTGTGCTCGGTCGCGGCCGTAGGTGACAGTGGCCACGGCGGCGACATGAACGGCGGCGATGAGCTCTCAGCTCCGATGGCTAGCACGGCTAGTGAACGGAAACGAGCTCGAGGAGTAGGGGAGAAGACGGTGGAGCTCACATTGGAGTCGAAGCGGAGCTCGGCAGGCTCGGGGAGGCGTCAGAGACGGCGAATCGGCGACGACGATCTTCGGCGGCCGACGAGGGAGACGGCGGCGGTGGCGGTACAGCAGAGCTTTTGGCGCCGCGTGACTCGGTGGAGAAGACGAAGACAGCGAGGCGGAGACGCCTGGGACGGAGAGGGAGCGGGGGAGTGGCTGTGGCCGCGGCGGTGCTCGTCGGTGGTCTCGGGCGGTCGTAGCAATCGCGGGAAAGAGAGACAGAGGAGGAGATGGGGACGAGGGAAAGTGAGAGGGGGTCGGGGAGGCGCCGAGGAGACTCTTCGAGGCGCTGCGATGGCGCGGGCGAGGGCAGGCAGGCAGGGTGGTGGTGTGGCGAGCTCGGCGGCGTCGCGGTGTCCCTCCTCTGCCTACTGGCAGAGGTAGGCGATGACTGGCACCGGGCCAGTGGGCTGGGCTGGCCAGGTAAGTGGCCCAGGTAGGTCCTTCTCTCTCTCTCTCTTTCTTTTATTTCTATTTTTCTTTTGTTTTGTAAGTTTGTGGCATTACTAAAAATATCTAGGCACTTTCAAAAATCACCAAACTGTGCATGCCCAATGTTTGGAATATATCCAACATGGAACATTTTGGTTTGGGATTATTTGGACATTTAAAATATTTACTAGCATTTAAATGCCCAAATGCAAATAGAGTATGATTTAATTCAGAGCCCAAATATGTCATGGAAAAATGTGCATCACCTCTGGCTACTGATATAGTATTTTCCATAAATGATGAACATTTTTGAAAGCCATTTGGACTCACTGAAAATATTTTTAGGTTGAACCTATTTGAATTCCATTTGGTACTAGGGTTTGGACATCCCCATTTCAAGTTTCTTTGAAATTTAAACATGATGCAGCAACCAAGCTAGTCCAAGTGCATAGCAAGGCTAGGGACGTGATAATAGACGAGTGAAAGTGGATACTCTAAAATGCGTAAGATAAGCGTGAGTGCTATGGATGGTGTTCTCGTAGGGAGACGGGAGTGGATCCATAGTGGTGTATTGATATGGTGAATATGTGGACTCGTGTGCGCCACTGTCAGCGTTCTGGGAACGGGGGTCCCCAGACTTGCCTGTCTGCGGCCTGCGGCGTGGCTCAAAGGGGGCCCAGCACGGCCCATCTTCATCAACACAAGCTCAAGACCCTCGCGAGGGGCCAAGCCTCACGGGGCGGATGACAAGAAGCTTCCTCAGGCACGGCCTCATCAGGCAGGCTCACGAGGAGGCGGAGAGATCAAGGCGGGGTACCTCGCGAGGTGCCCATGACGCAAGCCATGACGACCAAAGGCGCCAGTCGGGTGCCAGCCCGCGCAATGTCCTCCTTTCCTCTTTGGTGCAAAGGGAGCAAGCGCAGGCGAGAGCATCAAGCAAAGACATCCATTCCGGTGCAACAAGACCAAGAGCAGCCCAACGGCAGGAAGGAAGTCATTGTGGAGCCCAAGCAGGCGTCACCACCAGAGCCTTTGACAGGCGAGGACCAACTTTAGTCAAGATAAGTGTACCAGATGTTCCCCTTCAAAATGGCCAATTGTTGGCGCCCTTCCCACTCAATATTTGGGGAGAGGCCCAGGGCCTTTGCCTATAAATAGGACTAGCCACCACAAGGTAGAGACGAACAGGATCCTCGCCAAGAAACGAGTAGAGAGAGCGACTGAACTCCCCCTAGCAGTTCATCATCCCAGCCAAGAACAGACCCTCGCGAGGGTGTTCTTCCTTGTATTGTTCATCATCAGCCCAAGAGGCAATCCACCACACCACACACTAGAGTAGGGTATTACACCGCAATGGTGGCCTGAACCAGTATAAACTCTGTGTCTCTTGTGTTGTTCCTTCCGTAGTTTAGATCCTAGCGAGTCGGCGGGGTGCAGGTAGGTAGAGGGCGAAATCTCCGTGCGCACCCCAGTGTTCGAACCTCAAGGGTCTGCCCGAACCCGAAATCCGACATTGGGCGCGCCAGGTAGGGGTGTGTCGGAATTCGTCTTCCGTCGCCCTGTTCTTCTCCGACCATCGCATCCATGTCTGATGCTCGCCGGGCCCGTGCCAAGCGCCGAGCCGCCCTCGCTTCCTATGTCGCCCAGACGGCTCCCGTCGGCGGGCGCCCTCATCATTCCCCGTCACCTGCTGTCAATGCCGCCACCGGCCCGGGGGGGAATGAGCAGCAAGCATCGTCCCAGCATCCCTCCGTGAGGCAAGACGGGCGCACTGCTACACCCTCGCTCCCCCCAGCTGGTTTTTCGTGTCGCGCATTCCGCGCGCCCATGGAGGCTCGAGCTGCGCTCATCGCGGCAAACGAGCTTCTGCGCTACCGTCCCGTCGACGACATCTACGAAGAATGGCTCGACCGCGTCTTCGAGCTCGTCCGTGCCGCAGGGGGCTCTTCTGCGCCGTCCGTCCCACTGCACCGCACCCCGCCCTGCGCGGGCGAGGAAGCTCTGGGGGCGCCTCAGCCGCCTCCCCCTCAAAAGGGCGCCCTGGCCCCAAGGCGCGTGGCCCCTGGGCGGAACCCGCTCCGTCACGCGCCAGCGCGGCAAGAGCAGAGCTGCCAAGAAGTCCCTCGCCCGCGAGATGCTGCCCGAGCGCTCCCAGCTCCAGCCCGTCGCGTCGACGCTCCTGCTCCAGCACGTCAAGACCCCGCGTTGCTCCCAGCTGCAGCACACGGGGACCCGCAGGACCAAGCTCTTCGTCACCCAAGGCCTCCCGTGGCCACGGCAGGCTGCCGCGCCTTCACCACCGAGCTGCGCACCGTCGCGTGGCCCGGCAAGTTCGAGCCAGACCTGCCTCCTCGCTACGACGGTACGGCTAACCCTCCAGAGTTCCTCCAGCTCTACGAGCTGGGCATCAAGGCTGCTAACAAAGACGAGAAGGTCATGGCGAACTGGTTTCCCATGGCGCTCAAGGACGGGGCCCGCACCTGGCTCTAGGCACGATCTCCTCCTGGGACGAGATGCGCACCCGCTTCATCACCAACTTCCAGGGTACTCGCAATCGGCCACCCGCCATGAGCGACATGCGCTGTATCAAGCAGCAACCAAGGGAAACCCTGCAGAAGTACATCCAGCGCTTCAACAACGCACGCCTCAAGATTCCCAAGGTGACCGAGGAGGCCATCATCTCGGCCTTCTCCGATGGCGTGCGCGACGTCAAGATGAAGGAGGAGCTGGCGATGCATGAAGACATGTGCACTTCCTTGGAGCTGTTCAACTTGGCGACATAGTGCGCCAGGGCTGAGGAAGGGCATCTCTCCCTACTCGAGCTGCCTGCCACAGACCCAGAAGAGAAGAAACCCAAGGCCAAGGATGTGAAGAGCAAGGGGGCTGCCGTGCTCGCGGCAGAACCAGACACCAAGCGGGGCAGAGATCAGCCCGAATCTTCCAAGGGCAGTCGGTACTGTGTGTACCACGACCTCCACACCCACAACACCAATGAATGCCAAGAGCTCCGAGCCGTGCGTGAAGGAAGGATCGGCCGACGTCCCGACCGCAGCGACCGGGGCTATGGCCGAGGAGGAGGAAGGAACGCAGGACGCTGGGAAGACCGCGGCCCTCGCCAAGGGTGGCGCGACCAACCTCACGAGGATCGCTGGCAGGACCCGCCTCGCGAGGGAGACTGGAGGGATCAGCCTCGTGAGGATCGCCCGCAGGGCAACGCAGACCTCCCTCCGCTACCGCCGCAGCCAAGGAGAAATGAGGACCGTCATCAGGACGAGGGGGCTGGGGGCTTCCAGGAGCCACGTGCGATCGTCTGCATCCTAGGCGGAGCTCAAGCCCCAGCCTCTCAACGCATCTTCAAGTAGTTCGCTCGCGAGGTAAACGCAGTCCTCCCCAAGCTCGAGGCCACGCGCCCTCTCAGGTGGTCAGCGTGCACCATCACGTTCAGCTCAGCGGATCAGCTCAAGTGCGCGGCCACAGCCGGAGTCCTCCCAATGCTTTGTTCCCCAATCATCAGCAACGTGCTAGTCACCAGGACCCTCATCGATGGCGGGGCAGGGCTCAACATCTTGTCCGTGGAAACATTCAACAATCTCCAGGTGCCCTACAATCAGCTTCAGCCAACCAAGCCTTTCTCCGGAGTCACCGACGGCTCCACGGTCCCGATTGGGCAGGTCCGCCTCCCTGTCACCTTCGGGGCACGCGACAACTACCGCACCGAGCTCATCGACTTCGACGTCGCCCACATTCTCCTACCGTACAATGCCATCCTCGGGTACCCAGCACTGGCCAAGTTCATGGCCGTAACCCACCATAGCTACAATGTCCTCAAGATGCCAGGAAGTGGCGGAGTCATCACGGTGCCCTGCGAAGAGAAAGACGCGGTGTGCTCCCTAGAACGAGCCTTTCAGGCCGCATCACTGGAAGACCCGGATCGCGGAAGCAGGAGGCTTCCCGAGACCGCCCCCAAGAAGAAGAAGACATCGTTTGGCCCGGCCCCTCAGGAGGCAGGCCCCTCAGGGCCCGCACCTGCTGTCGGTGTCAAAACCGGCGAATCTCGGGTAGGGGGTCCCAAACTATGCGTCTAGGTGGATGGTAACAGGAGACAAGGGACACGATGTTTTTACCCAGGTTCGGGCCCTCTCGATGGAGGTAAAACCCTACTCCTGCTTGATTGATATTGATGATATGGGTAGTACAAGAGTGGATCTACCACGAGATCAAGGAGGCTAAACCCTAGAAGCTAGCCTATGGTATGATTGTTGTAATGGTTGTTCGTCCTACGGACTAAAACCCTCCGGTTTATATAGACACGGGAGAGGGCTAGGGTTACACAGAGTCGGTTACAATGGTAGGAGATCTACATATCCGTATTGCCAAGCTTGCCTTCCACGCCAAGGAAAGTCCCATCCGGACACGGGATGAAGTCTTCAATCTTGTATCTTCATAGTCTTGGAGTCCGGCCGATGATGATAGTCCGGCTATCCGGACACCCCCTAGTCCAGGACTCCCTCAGTAGCCCCCGAACCAGGCTTCAATGACGACGAGTCTAGCGCGTATATTGTCTTCGGCGTTGCAAGGCGGGTTCTCCTCCAAATTCCACGTGCTTGCCGAATAGTGTCCGGCTTCCTTACAAATGTTGCGCTCCTTGGCTTCCAAGCCCAATAATGGCCCTCTTCCACGTGTCGCACGAATGCGAAAGGCCAGGGTATTTTTATATTTTACCCCCCAGCTGCGCAAATAATATGCCTATAAGAGAGGCAAGAATCCAGATCCAAATCACACCATCTTCCTTCCGCGAGTACTCATCGGAGCGCTTCTGACCAAAAATCCACTCCATCATGGACCGTCGACGCGGCTCCTCCCCTCGCGCTCCTAGTCCTCAGCCAGGAGATTGGAGGAGATGTTCAGTTCCGCACAACGAGCTGGTGACGCTCCAAACGGAGGGATACCTTCCTCCGGCCTTTATGGTCCCAGTTCGAGCCGGGCTGGCCACCTACAAAGGTGGAAAGCAAGCGGAGGCCACCCCTAGTCCCTCCAAAGGAGAGCGGGTGTGCTTCGTCCCTTATCTAATAAGGGGGCTCGGGTTTCCCATACATCCATTTCTCCGGGGGCTTCTGGAGTTCTACGGACTCCAGCTTCATCATCTCACGCCCGCCTCTATTCTGCACATCGCGGGTTTCGTAGCTCTTTGCGAGCTGTTCCTGGGCATCGAGCCCCATTTTGCACTATGGAAGAGACTATTTTGCCTCGTACCCCGTTCTCACAAGGGGTCAATATATCAAGTGGGAGGAGCCGAAATATGGCGCATCGCCGGGACCGGATATCCATCCGGAACCCCAAAGAAGGCGTCCAAAGACTGGCCTTCGGAATAGTTTTATGTAGAAGATGCTCCACTGCCGGACCCAGTTCGGATCGGCCTCCCGGAGTTCAGCAAGGCTCCTCTAAAGAAACGCCTAAGTTGGCACTCGCGGAGCCCTCAACAGGAGGAAGACAGGAGCGTCCATTATTTGATGGGCCGGATAAGGTTGCTAGCCCATTCCGGATTGACCATGATTGGAGTCATGGCCACGTGCATTATACGAGGGGTGCAGCCGCTCCAATATAGGGGCCACCCCATGTGGGATTTCAACGGGGAGAATGATGCCACCCATCATGGCCGCAAAGGGCCGGGATCGGCCGCAGATCTGGTGAAGATTCTGTCCAGCCTGTACAAGGGGGAGAAGGAGGACTTCCTCCAGACGGGCCCATTGAATGGGTTCTCCATGAATAACCCTCGGAGATGGGTAAGGAGACGTTTATTTATCCGACCCGTGCTTTCAAAGTTAAGTACCTTACTTTATGGTTTTGACGCAGGAACTGCGCCAGGATGTCGGGAGCATACACAGTCCGGCTCCACAACCCGAGGATCCGGGAAGATCCCTTGATCTGGCCTCTGAAGAGGATCCGGACATAAAGGTGGAGCTAATCGACGGGGTGTTCCACCAACTCAGCATGGACAATGCCCTGGTCGCCATTACGGCTGACTACCCCGGCTTATCTCCGGCTCCCCAGGTAATTATGGCCGGGGTCCTGACACCACTACCTCATCCTTGCGTATTTTTTATCACGGTGTACAACGGTGTCTCGCAGGAGGTGCCTTCAAGGCGGGAAGCCGAACCCGCGGTGGCTGACCAACAAGGGTCAGTCCGGCCCAGCAGGCGGAAGAGGGGTGCGGTGCGAATCAAAACGTCACCGCAATGGTATAGCTCGCGACCGTTGTTTAAGGAAAAGATTCCTAGGAGGTGCATTAATGCTCATGAATTTTCCAGGAGAAAGAGCGCTCGCCGGACTGTGCCCGGAGAGGTTTCCAACCAAGCCTCCGCCAATCAGGCTCCAACACCTAGTCCGGAGGGGGAGGCAAGCGCAAGGCCCGAGCCGTATACTCCTCCAACGGAGGATGCCGACAGGCTGTCCGCCACCAGGTCTGAGGTGGAGAGCCCCATGACTCATAAGCGCCGCCGGACAGTTCTTCGTGACGCGTGTTTCTCCCCCGAGGCGTTAAATGCTTTTAACGCGGGATACACGCACCTCCGTGCCGCTCAAGATGGTTTAACCAGAGCCACGGAGCAGTATGTAAAGCACATACGGATAAGGGATTTTAATAGTTGTATATGCCAGTAGCCCCCGAGACTTAAAGTAGTTAAAATAACTGATTTAAGGATCATTTGATATGCAGGATCTTACGGAGAAGAATACCCAATTGTCCCAGGAGCTCCAAGAGTGCAAGGCCCAACTTGAGGCCGCACTAGCTGCCGCAGGAGGAGACACAGAGACCCCCTCCGGTAACACATTATTTTTAAAATGACAAGCAGTGTGCGGCGTGCGTATAAGTCTGACAATGATATTGCAGATGTTGCCGGACTGGATCCGGACAAGCAACAGCTACTGCGCCAGCTGAAGGCCGGCGAGAGGGTGCTTATGAAGGTGCAGCAGGAGAGGAACAAGCTCCAAGACGCCCACACCCAGCTTGGAGAAGAGCTAAAAGGTGTTCGGGCCGAGTTGTCTGGCTCCGTGAAGGAGAATCAGTGGCTTCATCGCGGCTTCTATAGTAAGTGCTCGAGCAAACTCTTTTGAAAAGAAGAGTTCGACGAGGAAGTCAATTGACAGAAGTATGTTTGTAGGTGTGCTCACAGGTTGCCCTACGGAGGAAATGCCAAGTTCAACGGGTGACCAACTTCCCGAGCTGGTGCAACTGCTCGAACGTGTTCGGCAGGCGATGAGTGGCGTCGTCTAGGCCTTATGGCCGTCCGTCTCCCTACCCGAGGGCCTTGGAGAGCTTGCGGAGAAGCTTCAGGGAGCACGGCAGTGCTTCCGTTTATGGAAGATATCGGCCTGCCGTCAAGGTGCTAGGGAGGCCTGGGCCATGGTGAAGACGCAGTACAAGAAGGCGGATCCAAACCACATGGCCGAGGTCGGACCTGTGGGGACCGATGAGAAGGAGGTCCCTGTGAGCTTAGTGTACGGCCAGGTAGAGTTGGCCGCTAAGTATTCCCAATGGGACTGTAAATTAGACAGCCTGTTAGATGGGATTGAGGAGGAGTACAGTCAGTCGATTTTATGATGTATTTAAAATGACATGTAAAATGCCTTCTAGCCGGATTGTAGATCGTTTGTCTTTGCCAACCTTTTCGCTTCAACCTCGGGACCCTAGAGTCTGGAGTGTGTCCGAATACCTTCTCGGTTATGAAAAAAATGGGGCATGCATGGAGACCAGGCGTAGGGGTCATTAGTGCTTTATCAGACAAGTGCCCAACTAGTTATGTTATATTACATGGTTAGTAAGAAACATCTTCCAGGGAGAATAGTTCCGTTAAGGGTTCCTTTCCCTGGGATGCATGCCCTAAAGTGCATGTCCGGACTGCGAAAAGAGCAGGAAAACATCTGGGGGCAGATAAATAAATAGGTAAAAAATCATCTTTCAAGTCACCGACCGAATATTCCCTTAAGAATGCTAGCTTTCGGCTTCACCCAGTCTAAGGTACACATCTGGCTGATCCGGCAGTAACAATAGCAGAGGTGCTCCCTTTACCTCCTAGCCGAACAATCGGGAACGTAGGGGTAAGCACAGGAGCCAGGCAACCCAGCTTGGCCAAAACTTAAGTCATATCGATGCATATAATGGTGAATAAAAGGTACATGCGGAAGTTTGACACATGTGTTGGGCATGAGGCCCGTATGAGTAAGCTTCTGTTAAAGAAGCCCCCAGGTATGATGAGTGCGGGTACCACATCAAGTGTGTGCGAACAATGTGCAAATCGGCCCTCAAGGGCTTTATGAAAAAAGTGAGATAAAAGAGAGAGACAAAAGGCAATGAAGTATAAAATGTGGACGGGGGAAGGAGACGAACTCTGAGTCCGGCGCTAGGCGTAGAATCTTCAGAGGCGGGCTGCGTTCCATGGGTTTGGCTCGAGTCGGTTGTCCGATGCGTTTCACAGACGGTATGCTCCGCCGGTCAGGACTTGGTCGATGATGAAGGGACCTTCCCATTTGGGCTTGAGTTTGTCCTTTTTCTTGTCCGGCAGGTGTAGAACTAGTTCGCCAACATTGTAAGTTTTAGCCCGTACTTCTCTGCTTTGATATCTTCGAGCCTGATGCTGATAGAATGCAGAACAAGCCTTTGCCACGTCGCGCTCCTCCTCTAATGCGTCCAAGATGTCCTACCGATCCAACTCGGCTTCTCTTTCTTCGTACATGCGCACTCGAGGTGAGTCATGAATTATGTCGCAGGGTAAAACTGCCTCTGCGCTGTATACCATAAAGAATGGTGTGAATCCGGTAGTACGGTTTGGCGTGGTCCACAGCCCCCAGAGTACGGAGTCGAGCTCCTCTACCCAGTGCGTGTTAGATTCCATAAGGGACCGCACTAGTCTGGGTTTGATGCCGCTCATTATTAGACCATTTGCTCGTTCAACTTGACCATTGGTTTGAGGATGATAGACTGAAGCGTAGTCGAGCTTAATGCCCATATTTTTGCACCAGAGTTTAACTTCGTCGGCCGTGAAGTTCGTGTCGTTATCGGTGATGATGCTGTGGGGGACGCCGTATCGGTGTACTACCCCGAATATGAAGTCTATCACTGGTCCGGATTCGGCCGTTTTAACTGGCTTGGCCTCTATCCATTTGGTGAATTTGTCCACCATGACCAATAGGTATTTTTGCTTGTGGGTTCCCCCTTTAAGGGGTCCAACCATGTCAAGCCCCCAGACCACAAACGGCCAGGTGATGGGTATAGTTTTGAGGGCGGTGGGTGGCATGTGGCTCTGATTAGCAAAGAGCTGACAACCGACGCATCGTTGGACTAAGTCCTGAGCATCTGCCCGGGCCATCGGCCAATAAAATCCTGTACGGAAGGCCTTGCCTACAAGGGCCCGGGCTGCAGTGTGGTGTCCGCCTAGTCCGGCGTGAATTTCAGCTAGAAGGTTTCGCCCTTCCTCTTCGGAGATGCACCTTTGAAGGACTCCGGTTGTGCTTTTCTTATAAAGTTCTCCCTCATGGACCCTGTAGGCTTTAGATCGCCGAACTATGCAGCGGGCCTCATTTTGGTCTTCGGTTCCTGCCTAATTAAGTAGGCTAGGAATGGTTCCGTCCACGGGGCAATTACCGCCATTATTTCGTGGGTTGAAGGTGTTATTTCATCGGCTGAGCCGCCGATTATGTCAGATTGTTCTGTGTTGGATGGTGCGGTTGCTTCCGGGTTGTTATTTCCGGACTCCTCTTCCCATAGTACGGATGGCTTAAAGAGCCGCTCCAGGAAGATGTTTGGAGGGACAACGTCGCGTTTTGCGCCGATGCGTGCCAACACGTCGGCTGCTTGGTTATTATCCCGGGCTACGTGGTGGAATTCGAGTCCTTCGAACCGAGCTGACATTTTTAGGATAGTGTTACGATAGGCTGCCATTTTCGGATCCTTGGCGTCAAAGTCTCCATTTACTTGGGATATTGCAAGGTTTGAATCCCCGCGCACCTCTAGGCGTTGAATACCCATGGAGATTGCCATCCGGAGACCATGTAAGAGGGCCTCGTATTTGGCTGCATTGTTGGAGTCCGTGTACATTATCTGAAGTACGTATTGGACTGTGTCTCCGGTTGGGGACGTCAATACGACGCCAGCCCCCAAGCCAGACAACATTTTTGAGCCGTCGAAATGCATAATCCAATTGGAGTATGCGTCGTACTCTTTAGGGAGTTCGGCTTCGGTCCATTCAGCGATGAAGTCCGCTAAAACTTGCGACTTTATAGCTCGCCGTGGTTTATAGGTTATGTTGAATGGTAAGAGCTCGATGGCCCATTTCGCAATCCTGCCCGTCGCGTCGCGGTTGTTTATAATGTTGTTGAGGGGTACTTCGGAGGCCACTGTTATCGAACACTCTTGAAAGTAGTGTCGCAGCTTCCGGGATGCCATGAACACCGCGTATGCTATCTTTTGATAATGCGGGTATCGGGACTTGCATGGAGTTAAGACAGTGGATACGTAGTACACTGGTTTTTGAAGAGGGAATTTGTGTCCTTCTGTTTCTCGTTCGACGACGAGTACTGCGCTGACAACTTGATGTGTTGCCGTGATATATAATAACATTGTTTCGCCCAGGTTAGGTGCGGTTAGGACCGGATTTGTTGCCAGTATGGCCTTTATTTCTTCGAGTCCGGCCGTGGCAGCATTCGTCCACTCGAAGTGTTCGGTGCGCCTGAGGAGGCGATAGAGGGGCAATGCCTTTTCTCCCAGACGGGAGATGAAGCGTCTTAGAGCCGCCACGCATCCAGTCAATTTTTGTATTTGTTTGGGGTCTTTTGGAATATCCAGCTGTGACAGAGCTCGGATCTTCGCTGGGTTTGCTTCAATTCCTCTACCGGATATAATGAAGCCCAGGAGCTTTCTGGCTGGTACGCCGAAAATGCATTTTTCCGGGTTCAGCTTTATGTCATATGCTCAGAGGTTATCGAATGTGAGCCTCAAATCGTCTACTAGAGTTTCGACGTGTTTGGTCTTGACGACCACATCGTCTACGTATGCCTCTACTGTTTTGCCGATCTGGGTAGCCAGACATGTCTGAATCATGCGCTGATATGTTGCGCCGGCGTTTTTGAGTCCGTAGGGCATCGTGTTGAAGCAGAATGGTCCATATGGAGTAATGAATGTCGTTCCGGCTTGGTCCGCCTCCGCCATCTTGATTTGATGGTAGCCGGAGTATGCGTTGAGGAAGCACAATGAATCGTGCCCTGCAGTAGCATCGATTATTTGATCGATACGGGGAAGGGGGAAAGGATCCTTTGGACAAGCCTTGTTGACGTCTTTAAAATCGACACATAGGCGCCAGGATTTGTCCTTCTTTGGTACCATTACCAGGTTTGCTAGCCAGTCCGGATGTTTGATGTCTCTAATGAATCCGGCTTCCAATAGTTTGGCTAGATCCTCTCCCATTGCATGTCTTTTGGGTTCGGAAAATCGCCGAAGAGGCTGTTTGACTGGCTTGAATCCTTTTAGGATGTTTAGGCTGTGTTCCGCCAATCTGCATGGGATTCCTGGCATATCTGAGGGGTGCCAGGCGAAGATGTCCCAATTCTCCCGAAGGAATTCTTGTAGTGCGGCGTCTACATCAGGGTTTAACTATGCCCCAATGGAGGCCGTCTTTGTTGGGTCCGTTGGATGGACCTGGAATTTGACTATTTCATCAGCTAGTTTAAAAGAGGTGGACTTGGACCTCTTATCGAGTATCACATCATCCCTGTTCACCATGGAGCGCAGCGCCGTGAGCTCCTCTACCGCTAAGGCTTCGGATAGTGCCTCTAGGGCTAGTGCGGCTGTCTTGTTTTCGGCGCGGAGTGCTGTGTCCGGATCACTGACAAGAGTGATTATTCCACTGGGCCCGGGCATCTTAAGCTTCATGTACCCGTAATGGGGTATGGCTTGAAAAATTGTGAATGCCTCTCGTCCTAATATAACGTGATATCCGCTGCTAAACGGGGCCACTTGGAACGTGACTTCCTCGGACCTGTAATTGTCCGGTGAGCCAAACACCACATCAAGTGTGATTTTTCCTGTGCAGCGTGCTTCCCGGCTAGGGATTATTCCTTTAAAGGTTGTGCTGCTTCGCTCAATGCGGCTCCAGTCTATTTCCATTTTTTGAAGGGTTTCCTCGTAGATGAGGTTTAATCCGCTGCCGCCATCCATGAGTATCTTGGTAAGACGAAAGCCATCCACTATTGGACTGAGGACAAATGCGGCTGGTGCTCGGGCTGTTCGGAATTTAGGTTCGTCGCTGGCGTTGAAGGTGATGGCGGTGTCGCTCCATGGATTTGTTGTCGCTACTTGGTAGACTTCGGCGAGGCTGCGGATTGTTCGTTTCCGCATATTATTTGATGCGAAGGTCTCGAAGACTGTTGACACCGTACTGGTACTGTTGGAGTGGTTCTTCGGGGCTAGAAGCTCTTCGCCACTTTTGGCCACCTGCCGCAGTATCCGTGTACTGTGAATTTTACAGGGTCCGCTGACCCATCCCTCCAGTACGGTTCCGTGCCCTTTATGGGGTTTTTGCTTTTTGGTTTTTGTACCTGGTGCCTGAGCATGATGCACCCTTTTGTTTCGGACTAGGGTTGTATTCGGAGCCGGATTGTCCCAAAACTTAGTTTCGGTTTTCCAGAAACTCTCCATCGCACAGTACTTTCGTACTATGGACGCCAGGTCGACGAAGCGTGTAATTTCACGACGACTTACGGCGTTCAAGATTCCCTTGTCCGTGCAATTATTGCAGAAAATTGAAATTGCGTTTTCCTCACGGCAGTCCTTTATCCTGTCCATAACCAGGAGGAATCTGGCCCAGTAATGATGTACTGTTTCGGCGGGCTCTTGCCGGATTTGAGATAGATCGCATATGTTTGGGTGGGTGGGTGGAATTGAGTCCGGAACCCTGCCCATCTTGAGGCTCAAAGGCCGAAGAATTTCCGAATTTGGAATCTTGGATTGCTGGACGTTGTCCAGTGAGTCTGGTCCTATGCCTGACTTTAGGTTCAGTGCTTGGTCGATGTCCGTCCCTCCGCGGGAATCCGGCATGGAGGGTTCGGGAGTCCGGACATAACTAGTTTTTAATACAGAAGAAGAGTCGCCGCTTTGTTCCTCTACCACCGCAACGTGGTGGGTAATGTGGGGAGAGTTAATCTCTCTCAGATCGGTTTTAAGCCCAATATGATTGTAGTCTGTAGCGACTCCCAGGGCGGCGATGCGATCCAAGAGCTCGTTTACGGATGAGAGCTCTATTGGATCCAGCTGCTCGGCGAATTCCGAGTTGACGTGAAGATTGCTTTTGATGACCCGAGAGGTCATTGTCGAAGCGGTGGCCGAACAGGCGGTCATGAGAAAACCGCCTAGCCGGATGGTTTGGCCAGCGGCCAAGGCTCCTTTGGCGATGGTACCGTCTCTAAAGACGGGAAGAGGCATCCTTCCTGATCATGACGGCACAGAGGAACTCTCAATGAAAGCACCAATGTCGGTGTCAAAACCGGCGGATCTCGGGTAGGGGGTCCCGAACTGTGTGTCTAGGTGGATGGTAACAAGAGACAAGGGACACGATGTTTTTACCCAGGTTCAGGCCCTCTCGATGGAGGTAAAACCCTACTCCTACTTGATTGATATTGATGATATGGGTAGTACAAGAGTGGATCTACCACGAGATCAAGGAGGCTAAACCCTAGAAGCTAGCCTATGGTATGATTGTTGTAATGGTTGTTCGTCCTACGGACTAAAACCCTCCGGTTTATATAGACACTGGAGAGGCCTAGGGTTACACAAAGTCGGTTACAATGGTAGGAGATCTACATATCTGTATTGCCAAGCTTGCCTTCCACGCCAAGGAAAGTCCCATCCGGACACGGGACGAAGTCTTCAATCTTGTATCTTCATAGTCTTGGAGTCCGGCCGATGATGATAGTCCGGCTATCCGGACACCCCCTAGTCCAGGACTCCCTCACCTCCCCAGGGGGAACCTCCTTCCATAGCATAGGGAAGCGTGCCCGATGCCCTCCTCAGGCAGGGCTCGGGGGCTCTCCCCTGGAGGGCCGCCGACCTCGCCAAGGTCACGAGGGAGGCGCTTGGGCACCACTTGGAGGCGTGTTTCAAAGCACGTTTCCCTCAAGAAGGAGCAAGGCAAGGAGGGCCAAACCCTCAGGAGTTCGTCAGCAAGGCCATTCAGGAGCTACAGGAGTTAAGAGTCATGAGAGGCAGCCGCCGCTTACCCGCTGTGGCCCCCCATCCAGGCGAGGATGGTGGGCTGCGCGTCTGCATCGACATATCAGGGCTCAACCGAGCCGCCTCTCAGGAGCGCCTCTGACCCTCGCAAGTGGGGCGCTGCGAAGGTCCACCCCACAGCTACGTCCGCATGCCTTATGGCTTGCCGAATGCGGCCACCACGTACCAGCGCCTCATGAGGGGCATCCTGGAGGCTTAGGAGGCGAGGCATTCTGCAGTCCTGGCGGAGATGGAGATGGTTCACGAGGAGCCACCAGCGCCCCCGGAGCCTCCCGAGGCTCCTGGGCCTGGGGGCTCGTGAGGATCGGCTCCCGCAGCCCGCTACGCCTACTACTTCAACACCCCTTCGTCGTCAACATTATCAGGTGACATCTTTCGAGTTTCGTTTCCAGCTGGGAGCGCCCCCCAGGGTTGCATTATTCCCAGGCCGTGTGGGTCCGTCCCTGCGGTGTGTATCCCTTTTATTTCATGTTCTTAGCCTACTTTGTTGGGGGCGCCCCTCGAGCTGCATCATCCCCAAGTCGCTCGGGCCAGACCTAGCGATGCCCGCTTTTCCAGCATCTATTTGAATGAATTCACTCCTCCGCGATTAACATGCTTGACCTAGTTGCCCGCTCAACTGACACCAACTGATGGAGCTGCTCCCAAACGGCACGACGCTTGCGCATGGGTCCGTCCCTGCAACGCCGACAAACCTGAATGGCTAATCTCTGGCCGCGGCAGCCCCGCATAGCGCCGCCTCGTCGAGCCCTCAGTGCCTCACCACCTCTCCAGAGCAACCAACGGCTGACTGTCCATTGTCATGGCAAACTCTCTTCCTTTCTGTGATGAGCCTGCAGGATCTCTTCAAGGAGCAGCATCAGGTGAGGCCCTCACGGTGTCTTCTTCACTCTCGTCCGTGCAAACCGCTTGCACGTTAAAGGGGGGTACCTGAGCATCGCGACTCAGGGCTCCTACTGGCTCTCCAGCCCTCACCCTCTGGCCTTGACCACGGCATCACGACCTGGCATACCAGCGACGACTGAGACTCGCTCGAGGGCCGAGACCCGAGGACGTAGAGCAGAAAGGGGAGCGAAGGCGAGAAGGGAGAGGCATGCGAGGACCTTGCCAAGCAACCCCTCACCTGCCGATGCATGGACCCGGCGACACACCCAGGGGGCGTCCCTGATTCTTGAGATAAGTCACCACCCAGAAGCCCCAGCTACCATGGCACCGTCCCCGCACCTAATGCAATCCTGTGTTAGCAACGTCGCTCTCCTTTCTCACCGAATGATGGCTGCTTGAGCGCTAAGGGGGACCTCCTGAGCATCGCGACTCAGGGGCTCTTACTGGACGTCGGGCCGCTCACCTCCTGGCCTTGACCACGGCATCGCGACCTGGCATACCAGTGATGGCTGAAGCCGCCTTGGGACTGGGATCTGTCGGTGCAGAGCATCAAGCCCTCACGAGGTTCGAAAGGAAGAACTGAGCTAAGACGGAATGAGCAACTCGCGCTACTCCATGGCAAGGATTATATTAACAGATAGGCCCACAGGAACCTTACAAGCCCCCATGGGGCGCGTTTTTGATTCCTCGCAAGGAACAGATCCTAAAGAACACTAACTACACGCGCCCCTGCAAAAGACGCTGTCATCAACAGTGGGTCGTCCGGCACTGGCGCCAACCCCATCCAGATCAGAGGCGGCGACGGCCTGACGAGCCCGCCCTGCTCCGGGAGCGGCGCAGGCTCGGGGGCTCGTAGCTGTCGTCGCTCGTCTCCGGAATCGTGCAGAGCTCGGTGGAGTCGCTGGATCCTCCAGCGCCTCCACCGCCTGAGGAGCTGCCAAGGGAGCGGTTAGCTGGCCTCGGCCTTGCCGTAGTGGGGTCCCGACCACCTCTCCCGGGGCAGCATTCCAGCCGGCGACCCTCCGCATCGAAGACCTTGAAGAATATCATCGAAGCACCGTCGTACTCCAGGTGGATCGCGAGTGCGCCCCTTGACCTGCAGACCCGGGCGATCTCGCCCCAGCCTCGAGTCATAAAGACCTCGCCCGGGGAACGACCGCGACCTCTGCCCCGGTCGCGAGGGTGCTGCAGCCGGCGTGCTGCAGCCAGAGCCCCAGGAGTTCCCCCTGCGGGATGACGGAGGCGAAGAAAGGAGGAAGGCGAATCCAAGGTTGAGGAGGCATGGCGGCGTGAAGCACGAACTCTCGGGAGGAGCCCTCGACGTGGACTCTAGGGGGAAAGACGCACACCTTTGTGACCCGCCGGCGTCGACGGCGGCGCCGCCCGTGGCGTTCGGCATCGACTCCTTCAGAGCCCTCGATGTGGGCGTACAAGGGAAGAGGGAACCCTGGTGGTGGCCGCTCGCACCAGGGCCTCAACATTTCCTGATGGGCGCCCTCACCCCGATGGCAGAGGGCTAGCCGTTTCTTCGGCGGAAGCGGGTGAGGACCCTCTCGGGGAGCCTTTCCTTTCTCCGCCACAGAGAACCGGCGGATCGGAGCCATTGCAGCAAGACGAGGCAAGGACCGGGAAGAAGGAGAAGCAAGAAGAGATAGACTGGAAGGGCACGCGCCGTGCCGTACTTAAAGCTAAAGGAGGCCAACCGTCGACCTCCACGATCGCAGGTAATCATGACCCGCTTTGCATGCAGGGATTTGTCAATTCGTGCAGTTGTCGAGGCGTCGTGGGGGAGTGCATACGCCCGCGTCCCATCAACCGCCACGCGGCAGCCAAGGCCGTAGGCTGTTAGGTCCCGCGGTGCTTCGCACTTGCCCTTTCGCCCCTCTGCTCGGCCAAGTCCGGGCGCGACTTGGGCCCGGAGGCTACTGTCGGCGTTCTGGGAACGGGGGTCCCCAGACTTGCCTGCCTGCGGCCTACGGCGTGGCTCAAAGGGGGCCCAGCATGGCCCATCTTCATCAACACAAGCTCAAGACCCTCGCGAGGGGCCAAGCCTCGCGGGGCGGACGACAAGAAGCTTCCTCAGGCACGGCCTCATCAGGCTGGCTCACGAGGAGGCGGAGAGATCAAGGCGGGGTACCTCGCGAGGTGCCCATGACGCAAGCCATAATGACCAAGGGCGCCAGTCGGGTGCCAGCCCGCGCAGTGTCCTCCTTTCCTCTTTGGTGCAAAGGGAGCAAGCGCAGGCGAGAGCATCAAGCAAAGGCATCCATTTCGGTGCAACAAGACCAAGACCAGCCCAACGGCAGGAAGGAAGTCATTGTGGAGCCCAAGCAGGTGTCACCACCAGAGCCTTTGACAGGCGAGGACCAACTTTAGTCAGGATAAGTGTACCAGATGTTCCCCTTCAAAATGGTCAATTGTTGGCGCCCTTCCCGCTCAATATTTGGGGAGAGGCCCAGGGCCTTTGCCTATAAATAGGACTAGCCACCACAAGGTAGAGACGAACAGGATCCTCGCCAAGAAACGAGTAGAGAGAGCGACTGAACTCCCCCTAGCAGTTCATCGTCCCAGCCAAGAACAGGCCCTCGCGAGGCTGTTCTTCCTTGTATTGTTCATCATCAGCCCAAGAGGCAATCCACCACACCACACACTGGAGTAGGGTATTACACCGCAATGGTGGCCTGAACCAGTATAAACTCTGTGTCTCTTGTGTTGTTCCTTCCGTAGTTTAGATCCTAGCGAGTCGGCGGGGTGCAGGTAGGTAGAGGGCGAAATCTCCGCGTGCACCCCAGTGTTCGAACCTCAAGGGTTTGCTGGAACCCGAAATCCGACAGCCACCTCAAAAGAGTTACTTGCAGTCGTAGCTTAGGATAGCCACCGAGTCAAAGCTGGCTTGCTGCAGTTAAACCCCACCACCCCTTTGTTGATAATGATGCATATGTAGTTAGTTCTGATGTAAGTCTTGTTGGGTACATTTGTACTCACATTTGCCTATTTTATGTTTTTGCAGAGAGACTTCTGTCTCACTAGTAATTTCGCGTGGACTTCGACGTTTAGCTTGTTACCTCAGCTACGATCTTGTGCCCTTGGCAGGATCGGGTAGATAGTCAGGCTTCTCAGCCCTTTTCATTTGTAGATGTCTGTACTCAGACATGTTAAGCTTCCGCTTGTGCTTTGACTTGTATGCTCTGAATGTTGGATCATGAGACCCATGATTGTAATATCTCGCTCCTCGGAGCCTATTGAATAAAATACTTGAGTTGTAGAGTCATGTTGTGATGCCATGTTGTATTCACACATATCGAGCATATTGTGTGAATGTTATTAAAATGCTTGGTATGTGTGGGATCTGACTATCTAGTTGTTTATCCTTGGTAGCCTCTCTTACCGGGAAATGTCTCCTAGTGTTTCCACTGAGCCATGGTAGCTTGCTACTGCTCCGGAACACTTAGGCTGGCCGGCATGTGTCTTTCTTTGTTCCTGTGTCTGTCCCTTCGGGGAAATGTCACGCGGTGTCTACCGGAGTCCAGTTAGCCTGCTACAGTCCGGTTTACCGGAGTCCTGTTAGCCCAGCTGCTACAGCCCGGATTCACTCGCTAATGACCGACACGTTCGTTGCTGGGTCATGTATGCTTGTCCCTGTAAGTTAGTGCCACTTTGGGTTCACGACTAGCCATGTCAGCCCGGGCTCCTTGTCATATGGATGCTAGCGACACTATCATATACGTGTGCCAAAAGGCGCAAATGGTCCCAGGCCTGGTAAGGCGACACCCGTGGGAATACCGCGCGTGAGGCCGCAAAGTGATATGAGGTGTTACATGCTAGATCGGTGTGGCATTAAGTCGGGGTCCTGACACCTTCCCTGGTAGCAAAACCCGCGTGCTTTGAATAGACGTTGTAGAAGTTCTTTGTTTCTTCAAAAGTTTCAAAGCGCATTTCTAGCCTTGGCAGAATGTAAGCTTCAATGTTAGGTGGCTGCACGCAATACTGAGCAAACAGAAACACAGTGATGAAAATGTTAGATGGTGTTATCACAGTACTAGGGGTGGACTGTGCTTGTATGTTTTTTAATGGATACTTACATGTGTATAGCTTTGTGCCGCATCCAGTGTTTGTTGTTCACCCTCGTGTATGGGCGCGGGAGGTGTCACCCTAGGCACATGCAACAATGCATCTCTTGGAGGGACCTGATGACCCACAAGTATAGGGGATCTATCGTAGCCCTTTTGATAAGTAAGAGTGTCGAACCCAACGAGGAGCAGAAGGAAATGACAAGCGGTTTTCAGTAAGGTATTCTCTGCAAACACTGAAATTGTAGGTAACAGATAGTTTTGTGATAAGATAATTTGTAACGAGTAACAAGCAATGAAAGTAAATAAAGTGCAGCAAGGTGGCCCAATCCTTTTTGTAGCAAAGGACAAGCCTGGACAATTTCTTATAATGAGAAAAGCGCTCCCGAGGACACATGGGAATTATCGTCAAGCTAGTTTTCATCACGCTCATATGATTCGCGTTCGATACTTTGATAATTTGATATGTGGGTGGACCGGTGCTTGGGTACTAACCTTACTTGGACAAGCATACCACTTATGATTAACCCCTATTGCAAGCATCCGCAACTACAAAAGAAGTATTAAGGTAAACCTAACCATAGCATGAAACTACTGGATCCAAATCAGCCCCTTACGAAGCAACGTATAAACTAGGGTTTAAGCTTCTGTCACTCTAGCAACCCATCATCTACTTATTACTTCCCAATGCCTTATCACATAACACCACTAGAGGAGAGACAACATACATCTCATCAAAATATCAAACGAATACCAAATTCACATGACTACTAATAGCAAGACTTCACCCATGTCCTCGGGAACAAACGTAACTACTCATAAAGCATATTCATGTTCATGATCAAAGGAGTATTAATATGCATTAAGGATCTGAACATATGATCTTTCACCAAGTAAACCAATTAGCATCAACTACAAGGAGTAATCAACACTACTAGCAACCCACAGGTACCAATTTGTGGTTTTGATACAAGAATGTATACAAGAGATGAACTAGGGTTTTGAGAGGAGATGATGCTGGTGAAGATGTTGATGGAGATTGACCCCCTCCCGCTGAGAGGATCATTGGCGATGACGATGGTGATGATTTTCCCCTCCCGGAGGGAAGTTTCCCCGGCAGAACAGCTCCGCCAGAGCCCTAGATTGGTTCCGCCAAGGTTCCGCCTCGTGGCGGCGGAGTTTTGTCCCGTAAGCTTGCTTATGATTTTTTCCAGGGTAAAAGCCTTCATATAGCAGAAGATGGGCACCGGAGGGCCACCAGGGGGCCCAGGAGATAGGGGCGCGCCCAGTAGGGGTGGGCGCGCCCCCACCGTCCTGGCCAGGGTGTGGGCCCCCTCTGGTGTTTTCTTCGCTCAATAATTTTTATTAATTCCAAAAGTGACTTCCGTGGAGTTTTAGGATTTTTGGAGCTGTGCAGAATAGGTTTCCAATATTTGCTCCTTTTCCAGCCAGAATTCCAGCTGCTGGCATCCTCCCTCTTCATGATAAACCTTGTAAAATACGAGAGAGTTGCCATAAGTATTGTGACATAATGTGTAATAACAACTCATAATGCAATAAATATTGATATAAAAGCATGATGCAAAATGGACATATAAGGAGCAATGTTGATGAAGCTCTCCGCCTCTCATTGTACGCCGTCTTGCCTCAGATTTGTTGTGAGGTTGCTCCTGTCTATATGGCTCATATCTTGTACTCTGCACCCTGCTAGAGTGGTGAACATTCTTGTCTCTTTTTCCTGGTCTTCCCGTCGTAAGCGCTTTTGCAGCACAGATGATTGTTGTTGATGGAGCAACTGGTGGAAGCCTAGGTGTCCTTGCCTTTCTGCATGTGCTAGGGAAGGAAAATATTTGTTTCTGGGGACATTGCAGACGTTGTTGCACTTCAGCAGTGGCAAAGCTTGAATACCCAGCAATCGATGTTTGCTGCAGAGAAGAACTAGACTGTGCTTCTGATGATTCTGGTGTAGCTTGAAATCTGTCTGTATTGTTGAAGTGTCGATGTGCTATTTCTGGTGTTACCCAACTAGGTGGTGCCTTATATCTGCCTGGCTCATCAAACCCTCCCTGCGTGTGCCGCCTTGCTTCTTTCTGCAATGACATTCAACAGTTTTGGGATTAATCTTTTCTGCATTTTCTCGTGTACATGATATGGGTAACATGTCATGTACTGAAGGTAATGTACAAGTTGAACTTGCCCCCTTTTGTAATCTGACATAGTTTCAGTCGAACTGATGTATGGACATGTTAAGAACTGATGTACTGATGTAAAGTTTTTTTGTTTTTCTTCTCTATAACTGATGCATGAACATATGGTGCACTGCTTGGAAATTGAAATTGAACTTTCAAACAATGTGGATTTATATAAACATGAATGTGTAACAATTGAACTTATCATGTCATGTAGCCTTATCTTATTTTTTCATCTAGAACTTATCCATCTACATTACAAGTACTGCTAGTTTATGTATCATTGAACTTACTGTGTAACAATTGTATGTTTTTTTCAGCAACAGTTTTTTTACTCATTCGAACTGACGCAACTACATGACATGTACTCTTAGAAATAACAACATACAACTTTCAGTGGTAGTTGAACCTTAGTACTAGCTACTTGGACTGATGCATAAGTTTAAGTTTTTTTGACTTGAACTGAAGCTACCATATTAGAGGTACTGACAGTAATCTCGACATCCTAATTGTGCATCAAGTGGTAGGGGTGTAAATGAACTGATGCGAGCATTTGCAATGTACTGATGCAGCACAGATGCAGCACACAATTTGTACTGATGAACCTAATAGTGTAACATGTAGGCAGAGCATAGCAGCATAGATGAACTGATGAACTAATGAATTGACACAAACGTGGTAACTATCTTCATTCAAACCCAGATCTGAAAAACTTGGTGTGGCTAGTAATTTGTGTGGGAAGCAGACATCACCTGCACCTTGTTGCATCTGACTTCTTCTTCGTCTCGTTGGCGGCGTATTGGCAAAAACTTGGAAGGCGGAGCCATTGTTGTGGGGGAGAGGACGGTGCTTGTGGTGGAGCTCCGTCGACGAGGTCCGGCAAGGGGTGGAGGCAGGAGGCGTGGATCACGGCCCAGGCGAATCTCTGGCACCAGGCGGCGGGGAGGCGCGCGGGGAAGCTCCAGCACCAAATGGAGGAAGGTGCGCGGGGAGGATCCGGCGCCCGGCGGCAAGGAGGTGCGCGGGGAGGCTCCGGCGCCTAACGGCGGGGAGGTGGGCGGGGAGGCTTGGGCACCCGACGGCAGGGAGGTTGGCGGGGAGGCTCCGACGCCGAACGAGGCGAGCGATGGTTGCGGCGGTCGGGCCGGCGGGATGGCTTGATGGCGGCGCGTCGGGGAAGTGGTGGGTGGGGATCAGGGGTGGGGGTTGGGGTGGCTCGTGCAAACTCACCGTCGGGCGGGTCACGGCGCCGCGGGCTCCCTCGCTCGCCCACAACGGCTGCCTTCGACGATAGGAAGCAGGTCGGCTTGGGGCTGGGTCGGCCGGCGACGCGTCGCGCCCTTATAGGGCCGGAGGGTAACAGAATAATATTATGTTACTAGTAACAAAATAGTCCAGCCCTGTATATACAGACGGTCTATTCTGCTAATATTAGCAGAATAACTATTTTGCATACCACTTCCGCACTGCACGCTGAACACAAGTGCACGTCATTCTTTGAACCAAGTATGCTGCAGTACTCACACGAGTGAACTTCTCGTCGGAAAAAACTGCACGCGTTATTTTTTCGGTACTGTTTTCGATCTAATTTTATAACCGCTTACCGGAATGAGGCGTGTAATATACCGTTGAAAAGCTATGGATTAGGCGCAACTTCGACATGTTGAACACTCTTCGAGATTCCACACGGGTTAAGAGCAGTTTTGAAAATGGTACGGCGGATGACGAGTGGCAGCGAGTGTTCTTTCGCGTTTTTTTAAACCGCTTGTCGGAATGAAGCAAATGATACACCGTTGGATAGATATCGTCGAGGCGCATCTTTTTCATATATAAATCTTTCTCTAATTCGTTACGGTTTAAGAGCAGTTTCAAATTTACTAAATCGCGGAATTCTGTTTTTCAAATTTTTAAAAAATTTCGGTACTATTTTCGCTCCAGTTTTTGAACCGTTTGTCGAAACGACGCGTATGATACGCCGTTGGAAAGCTATGGACAAGGCGCAACTTTCATATGTTGGAATAATTTTGAGATTCGTTACGGTTTTTAGTTAATTTTGAAAATCGTGCGGCTGACGACGGGAGGCAGCGGCCGTTTTTCATGAAATTTTTACAAATCGCTGGTCAGAATGATTCAAACGATACACCGTTGGAAAGATATCGACAAGGCGCAACTTTTTCATGTAGAACACTCTCTCTAATTCTTTACGGTTTAAGAGGAATTTCGAATTTACCGAAATACGGACACTCTGTTTTTCGCGACACCGAAATCGACATGGGTACTTCATCCGACTGAAAAGCGCACTGCATCGGACGAAAAAACGCACTGCATCAGACGGGTAGGAGAACTACATGGTTTCTTTTATTCAAACGTAATTTTTTCAAGGACGAGAAAGTAGAGTGCACTTCAGATCGGGGGTAAATGAACCACAGCACTATCAAAAAGTGAACCGCATTACTTTTTTTCGCTTCCGTAACAAAAAATTTGCACTTATGGGATGAACAACATCATACGGCCGACCGCACTGCTTTAGACGAAAAACCGCACTTCATCCGACAAGCAAGCGCACTTCATGATTTCTCTTGTCGGACATAAATTTTTTTTAAGACGAGCAATGAATCGCGCTTCACTCAAACATAAGTGAACCGCAACAGTATCGAGAAGTGAACCTCATTATTTTTTTGTCGTTTACATGTCATTTTTTTGCACTTCACAACGGTAGGTAGTGAAAGTGCACTGCAATGTTAGTGTGTTGCATCATACGGGAAAGTGCACTGCAATGTCATCACATAGGATTGCACGCGATTCTTTTTGTTATTGTCTAAGACCAAAAGAAATGCATAGTCCAGTGGAGCGAACCTCTAACAAAGTGCATAGTATAGTGGAGCGAACCTCTCCACACAATAAAACTGAGCCTCTCTCTGGACAAAAGTGAACCTCTCGACACCGTTTTTTTTTGCATGTCCAATGTATTTTGAGGGGGAATTGAAACTTGGATACAACAGCAGTGCACTTCATTTTCATGCTATTTTGCATTGTACAGGAACATAGCCCTCCCAGACCGGCTACCATGAAAAACACACACATACACACAAAACCATCATGAGCACACTGTACTGCAGTGGGGATGGCATCGACAGCAACAAGTCTTGCCGGTGGACTGCAGACCCAGGGGTACTGCACTGTTACGACCAAGCCAAATCTGAAAAAGCAACAAGATTATGCCTAAACTCGCACCGCAGTTTCTTCTGTAGGGGAAATAGAGAACCACCACACGTATAATCACCGGGGTCACGCCACACCCTGCTTCCCAGGGCGGCAGAGACCTTCCTGGCCTCAGATGGAGTAGCCGGAGAAGGCACAACGTGGCTAGCGCCATGGATCTCACGGCGACCTGCTAAACAAAACTTAGCGAGCTTCAAAAAAATTCAAAATGAACTGCAATCAGGCTATTGCGGGCACTGCTCCATGGCGGATGAAGTCAAACAGAGAGAGGGACTCATCTGGGACCGTCGGGGGCTCTTCTCGTGCAATGCAGGGAAGAAGAAGAACTAGAGAGGGGGTCAGGGCAGAGGGTGGACGCGCTATCGGGAGCAGATGCCCTATAGCTCGTCACAGGAGGAGCCGAGCACTGCAACGCCTGCGCAACCGCACCACGGGCCTGGCGCTAGCGAACTGCGGCATCCTCCCAGTGGAGTAGTCCAGCAGGCTAAAGTACGGGGCCCGGCGCGACGCTGTCGGCGGTGCTTCTTGGGACATAGGAGGGGAGGTGGAAGAGGAGGGGAAGGCAGCTGCAGCCGCCGGAGGAGGAGGTGAGGTGGAAGAAGGGGACAGAGGAGAGGGCTAACCTCGTCGCCAGCCAGAAGAAGGAGGCGGCGACGGAACTTGGCAGGATGGGGTCGCCGGTTCCTAGCAGATCGGCGGGGGTTGGAGGATCTGCCCGCCTGACGACGGAGGAGCTGCACAGCCCGCCGACGACGCCTCGCACCTGCGGGTGGGGTGAGCGACCCGGGAACGACGAAGGAGGGTGGTGGAGGGCCTGGATCCAGTGGTGAATGGCCTGGTGCTGCCCAGATGGGCACCGAGGCAGTGGTAGCGGGGCGTCGGAGTGCTTTGGCAAGAGGCAAGGGAGGATAGCGGTCGGTTTGCCGGCCCGGATCCGCAGCGGGAGGTGTGCTAGGGGCGGTTGTCGGCCCGGATCTACCGTCGGTAGGTGGTTCTGGTGGGCAGGGGTGGTTGTGGGCGGCGCGCTTGGAGGTGGTGGCCCGGCGGCGCAGGTGGTGGGGTGGTCGGGAGGGGGAGAGACGAAGAAGGCGGGGTGGGTGGGTGGGCATGAGGAGATGGGGAGTGGGGGTGGGCGGGTGGGCTTCGGCCGGGGTTGACCTGCTCTTTTGTTTCGTGGGTGTGCAGAATAAGGATTGGGTGTGCATAATAAGAGTCTTAAGGGTGTTAGCAGAATAGACACACCCTATATATAGGGTGTTAGCAGAATAAGGATTGACCTGCTCTTTTTGTTCCCTTAGGCTATTGTTAGGACTTGATTTTGGTATACCATGTGACATTTTCAACGACATGCTCAAAGTGATGTAATCAACCAAACCATTACTGTTATTAGTGCTTAGTTCCTCCTATATCTTTCTTTGAGAAATTCAAATAATGGAATAAATGGTCTATATTTTCTTCAGTCTCTGGAATATATATTGTGTATCCAGTAGTGGACTGGGTAGGTGCTGCCATCGTGCTTTGCTATTCGTGTAACAGCGTGAATCGAATATGAATCATGTTCTACCAAGTTGGATATAATGTCACTGCATTGTAACTAAGTTATTGTGAGCTGCAATTTTTCTTTGTTTTTGATACAATGTTGTAAACCTGCGCACTTTTCCCTTTCATCATGTCAATCTATCGAATTTGAAGTGTGACCTATTATGTTGGATGGTCGCCGGGTTGGGTATGTCCGCACCCGGCAGGGGTGCGGGGGTGCGGCAAGCCGCACTTTCCATCTAGTATCAAAAATAGATGAGGATATTGTATACTCAGCTGCCGGTGATAGGATAGAGACGCAATCCATCATCTACAAAAGCGACAGCGATGCAATGACCAAATTAGCAACTGGAATCTTAATTTGGTTGGCTGCAAAGTGAGCGGAGGCAGCCAACTCTGCAGTTGAGGTTGCCTTCAGCATTAAGTAATTCCACTTCCGTGGACTGGTTGATCGATGTCGATGCTCGCCCGCTTCTTCTTAGCTCCGATAACTCCTCCTCACCTGCTTCGAGGGCGAGCACAGCGGCGCGTGCTTAGGCTCAACCTAAGCAGATCATCACACAAATCATTGGCATATTATATATGCAAGCACACGGGCGTCCAATGCAGGTCGAGCTACAACTTTCCATGGAGACAAGAGTAAGACCACCCTAGGGCACACTGTTGACGTATAATGTATTGTCTAGTCTCTTCCATCATATCAGTCTTTTGGTTGCATTGGCTAGAGCATGCACTTCTACATGGTATCGGAGCCAAGAGGTCTTGAGTTCAAGACCCAGCTGGCACAATTAAAATTGCAGCCCACTTCCGGTTCACGTTTAGGCCTGAGGGAGCCACACATGAGGGGGGTGTTAACGTATAATGTGTTGCCTAGTCTCTTCCATCAGGTCGGTCTTTTGGTTGCATTGGCTAGAGCATGAACTTCTACACACACGACATGAAGAGGGCCAGCTCCAGGTCGGGTCGGCGGTGGCCACCATCATCTTGCTTCTCCACCACTTTTCGTGTATACATCGCCTTTAGTCCCGGTTCGAGCCACCAACAGGGACTAAAGGGGTTGAGGCTTTAGTACACCTTTAGTCCTGGTTCGAGCCATCAACCGGGACTAAAGGGGCTGAGGCTTTAGTACATCTTTAGTCCCGGTTGGAGCCACCAACAGGGACTAAAGGGGTTCTGAAATTTGTTTTTTGTTTTTGTTTTGAATTGCTTATATCTAGGATATTTGATGTTTTTGAGTGATTCTTTTTGCATTAGATTCAAAATTTTGTCTAGTTTCTGTTTGTGCCATTAGTTTTCAAATTTGAATGATTTAAATATGAATTTGTTCAAATTTGCTTCAAACCCTAGATTATGAATAATTTGAGTTTATAAATATTTTTAAATTTAATTCTTTTTGCTCCTAGTCACATGTTAGATTGTTGTCACGGTAAGATTTATTTGGTTATTTTTTAGATTAATTTAAATTAGGATTTTAATTAAAACAGTAATGTTTTGCTTATATAGTTGTTTTACTCATTTAACTGATGTTTTCAATTACTAGTCAATGTGTATGTGCAATGCACATTAATTTGTATGTATATTCAATGCATTAGGATATTAAGTAGGATATTATTTGCGTGTTATTATGTGATTAGCACTATATTTGGCATGAAATTAACTGCATGCTAAACGTGTTGAACGCTCGACATTGAAGTAGTCTAGGTCATTGGATTAACATGATTTGATGGTCGAGATTAATTGGATCTGCCCCTTTGGGTCTTTTTATATTGGTATAGATATAGATTTTTAGTTAGTTCTTTTTATAGGTTTTAACATGTTGTAGTATGCTTCTATTAGACAACAGTAGATAAATTTTTATAATTAATTAATATTAATTTTGCTACTGTTTTGTATTAATATTTGTTTAGCCTTTAATAATAGTTGCTAGAATTATTTTTACTATATTAAAAAGTAATTCTTTTTGCCACTCTCGTATCGCCATTTTAGTTTTTAAAAAAAAACAAAAGAAATTGATAAAAACTTCAAAAATTAAAATTCTTTGAGATGTAGTTATGTTACTACATCTACTAGTTAGGAAAATTAAAAAACATAAATTTTGACATATTTTGCAAAAAAGTGTTATGAAAAAGTAAAACGGCTATAACTTTTGCATACGATGTAAAAACATATAATATATCAAAATGTTAGCTCAAAAACCCGGTTCCGATTTCGACTGTCGTAGGCCGTTTTGCAAATTTTTAGAATCCTCAAATTCTGAAAGGAAAAAAAGTTATCCTCAAATTTATTTATTTTCGAATTTTTGGTCAAACTAATTATTCAAGAAATATTAGTGCTACTAAATAATTATTGTTTTTTAGAATAATAGTTTCAAACTCAAACGGTGCTTTGTGCTCAAATTCAACTCTTAAGGGTTAAAAGGATTGACAGCTTACTATTGTTAGGAAAACAACAAGTGCAGACTTGGAAACTAGGGGGAATAGAACTCGGAAGTTAAGCATGCTTAGGATGAGATAGTGAGAGAATGGGTGACCAGCCGGGAAGTTAGACGATTTGGAATGAATGGTCCATACTTGCACAGTGATGAAAATTCCTTCAGTCCCGGTTGATGTTATCAACTGGCACTAAAGGTGAACTCCAGACAGCGGCCACGTGAAGCTCATTTAGTCCCGATTCATAAGCTAACCGGGACTAAAGGTTTTGGGATTTAGTCCCGACCCTTTAGTCCCGGTTCCAGAACCGGGACTAAAGGTCCTCTGAAACCGAGACTAAAGGCCCGTTTTCTACAAGTGCATCTTCTCCTGCTCCGACTACGACAACAATGGCTACCGGTAGCGCTCAAGTCAAGTAAATCACCACACCACATAGATCTCTCAGATTAGATCAACCTAGCCTATGACTAGACCGTTAAGATCTTGAGGAGACTAAATTCGCAGTTCCTTTTTACTTCCGTGGAGCACCATAGGCCCTTTCCTTCTTTTACGAGTTTTGGGATTTGATTTGATCTGACCTTCTTGACCTTTTCAACCACCTGGCTTAGAGATCAAGGTGGGCTTGGATTTACTGAATTTCGATTCTACAAATATCAGTCTGGTATCTAAATGGCAGTATTCTGAACATCAGTCTTGTATGAAATTTGAAAAATGAAGAAGGCAGTGGCAGGGTTTTGTTAGGGCTGAAAACCTGCACAAAGGTAGTAGTACTTCAACCCAAAATAAACCATGGCCTAGTCATTCTCACTCCTTGCCCGGCATCAAGAAAGTGGCAGGATTGCTGGTTGCTTGCTAGTGAAGAAAGCAAAGAAGGACAAGTCATCACAGGAAGCCAATGGAGACATCAAGCAAGCAAGCTGACAAGTGATGAAGTGACAGGAGCAGAGTGAGCTGTAATCCCTAGCTTGCATAAAAAGATGCAGTGCTTCCTCTTCAAACAAAATATGTATCCCTGGCGACTATGGATGGAGTACTACAATACGAAATACCCCAACATGGCCTGTTGGCTAGACCCAACCATTCACTCACCTTGTCTCAATCTGTACTGGGAAAAGGGAATTCATGAGTTTGTTCCGTGTGTATGGACTCGCCGATTTTTCTCGGCTCCGACAGCTCCTCTCCACCTACCCCGATGATCTGCTCCAATGATGACAAAAACGACGACCTGGGCTAACCTAAGTGAATCACCACACGTCTCTAGCCAGCATTATATACACGCACAACCACTCACTCACTCACTCAGGTGCCGTCCGGTGCAGAGGCAGATAGAGCTGCAGCCTTCCAGCAAGAAAACCCCAAGACACAAAATCAAGAGGTGACACTACAGGAAAAAACTTTAAAGCCGTGTACCCAATAGACTCGGCTTATATTGATATAAAAACAGTTTATATATAAGCCGAGTAAAACACCCGGCTTACATGACACGGTTTACACTCCATCGGCTTATAAGGTATAAGCCGAGTGCCAGTGCAAAAACTCTCGGTTTATGTATAAATCATGCGTTTATACAAGGCTCTCAGCTTACTAAAGTAACATGACGGCAGCCGAAAGATAACGGCCACATGCCACCGTCCGTATAAACCGAGTGTCTACTGGAGCCACACGGTTTATATATAAACCGAGTGCCTACAAGCGCTACACATTTTATCTATAAACCAAGTGCCAAAATGAGCCGCACGGTTTCTATATAAACATGTAAACCAAGTGCCGACTCCTGCTGTACTCAGCTTATGTCCAGCCGCTGTTACAAATATGCCTATAAGCCGTGTGCCTGGAACCTGGAGTACTCGGCTTATACAACTCCTGTGGCATAATCTGTAAGGCGCCACATGAAACCATGCCCGAAAGTGTCATGGGAAATCATATGTGATGTCTTTGCGACAAGCGTAGGCCTTATGCGGACGAGAGAAGGGAATGCCCGAACATCGGGGGGTGAAATTACCTCGGCGGCTTGCCTGATCCAACTGTTTAAATCCTTGGAAAACCATACAATGCCGGAAATCCTTGGAAGCTGGCACGGTGTCATCACATGGCCCCTACAGGGTGTGGTAGAACTTTGGGCACGTTTTGATTATGCCACATCTGAGGCCACTTGTAAACTACACCACCTCCGAGGTAGTCTCTTGGTACCAAGAAGGAATGTGTCGGGTTTGTGAAGTAAGTGTCGGTCCTGTTGCTTTGTTGGCCTCAAAACTTCTCGTGCTTTCAAACGAGGCCTTCGAATGACACGTGCCAGGCCCCCGGATTTTCTGGACCCGCATGTAATATTTTCTGGAAATTGCAGATCTGCAAGGCGCCATATGAAAGCTTGCCCAGGAGCGGCATGGAAAATACTATGTGATGTCTTTGCGACATGTGTATGCCTTATGCGGACGAGGGAGGGGTACACCCTTACACCCGGGGTGGTATTATGTCCGCGACATGCCTGATCCAACCGTTTAAAGCGTCGAAAAATCATACGATGCCGGAAATCCTTGGGAGCTGGCATGGTGTCATCACATGGGCCCTTTAGGGTGTGGTAGAAGTTTCGACACGTCTTGAATACGCCTCATCTGAGGCCACTTGTGAACTACCACCAGCTCCGAGGTAGTCTCTGTGTACCGAGAGGGAACGTGTCGGGTTTGTGAAGGCAGTGCGGGTCATGTTGCTCTGTTGGCCTAGAACTTCTTATGCTCTCAAAGGAGGCCTTCGAATGACACGTGCCAGGCCCCTGCATTTTTCGGACCCGCCTATAATATTTGAGACATTTATTGCACTGCTATGGTTTCTGCTTCAGAAATTGCAGATCTGCAAGGTGATAGATGAAATCATGCCCAGAAGCGGCATGAGAAATCCTATGTGATCTCTTTGCGACATGCGTAGGCCTTGTGCGGACGAGGGTGAGGCAGGCCCAGCCACCTACTTCTGGTTGCCGAGTGCCCGACCGTGTTTTGGCTCCCAGCAAAGAGCCAAGCACTGGGTGTAGAGTGAATTTTCAGTAGTGACTTTTGCATGTGATCATAATATGGGTAACCTAGGGGGTCAGAAGAGTACACTAGTTACTTTTGCATGTGATCATAAAGCGGCGTTAAATTGGGAGTTTCAAAAATAAGACCCATAAAACTAGTCGGGAGAAATTGGGTGAGAAATAAATAACAATAAATAGTTAAGATAAATGCAATGAAAATCATTTTAAACCAATTTTCCATAAATTTCATGGGTTGCCAACATATAAGCCGAGTGCTATCAAACGGCACACGGATTATGTACTGTATAAGCCGAGTGTTATCTTAGGGGCACGGCTTACATACTGTATAAGCCGAGTGCTATCCCGTGGCACACGGCTTATAGGATGCTCTCTGACGGCACCGTCAGCTACCTCCGTTATAGACACGTGGCAGATGTCTTTGCTGAGTGCCAGCTGGAAGCCGAGTGCTTTTTCCTGTAGATATCGCGTGCTCACTATAAGCCGAGGTTTTTTTTTCTACACTCAGCTTATAGATGGCTATAAGCCGAGTCCTTTGCATTTGCCGGGTGCTTTTTTGCCTTGACATGGCTTAGATGCATATAAGCCGAGTACCCGAAATATAGCTCTCGGCTTATAGCCTAACACACGGGAAAACAGAAATTTCATGTAGTGTGAGGTCCAGCCATGGAGGTGGCGATGGTGGAGTGGTGGCCATGGTTCGGATCGGCTGTGGCGAGCACCATTTTCCTATGGTCCATGGTGCAGAACCACATCCCGGACGCCCTCCGCCTCAACCTCGCCGCTTTGGCCGCCAAGCTCACCGCCTACTTCAACCCTTACCTCCAGATCACCATCTCGGAGAACGGCGCCCAGCGCTGGAAGCGAAGCGAACTCTTCCTCACCGTCGAGGCCTACCTGAGCGACGCATGTGCCCGTCGCGCGCGCAGGCTCAAAGCCGAGCTCGGCGAGGACAGCAAGAACATCCAGGTCTCCATCGTCGACCACGAGGGAGTCACCGATGACTTCTCCGGCGCCACGCTCTGGTGGCACGCCTCCAAGCAGCGACCCAATGCCAATGTCATCAGTTTGTACCCTGGCGAGGACGAGAAGCGCTTCTACCGGGTCACCTTCCATAAGCGACACCACGACCTCGTCGTCGATTCTTACCTGCCTTTCGTCCTCGGCGAGGGCCGCACCGTCATCATCAAGAACCGCCAGCGCCTCCTGTTCACCAACAAAGCCGGCGGCAGCTCGAGCCCTTACGGGGCCAGGACCGCCTGGAGCCATGTACCGTTCGAGCACCCGGCGACCTTCGACACCCTTGCCATGGACCCCAAACAGAAGGAGGACGTCATCGACGACCTCATGGCATTCCAAGAGAGCAAGGAGTACTACGCTAAGGTCGGCAAGGCGTGGAAGCGCGGGTACCTCCTTTACGGCCCGCCCGGCACCGGCAAGTCCACTATGATAGCCGCCATGGCCAACTTCCTCGACTACGACGTCTACGACCTCGAGCTCACGGCCATCAACAACAACACCGAGTTGCGAAAGCTCTTCATCGAGACGACGGGCAAGTCCATCATCGTCATAGAGGACATTGACTGCTCCGCCGACCTCACCGGAAAACGCCGCAAGGACAAGAAGGCCTCTGGCGACAAGGACTCCGATGGAAACGACAAACCCAAGCTACCAATCGAGCCAGAGAAGGATGACGCGACCAAGGTGACGCTCTCTGGCCTGCTCAACTTCATCGACGGGCTGTGGTCTGCGTGCGGCGGTGAGCGGATCATCATCTTCACCACCAACTACAAGGAGAAGCTGGACCCCGCACTGATCTGGCGGGGCAGGATGGACAAGCACATTGAGATGTCTTACTGCCGCTTTGAGAGCTTCAAGGTACTCGCCAAGAACTACCTGGATGTGGTGGAGCACGAGCTGTTTGGGGAGATTCAGCAGCTGCTTGAGGAGACCGACATGTCGCCCGCTGACGTGGGAGAGAACCTGATGCCCATGTCCAAGAAGAAAAAGAGGGACCCTGACGTGTGCTTGGCAGGCCTCATCGAGGTGCTCAAGCAGGCCAAAGAAGACGCGACGGTCGCCAAGGCGAAGGAGGAAGAGGTGGCCAAGGAGGCTGAAGCGAAGAAAGCCAAGGAGAAAGAGGAGGCTGAAGTGAAGAAAGCCAAGGAGAAAGAGGAAGGGAAGGACAAAACATCAGAGGAAGCCATTGGAGACAACATGCAAGCTGACAAGATACAGGAGTAGAGTGAGTGAGCATGTTCACTACATGCTCCGTGACCAAAAGATGCAGTGTTGGTTCAGATACGACATATATCACTCAACTGAAATAAAATACGGAAATGTTAACGCCCACACGTGTGGGCGTTTGCACATCGCCCACACGCCTCCATCACCATTCATTTTGCCACGTATGAATAGATGACATCAGCAGAAATTTTTTTGGTTTTCGGCTTAAAAATGTTGTATCTCCTAAATAAAAAAGCGAACTAAAAATCTATTTTCACCATTAAATCCGTCTCGACGAGATCTTCAAAACTAGACCCCATGTTGATATGTTTCGACGAAATTTTTTTTTGCCAGAAGTTGCCACAATGTTTACACTGCAGTTGCCATAGGGCTTAAACTAAAGTTGCCATGTGGGAATTTTAGTTTGTAGATCATGGCAATTTTAGTATTTTAATGATGGCAACTCCAGTAATTTGACCATGAAAATTATTTTTTGTATGAACCATGGCAATTTTACGTGCATGTATCATGACAATTTTAGTTTATGGTTCATGGCAAGTCTAGTTTCTTAATTCCCCGTTTTATAAATATCAAAATTTACTTTTAAATGTAGAAGAAAATAGCTGAAACATATCATGGCAACTTCAGTGTAAACATCATGGCAATTCATATGCAATAGACATGGCAACTTTTAATCCAAAAAAATTTCATCAAAACATATCAACATGGGATCTAGTTTCAATATCTCATCGCGAGGGATTTAATAGTGAAAACGGATTTTCAATCGGATTTTTCGTTTAAGAGATAAAACATTTTAAAAACTGAAAATCCAAAAAGATTCCTGCATGCATGCATGCGATGACGTGGCAATCTGTTTACATTAGAGACATGTGGTGCGTCTCCCTTCCTGCCACACGTGTGACAGTTAGCGCGACCCATAAAATAATGTAGCTTCCTTTTCTCATTTGCTAATTCACACATGAAGCGGCTGTTGTAATGTTGCTATAGGTAGAGTATAAATAGTACTCCTACAATACATAATCCCAACACTCTGTATTTGTAAATGCAGAACGAAACTAAGCTTGGTTTGCATAAATATGCATTTCTTCATTTCTCTACGAAAGACAGCAATCTGCCAGAAGTTGAATTTACACATGGCTTGACGAGATGACCTGACCAGATCCCATGAGCGCAGGGCTTCACTGGTTTGGAGAAGGAACCGTGCCCTTATCCAAACCTTCATCTCTCTCATGCACACACTTCGTCGAATCAGCCAAGAACTGAACAAGCATGAACTCAAAAAGGGAACCATGGAACCAATAAAGTGATTTTAGGGGAACAAAGATTCACCCACAAAGATGCCAGCAATGCTCTCAGTCATCCATAACCAGAAGTCCCCAAACGATTTAAGTAAACATGGATAAAATGTTTAAGATATTTTCAACACAGATGTGCACTAGTTATCATCAGGCAATTATGACAAGGTTAATATACAGACAGACGAACAACATCATCTCCCTACATTGTATACACAAATATAATCATTCAGCCAGCATGTGTAAAAAACTACATCCAGGTTCTACACAATGTCCACAAAGGATTGGTGCGCAGACCTGAGATGGCCATAACACTCCTCGCTGCTCCTGAAGTTCGCCAAGCATGCCCAGCAAATGTGGCTGCCGCACCTGCACTCGACATGGTTGCAACCCTCAGATTTCTCGATCGTGTACCCACACGAAGGGCAGTTCTTCACATTCACCTTCCCTCTGCGCCATTCAAGCAGCGTCGCGTCTGGGTCTTCCTTGTATTGCTTGTAAGCCTCGCAGGACATGAAAGGATGATACTCTACATGGCACTTGGTGCAGATCTCGACATAGCAAGCCCCGCAGACAAAAGGCTTGGTCTCTGCATCTGGAGCTGCCACTTGGTAGATGGATTGGCAATCAGGTGTCGAGCAGAAGCGATACATTCCTGCTCTAGATGTAACAAATGCCCTCAACGAAGCTCTGAATAGGTCCTCCAGCTTCTCATTAGACACCAGGTGCTTCAAATCAACTATGAGGAAGGGCTTCTTGCACCCAGTTTTCAGGCAGCAAACAGGGAAGCCATCATGAGATTTCATGGCAGATTCACACTGATCCACTAAGCAAGCCCGACAAAATATGTGCCCACATGATTCAAGCTCAAAAGGGTCTTCAGTCTCACACAAGCAAATAGGGCATGCATCCTGCGCCAGCTCATTGTCATCCACCCTTTCCTTATCCTTACTTCCTCCAACACTCCCAGACGGAAGTTGAACCAGGGCATTCTGTTTAACAGAGGTTATCAGCTCAGAGATCATCCCTTCAACCCTTCGCTTATCCTCTTTACTGCCCCAAACTTTAAGTAGATGTCGCTGTTTATTTAACTCAACATTTACTGCAGGCATTTCTTTCTTAAATCCTTCCAGATCAACTCCAAAGTTCTCTACTGTTTTCTTCATCAAGTCTGGAGGGAGGTTATGGCCACGAAGACTAATTTCCAGGGGCATCTTCTCAAGGAGCTCTGTAAGTGCGTGCACCAATTTTGTCTCTGCTGTAGCTATCTGATCTTGGTGCCCAAAGACTTTAATATTCAGACTTTGTCTGTCGTACAGAATGTAAGTACCAGTTTCTTGTTCAATAGATTTCAAATGTGCTACACCATCATGGGACAAAAGTAGCTGAACTGCACTTATTGTCAGGTCAGGGTGGTTTATAGTGTTGCCTTTCATCAAAATCTCAAGAGGCCTTCTCAAATCAGCTATTGTTTTTGTGGCATTTGCAGTGAGCTTTAACCGGAAAATACCATTATCAATCTTTTCGAAATTGTAAACCACACCTGCATGAAATGGAAAACTGGTTACATCTTCAATCTCACCATAGATATAAGCTTAAGCTTTTTGCAGTCTCAAACAATCACACAAACAATATAAATTCGGAAACGAAGCTACATAAGATTAGCAGCATAACACTTGTGATTTAGACTTTTCAAGGAGAGGAAGGGGATATCCCTATTTACCAATGTTACAGATTCTTGGATGTGTACCTTGGCTGCAGTCTTGCAAGTGATCACACACATACATGTGTAAACTAGTGTATCTACCAACAAACTCTTGTGGTGATTCTTGAAAATAAATCACATCTGAGCATAAATAACACATACTCCTGAATTTAACAACAACCAAAAAAAAAGTTGCATACCAACAGGAAAACCAAAAATATTGTATGTACGCATACTACCCCCAATCAAGATTACTTGCCATTTTTAGCCCCTGAAAACAAACAAGGGTCAGTTCTGCCAGTTTTCACCTCTAAAGGGGAGATGGTCATTTAATTGAGGAGTTGTAAACATGACATATTAGTGATGCATTATCATTTCTTATTTTTATGGAGCAAACACACATGATAGGCTCAACAGCTGGCGTTGAGTTGTTAGAGCTCAACGCCAACATATATGGTGTTGAACCGTGGCCTCCTTTCTTTGACCCACGGGTGAATTAAAAAAGTGAGTGTTGGCTTGTTATATAACGAGCTGCAGTGCTTGGCCTAGAAAGATTCTTCCATACCCAGTAGCAGCGTTCATCCTTTACTCTCTTTTTTTCTCTTTTTTTATTCATGCACGTACAGGTTTAACTTATTTGCAAGCTTCTGCTCCAAGATGGCAATCACTGATGCCTACTTTGCTATTTCACCTTGTGCTACCGGGAAAATCACATGTGGTGGATGGCTTGAGGCAGGCAAAAATGACAACGACGAAGGTAGCGCAGTTCAGCGCCATGCACTCTGGCGTTGAACACAAACAGCTCAACCCCGGGGTGTATGGCGTTGAACGTGTTTGTTCCACAAAAGTGCTAAGTTTTTTCAAATACCAAAGTGTATGGCCTTGACATAGCCAAGTTCAACACCAAGGAGACTGGCGCTGAGTGGAAGGGTCAGATTTGGTAAAGCAAAAAAAGACTAGGATTATTTTCGGCTTTACTTTTAATTATTTCTGTCAATTCTCACGTTTAACATTGGTCCATGGAAACATAGTAGAGGGAGTTCATTTAAAGGAGGCGGAATCAGCATACTAATTTTACATGAAGCAACATGATTTGCAAGGTGCCAGCAGTTGTGGAAGCTCAAATAGTGCAGATAAGTCTTATAATCATGTCTGGAAGAGAAATTTGAGTTTGCTGTGCCCAAGTAAAGTTAACCATTTTATTTGGAGACTAGCAACGCAAATGAATATTCGAAGGAGAGGCGATATGCGCAATCCCTTATGGAGATGACAAAATGAAGATGGTGACTACCTCTTAAATTGGAAAAAAAAAACTGTGAAAATGTGTTGGCATGTGGTGCTCCTCGAAGAAGAAAAGCTGAATCTCTTGAAGTGCATCTCAGCTAAAGAAACTGTTAAATTTATTTTGGAAAAGAGGCAGTGCGGTTATGAAGCTTGCCACTTTCACGTATTTAGTGGTCTGACCACAATAAGGTAACACAGAAGATACTGTCGAACCAGTCTCTGACTTCCAATTGAGATTTGCAACATGCATTACTGAATCCTTAGAACACCACCAGAATGTGAAAGTGAATATACCCAGATTTGTGAGCTCCGGAAAACCACCTGTTCTGGAGTGGTTAAAGGTAAACTTTGATGCTTATCTGTCAAACTGTTCATGCTGGTGATAGGGGATTTGCTGTCCGGGATCATCCAGGGGCTTTAATTGCTGCCGGTGAAGGAAGACTGTCACATGTGGACTTGGAAGCTCAAGCAATGCAGCATGATGTTCATCATGTCACCTCCTTAGGCATGGGCTGAGTTGTCCTGGAGACCGACTGCCTAGAGCTTAAACAAGCTTTGTCTAACACTCATTATGATTTGTCAACATCTGGTGCTCTAGTAAAAGACCTTAACGAGTATGTTACTGCTCTCGTTTGATGTGTACTGTACAGAATTTATTCATCATAAAAGTAACGACTTCACATCTTTTTACAGCCTTGGGGTGTGATCAGGGTCTAGATGATCGTGTAATTTGGACGGACCATTTTCATGGTGATGTTTGGGGTGTGGTGGCCAGAAATTTAGCCGTGTGCCAAATTTAATGGAATCTATGTGTTCCATTTTAAAAAAAAAAAGCAAAGAAAACACATGATTCAAACAGTAGAACAGCAAAGAAATTTAAGCAGGCAGGAAATGAGGAATGCAAGCACACCTTTCTGGCTTCGGAAGCTCTCAAGCAGAGAATTAACTTCCTGGCTGATAACATTGTAAACATGTAGTGGGCAGGACAGAGTACTATGAAATACATGCTTGCACCGTATCATCTGCCAAGGTTGACAACAAGGAAGAAAGCTTCCTTCAAGATGGTCCAGCGCTCTTGCAGCCTCTCGATGAAGACTTCCATCAAAAGTTATAGTTGCTCTCATCATTGAATTGTTTTCCTCTGGAGGGAAGACTTCAACGCGGAAATTTTGTCCAGGAATCTTGTTTGGCATGAACGAAGAAATTTCTCTAATCAGCGCTTCTTCACATGCAGAAACAGAAGGGCCAACTATGGGTGCTTCCCTGAGCCTGAGCAAACGGGTCCCAAATGCATGCCCCCTGCTTGGGTTACATGGCCATGATAGTCTAGCTCTTACTGCAGGAAATGGTAATCCTCGATTATCAGAAGAACATACTGGAACCACTTTTAATGAGGAACCATGAAATTCTATTCCGTTCAATTTTAACACAGCGTCTTCAGCATCTTCAGGTTTGAGGAATGTAAACTTCCCCCATTTAGTTTCATCTGAGGCTATCCGAAAGTTCCCAGCTGATTTATGAAAATTAGCGACACCAGAGGTCAGACTGCCCACCAAAAAAATAAGCTCCTTGTCATTGATACCATGGGCATTTTGATGGAGAACCTCTACTGTTAGATACCTCTTCCCAAGTTCCAAATGCTTGATTTCAGCACCTGAGCCAAACAATGCAAGAGGAGAACTGCCAGGCCTCCCAGGAAATAATCTTCTCTCGAGGCACTCATTCCTCAACATCTTAGCTTCACACTCCAAAGCACCGTTAACAATACAAAAGACCTTTTCTATGTCCTGCCTTGTAGCAAATAACACAACTTCATTGTTTTTGAAGTTAATTTCGACTGTTATTCGGTCATCCCTGCATTCTTCCTTGAGATGTGAGATAATCCTGTGTTGATTTTGGCCATATTTGCCACAAAATCTTCGCAGCAAATTATTACCAAGCCCACTAATCACTTTTATCTGCAGTTTATGTTTCTCCAGTTGATGAATGAAGGACATGGAATGAACTGCATACAACGCATCATGATCAACAGCAGTTACACATACCAAATACTGATTTGGGATTGATAAGATTTCTGTAAACACCACCCACTCTGGCTTGCTGCCATAATTGAGCAATGAGCATGAGGGATGAAGGTTCACAGCCTGATCTGTCGAAATCACCTGGTAACCAAACTTTTCATGTCCTAAAAACATAGCAAGATTGCCTGTAAGAGATGATAGAATAATTCTCTTTAGCAGCTTATCATGCATAGAGGAAATCTCAGGATTCCAACACCAATAACTTGGGACAATAATGTTGAGTTCATGCTTTAGACAATTTTCAAGCTCTGATATAGTTTCCTGGCACCTCCTCATGGTCTTGGCGTTGATGCTGTTCTGCCAGCACCACATATTCCTGTTTCCATGCCCATCCTCCCACTTTTTATAAACAGCGAGTAAAGTGAAGAGATCTCCATCTTGGTGACACAATCGGACCTTCTGAAGGTCAGCTTTATGTTTCTCCTCATTAGTGCCCACTCTACAAAATATGCTGCTAGAATTTGCCATAACAGCAGCTAGAATTACACCTTCCCTTCTCAAACCAGAATCAAAGCAATCAAGCATAATTTTGCCAAGCCTTGGCTCAATTCCCAATTTGACCAGGTAGCGTCCAGTATCAGTCAGCTCAAACAAATTACATTTACATTTGACAGCACCCAATTGTTCAAGGTTCTTCAAAGCCATATTGATTGCGTCTGGATTTGGGGCATCAACAAACTCAAAATTCTGTGCATCCCTAACACCCAAAGCAAGTATTCTCAGAACAGCAGTGCCAAGATGAACTTTCCGGATTTCAGGTTCTTGATGCACTTCCATCATTCTGAAGTGAGATTCAGAGTAAAGCCTGTAACACTTCCCTGCTCCTGTTTGACCAGCCCGGCCAGTACGTTGACTAGCGGAACTTTGGGAAATCCAATTTACTTTCAGCACATTGAGACCACTGCTAGGCACAAATCTGCTCTCCTTGGCCAGTCCAGGATCAACAACATACTTCACTTCTTTGATGGTCAGTGATGTTTCAGCCATATTCGTGCAGAAGATAACCTTTCTCTTACCGGGATAGCTGTTGAAAACACGACTCTGTTCTACATGGGAAAGCTTTCCATGCATAGGAAGTACCACAGCACTTGCATCGCTGAAGTTTTCACAGGCCCACTCAACTTCCAGTTGAGATGTCAAAAAAGCAAGTATGGCACCCTCTTCTTCATTCTTGTGAATCACACTTACCACCCTTACAACATCATTGACATAAGCAGCAGTAGCAAAAGCATCATTCAGAGAGTTCGGTACAGTATTGAAGGAAGCATCCACTGATACATCTGGGATATATTTAATTTCAACAGGAAAATTTCGCCCTTTAACATGGAATGTTTGACAGCCATAAAAGTATTCAGCTAGTCTATTAGCATCAGCAGTGGCAGACATTATAATGAGTCGCAAATCCACCCTATCAAGCAGCTTCTTCTTTACCAAAGCTAAGAGAAGATCGGTGTTCAAGCTTCTTTCATGAGCTTCATCAACAATAATGTATGAAACGCCATCCAGGCCCATATCATTCATGCAGTGATGTAAAAGATAACTATCTGTGCCAAATATGATCTTCGAACTGAAGCCCCGAGAACCGGAAAAGGTTGGACATGACGACACAAAATTGTCTGCATAGCAGCCATTGCTTTCTTCATCTACTCTACGTGCCAACGTTATAGCAGCAATTTTTCGAGGTTGGGTACAGACAATTGAACTGTTGGCAGCAAGACCTGAGTCGGCAAGATACTGAACCAATTGTGTGCTTTTCCCAGAACCAGTTTCCCCAATTAAGATTATAACCTGTAGAAAACAAAGATCCATAACTTAAAACACAAATTTTATGTCATTATTCATGATTTAGAAAAATAATAAACAAGTCAAACCAGATGGGGGGGAAATTGTGGGTAAAGCGCAACGCTGACTACTGAATATTAGACCTGACTACATGATCAAAATGTTGGTACCTCAATGGCAAAAATGCACCTCATAACCTTGTAATGAAGATCATTAGGTGCAGTTCCATTGGAAAAGCTAGAGCAAGAATATTCTGCCAATACATACCGATATTTAAAATCACAAGAGATAACTCAGACTAACTTAACCTACATAAGCAAAGTTAAAACTCAGCACATTGCAAAATTATTATATATACTCCCTCCATTCCTAAATATAAGTCTTTTTAGATATTTCTATATGGACTACATACAGATATATATAGACATATTTTAGAGTGTAGATTCACTCATTTTGGTCTGTATGCTGTCCATATTGGAATCTCTAAAAAGACTTATATTTAGGAACGGAGGGAGTACACAACAGAACTCCATACACTGCTTTTCCACTATGGTTCTAACTTCTAAGCATAAAAGTCTGGCTCACACTGCATTGTAGATTTGCAAACATCACAAATATAACTGCAAAGAACTCGTAAAACTCGCCTGGTTAGCGAATATGTGATTGAGAATTTTTCTACGGTATGCATAGATTGGTAGTCCCTCGTTGAGCGTCTGCACTCGCGCAGCATCATGGTGTGCACCCTCGCAAAATCCACATCATCACCTTCCACAATCCCAAACAGATCAACCCCCTCCTCCTCCTCGTCCACCTCCTCCTCTTCATCCGTCCCACTTAGCATCGCACGACGTATCGACGTCATTGCTGCTTTATACTCGGCAATTTTAGCGTCTAACATATCCTTGTCAGCCTCCAGCGTTTTCCTCTGGAGATTGAGCTGATCGAAGTCGCGGAGGTTACTGCGGCGGACGCGCAGGCGGTGCTTGACAGACTGGACGGAGGCTGCGAGTTGAGATGAGCGGGCGGCTAAACGGGAAACGAGGTCGGAGTCGAGGAGGCGGGAGGCGTGGGAGGCGAAGAGCGAGGAGATTAGGGGGAATGCCTTCGCGGCGAGGGCGGCGTCGGGGAGGTACGGGGTGAGGAGGTGGCGACCCTCGAGGCGGAGCGACCAGAGGTCACGCGCGGCAACCGCGGCGGCAGGGAGGGAGCGGAAGAGGAGGCGAGCGGCGTGGCGGCCGGAGGAGAAGACGGAGAGGCTGTCGGGGCGGAGGCCGGCGACGAGCGCGTCGACCTCCGTGGCGGGCGGGGAGGAGAAATCGGGGCCCGCGCGAAGGAGGAGGATCGCGGCGGACTGGGGATGCGACTGGCGGTGCTGCTGTGGGCGGTACGGCGGCAGCGAACCCCGATCCGGCGGGCGGAAGGGGCGGTCGGCGTGAGATCGAGGCATGGCGGCAGCGGAGGGGTTTGCGAAGGTTTTGGTCGGTGGTCGGAATCGGACGGAATGTTTGTCAGGCACCTCAGACTTCACTTTTTTATCTGCTTTGCCAAAAAGCGCAGTCCAGTACCAGTTCACCAAACGGCGGTTGTTTCTAGACCGTGCGATTCGCCCGTGACGCGTGGGATTCGACCCAAAGAGGGCAACAAGGCAGAGTGGAGCCACGCGGCTGGTGGTGGCGATGAAGATGAGGATGAAACTTCACGGTGCAAAGGGTTAGGGTTGAAGGGTGGGAGGTTCTAGGCGACGGAGAAGATGATGGGGACGCAAAAGGGCTAGATAGATGGTAGGAGCGACGATACAACCGGCGGTGGTCGCGGTTGGTCGAGGGTGGGGTGGCGAGGTGTGGAGGGGTGGGGGAGACAATGGTTATACTGGTAGGAAGTCGAATCGTTGCAGAAGGCGGGAGCCGTCAACATCAACAACACGTGTAAGGCCATGTACAGTAAGGAGTGCTTATGCCTCGGTGCTTAGGGAGAGAAAGTAGAGTTATTTCTCTTGAAAACAACTAATTTACAATGCAGAGTGTTTCATACATATAATTAAGTTGGCTTGACATGCAAAGTACTTTGTGGAGTAGGGCAATTTTTTCTACAGGCACCCCCGGTCCACAGGGACTCACTGGGGACGCAGGCTTGAACGCCTCCTACTGTGGAGGCGATCACCCAGGCCCGGTGGCTGATGTCGGGCTAGGAGTAGAAGGACTGTCTTCCACTGTTCCCACCGTGGTCTGTGCGTTGCGATGGTGATGGCTGGCGGTGACTCGGGACATGGATGCTGGGGCGGCGGCCCCGGATGGTGGTCCGTATGATGGCTTTTCAGCAGGCTCCATGACGGCAGCGGTGGCTACATTTCTCGGTCGCCTGGGCGGCGAGGGGTGTAGCGGAGGGTGGTCCGGGCACACTTGTTGCCCAGATCCGGTTCTCGCCATGTTTGGCCTGGGTGCCCCGTGGTGGCATGGGTGAGTTGCCGAGCGAAAGCTCCGTGCTTTGGCACTGGCGACGATGACATATGCGGGTGTTGTTATCTTCTTGAAGACGTCGTCGTGATTCTTCTCTCCGTGTCAGAGTCTCCGGGTGAAAACATTTGTCCACCTCGGGCTCGGCATCGGCGGTGCTCACGTTCCCCTCTTGAGGGCGTTGTCGGGGAGGCTAGGTGTCCTAGGTCATGTCATGGCGGTGTAATCAGGTAATCTTGTGCTACTGTGTCGACAGTATAGTCACGTGCGTTTATGTTGGCCTGTTATATAGGGATCTGCTGTCTCAGAGGACTACCTCACTGCATTGTATCATTCGGCCATGTATCCTAGGTGTTTTTTGCTTTATATATAAAGCGGGACGAGAGTATATTTCGAGAGAAGCAAAACTTTACTTCTACAGCCCTTCCGACCTGGTGCGACATGATCTTAAGAAAAAAATATCAGGATTTTTACTTAGGCACTCACTTTAGCACCTGTGTTGCATAGGGCCTAAGAATGTCTAGATATTGAGTATGCCCATGTAATTTATTAAGTGGTTTTAACTATAAAAATTAGTGTCACCGTTGGTGAATATTATGCATTAGAATTAGGTTTTTGATTTCATCTTTTGCCCCCATTCGTCCCATAATATAAGACGGTTTTACAAGCTAACATAGCTTATGAAAATGTCTTATACTATGGAATAGAGGGAGTATCTATTAATCTTCATAATTACAGCATATATGTGTAAGAATATATGTGAAGTTGGCTAGATATATTTGTTGTGGTGCATAAATCAATCCATTATTATTATTGTTTCATTAAAAGAGAAAACACATCAAGCTAGCTAGCTAGGTAAGTGCATACTTCTTTGTAACAAGGATGGGAACCCAAAAGTCCTAGAAGCTATCATTTTCTTGCAAAAATGTTACAACACTGCATAAAGGACCCTAGAAGGTACATAAATAACAATAGGCTCATTCCTATTGCAACTACGAGCCTCAATAGCACGGTAATAACCTAATTGAGTCTTAATGCACACAATTACCTCATTGAAGACTCGGTTGCCAAGGTCTCTCACACATGCCTTGTCGGCTATGGGGAGATTTTTGACGATCAAGAAGATTGGAGCGTAAAAGGGCTAGATGGATGGAGTGCCGACAAAACTGGTGGTGGTGGCGGCTGGTTGAGGGTGGGCTGGCGACGCGAAGAGAAGCCATAGTGACACCAATAATGAGTGGGAGAGACAATGTTCCTTCCATCGTAGGGAGTCGGATAGTTGAAGATTAATGGAGGCGACATCAGCTGTGTAAGAATGTTAACATGGTCAATATGACCCAAGTAATTTATTAAGTGATTCTAATTATAGCGTTTGGTGTGATGGTTGGTGAATATTATGGATTTGAATTAGGGTTTCAATTTCCTTCTATCTATTATAATCTTCCTATTATGGATGTTAGGTATGTTTTTTGCGATGCATAAATCTATCCATTACTATTTTTTTCTTCAAAAGAGGCAACACATCAAGCTGGCTAGCTAGGTATGGTTCTTCTTTTATTAGTGGAAGTGGTGCATTTCTTTACGAGGGAGAGGCCCATGTCCATCTCGTCTAAGGTCTAAAATGATGAAAAGTCTATCATCTCTTCAACTACCTAATCTGATAAGCTTGAGCATGGTCCAAGGAGTTCTAATAGGGAAATCCTTTGAGCCAGCTCAACATCTACATATTTTAACATGGATAGGAACCCAAAGCTTCTACAAGCTGGCATTTCTTGCAAAATTGTTACTACTATGCATAAAGGACCCTAAAAGAAAAATATATGACAACAAGGGTCCTTTCCTTTTCCAACTAGGACCCCAAATAGCATAGAATAACGTAGTTGAATCCTAATGCACACAACAAACTCACTCGAGACTCGATTGCCATCGTCTCTGACGCATGCCTTGCCAAGGATGGGAGGTTTTAGGCGATCAAGAAGATGATGGGGCATAGAAGGTCTAGATGGATGGCAGGATCAGCGATAAAACTGACGGTAGTGGGGATTGGTTGAGGGTGGGATGGCTATGACGCCAATTGTGGATGGTAGAGACAATGCTTAGACTGGTAGGGAGTCATATAGTTGAATAGGAGAGAGCTACCATCACACATGTAAGATGCTTAGATATTCAGTATGTCCATGTAATTTATTGAGTGATTCTAACCAAAGCATTTAGTGTGATGGTCGGTGAATATCATGGATTAGAATTAGGGTTTTAGTTTTATGTTATCTATTAATCTTCATATGTTTGGCATATATGCAAAATAATATATGTGAGGCTAGATAGGTATGTTTGCTGCAATGCATAAATAAATACATTACTATTCTTGTTTCATGAAAAGAGGGATCACATCAAGCTGGCTATCTAGATAAGTACATACTTCTTTTTAACAAGGATATGAACCCTAACTTCCTAGAAACCGAAATTTTATTGCAAAATTATTACAACACTGCATAAAGGATCCTGAAAGAAACAACAAGTAGGAGTCTAAGAAGCACAACAATAATGCAATGGGGTCTTAATACACACATCGACCTAACCAAAGACTCAATTGTCACCATCTTCTATGCATGCATTGCCAACGATGGGGAGGTTTTAGGCGGTCGAGAAGATGTCGGGGGAGTAGGAGGGCTAGATGGATATGGTAGGAGCGACAAAAATGCCGGTAGTGATGGCGATTGGTTAAGGGTGGGGTGGCGAGCCAAAGCTAAATGGTCGAGCTAGACAGTTGAAAATGAGGGGAGCCACCATCAGGCGTGTAAGCATGTTTAGATATTCACTATCACCCATGTAATTTGTTAAGTGGTTATATTTAAATCATATAGTGTGAACGTTGATGCTTACTATGGATTACAATTAGATTTTTAAATTCCTCTTATGTCTATTAATCTTCATAATTATGGTGTATATGCGAAAGAATATATGTGAAGCTATCTAGGACTATTTGTTGGAGCACATGAATCAAGCCATTACTATTCTAGTTTTGTAAAAAAAGGCAACACTTATGCGTGCAAGCAGTACTACCGTTGGCCATGGGACGGTACTATCATTTTAAATGGTGCTACCACTTCGGACCAGTGGTACTACCGCTGGGGGGTAGTACCGACCTCCTGCTATTCTCAGTACCTAGGCGGTACTACCCATGACCTGCGCTACTACCACTTCAACATCCGTGGGAGGGTTAAGTGCATGAGTACGGGGAGTTATAACCCCCCATACCCATTAACTTCCTCTCCTCATGACTTCTCCCCTTGCAGGAGACAAGAACTGCCATGGTCGTCGCTCTTGGCACGCCGATTCCGAATTGTATTCCGCATTTCCGTCCACCGGGATCGATCCCAACCATCTCCTCTTGCCATGGACGCCGGTATTGCCCCCGTTTCTTGATCCTATGGTTCTCTCCTTTGAATCTAGGTTCTAGGGCAATGAGTGTTGTGTTCATCAATTTTTTGGCTAAATCGTGGCATGTTTAGGGTATGGAATGACTGCTAGATAGGAGATTCGAAGTTTTATTGGAGAAAATTTAATTTGGCACTTTCGGTACTATCGGATCTAGCGGTAGTAGTGTGTCTATTATTGAGGCGCTACTGCTGCTCTATCCAGAGCGGTACTACCACCGCTAGGTCACGGTACTACCGCTTGAACTGCCACCTTCAACTTTCTTCCAACATTGCTTTTTGTTTCACTTTTGATTCCTTTGGCTTATGAAATGCTTTTACAACTGCTTTCCCTTGTGCTCTTTTGCTTTGATCAGGTGGTAGTGGCTATAGTCTGCATCATTCGCGCCGCAAGAATCCAGAGCGCCAGACCTCCAAGTATGGTCGTACTAGGGATGCAATAGAGGGTTCCGGTGCTCAGGGCAGACAGAGGCAGAGCACAAATTCAGTTGTCATCAAGCCAAAAGAGAAGGCCAAGTCAATATCTGAGATGACCAGCAAGGAGTTCTGGGAGTACCATTAGTGCAACCCCTACCGTCATCCTTAGGACCCTTCTCTTATCAACTATCCCTTCTAGACCAGGAAGCAGGCCTCCATATTTCTTGAGGTGCTCAAGGACAAGAAGAATCTTTTTGTGCAGACCAAGTCTGTTGATCTTCATCACATGGATTAGGATCCGGCATATTTTGGAGAGGCTCTTGCACTCTGTGCTCAGTTTGGTATTGTTAAGATCATCACCTTCAACAAGGATTTTGACCCAGAGCTTGTGGCCCAGTTCTATGCCATGACACACTTTGGTACAGATGACGATAGGACTCTCACCTGGATGACTCATGGGAGACAACTGTATGCTACCTAGAAGACCTTCATGAACCGTCTTGGCTATGGTGATGAGGGGCTTGAGAACTCTCTTGGTCTTCGCCCTCACAAGGAGTCTACTGCCACCCACAAGTCGAAGTTGATTCGATACCAGAGGAAGAGGAAGACTACTAGGGGAGAAGTCACCGAGTTGATTCCATTTCTGGATATCATGCATCGTATCTTCAGGAACACTTTTCCCCTGCATTGGGAACATGGATATGTTACATTCTTATCTTGTGGATATGCTTCTCATGTGCATGAAGGAGAAGAACAAGACATGTGTTCTAGATGTCTCGCATGTCATGTTGTCTAAGCTTCATTCTGCTGTGTTTGACTGAAAGGTGCCCATCTACGGGCCCTTTCTCTTCAAGCTTATTGAGGACACTTGGGCCTCTCAGTTCCCAGGGGGGCGTCTTGTGACTAGAGATCTTGTATCGCATGAGGTAATTAAGCTGAGGTAGAAGGAGCACTAGGGTGCCGCTCCGGAAGTCCCTAAGATTGAGGTTCCTCCCACTGACTCTGATATGCTAAGCCAGACTATATGCTACCTACTCAGCATCCATCTTGGACTACCATGTTCAAGAAGAAGGTGAAGAAGCTCTTCTACCTCTAGATTAATGTGTAGCATAGATTGTATGAGGCACATGTGGCAGAGAATATTTCTCACCAATGTCAGATTCGGATGATGAGGAAGATGGACATTTCCGTGGAGAGTGGGTCTAAGAATCAGATCACGTTTGAGGAGGATTGGGTCTCCAAGAACAGTAAAAGGACAGATTCTAATGACTCCCCTAGTGCTACCTCTGCTTTTTGTGCTACTGTGGATGATGATGAGAAGATAGTTGAGGAGGAGCGTGCTGGAGATGATGAGAAGGAGTCCATGGATGAGGACTTGGAGTAGTGCTACTGCCTCGGGCCGCTTAGTTACTCATTGTATTTTTGGCGTCTCAATGCCAAAGGGGGGATAGAGTTTAGGACCATGGATTTGCTTTTCTTTGGGTGTTGTGGGTGATGGCTCAAGATTTTGTGACTATTTAGTAGTGATTTTTGCGCGGTTTCACTGGAATTCCTATTACTCTTTGGATATTTCTAACGCTAATCCCTCAAAAGAGAAGAATATCTACTTCCTCAATGTTTGGCAGGAAATATCATCTATGGTAGGAAACCAAGGAAGATTACTGCAAATCAAGTCAAAAGGGGTAACTTTCCGGAAGAAACTGAAGTCATCTGACGAACCAGACTAAAAGACGGCGTTCCATACGACCGCAAGCGCTCGCATGAGTGGTCGTGTGGACTGCCATTGGCTCCCCCACATCTATACAAGCAACTTTCGTGAGAAAGGGGTTGAGGTGAGAAGTAAACCCTAGCCGCCGCCACAACACCAGAGCAGAAGAAGGAAGGATCTAAAGAACTAGGGGAGATCTTCGTAGTCTTTGGTCCTTTCATCTCCATCATCAACCTCACCACTTTTCATTATTGTAAGAGGAATTCCAATTGGGAGAACAATTGTAATATTACTCAATCTTGTTTGGAGATCAAGACCATTTGGATTATCCATTTGATCTTGTTGTGGATTGATATGCCCCCAAAGTATCTATAATTTATGAAGTATTCATGCTATATTTACATGATTTTTATATAGTTTGGGTGCACTTCTATACGATTTTTATGGACTAACTTATTAATCCAGTGCCTAGTGCCAGTTCCTATTTTTGCATTTTTTTTGTTTCACAGAAAATCCATATCAAACGAAGTCCAGATGTGATAAAATTTTATGGAGATTCTTTTGGAATATATGTGATTTTTGAGAAAAAAGAACCAATGCAAGACGGTGTCTGAGGGCTCCACAAGGCAACAGGGAACGACCTACCCCTAGACGCGCCCCCTTGCCTTGTCACTGGTACAACGAGGTTCTATACGAACGGTTTTTAACCCCTTTCCGTGATGGCATTTGGAACCGTCGCCAAGTGAGTGTGGGTGATGGGGGGTCCTTCCCACACGACCCAGAAACCATCGGGGATATGGAGCCATGATCCAGAGGCCTTGCAAAATGTAATCGTGTGCGATGCAGCACACACTAAATTCTTTCACACGTGTGGGATCGGTGATTAAATGTTTCTAATGACACAGTGAAACCGAACGGTGTGTCGTAATGAACCATTTGGGAAACAGTATGTAAGGCACACAGGCCAATATATGAATTGTGTGCGATATGTGCCCCTTCGCACACGAGTTTTCTGTGGAACCGGTCTACCATGCAAGACTCCATCCCACATGTTTCCCAACAATTACGGTGTGCGATAATGTTCTATCACAAATAGTTCGGGAGCCCCTTTGGAAACATACAAGTGCTGCAGACCGTTTGTGATTTGTTGTGTATCACTGACGGTTGTGGCAAGAGTGTCGTGTGCTTTTGTTTGGGATCCCACACGTTTCTTGAAAAATTTACGACTGGGATAGTATTTTACATTGGGCACGGTTTACTCCGAGCTCTCGTGTGCGATAACGTGATATCACAAACGGTTCCGGAGACCCTACGCACATGTAGTAGCGCTGCAAATCATTTGCGATCTGTTGTGTATCACCGACCTTCCGCTACGATTGACGTATGCTTTCCTATGTGGATCGCACACACTCATTTAGTTGAACCGTGTGCGGAGCAATTGCCAGGATAAAACAAAAATATCCCATTTTGAAGCGGCATGCAAAAAGCAAATTCACCACACTATTCAATTGAACAAATAGTGTCCACAGGAAGAACATTCATCAGATTTCGCAACAATTGCAATTGAACATATGTTAGCTAAATTCCCATGATTTGTCGACACATATATGCATTACATAATTAATCATAGTGTACGAAATACGAAGACCTCATCAGATGGAAAACAATGGATCCATGCGTATATGTTTAGCGGCTAACTCTTACTCAATGTTTCAGGAGAACGCATGCTGAAATCTTCATTTATCACCAGTGGGATTGATGTACTGATTCAGGAAGAAGTCGCTGAAAATCTCCGAACCATCAGCAATTCACCAACGAGGAGTGGTTCAGGGGTCATCGGTTCTAAGATGAGGTGCAATATTTTTAAGATTAGAATGTATCATATGAGTGGAATAGAAGATATTAATTAAGATAGACTTACTGGTACTAATTTGCGAGGATCTTCACAACTATCAGTAGATTTTCAGATGGAGATCATGTGTCTGCAAACATAGTATCGACAAAGGTTAGTCCATGCTTGTTGCTGAGGACACTAAAATGTTTTGTACAGAATTAGTCATGTATTTGTCCTGTTAGGAACAACCTAACCGGTGTTAGATGTATTTTTTTCTTTGGACAGAAGTAGAAAGAGGTTTATTTAGAAGCTTGAACATTTGACCAGTGTTAGAAAAAGTATTTGCAGAATATTGGATAAATTTTCTGAAAATAATGGATTTCACTATGTTACCGGGGAGATGATCTCGTGCTGCAGAGGTAGTTCCCTCTTGAATAGGTTCCCTGGTTTAATTTTCCACAATGCGAGCACACTGCAATGAAAATGAATTTTGACAACATCAATTATTGAACCAGATATGAATGCAAATTAATTTCAGCATCATAGAATTCAATACCTATCCATGAATTGTTGAACATGCGTGAGCGTTTGCTGACTCTCTAAGAGAATCCATGTAGTAAAATGTGTTCTTGTTTGGAACAATGAATACCAATATCCAGTGATTGTTACATATTAAGAAAGCCATGAACTTACGAATTATGTCGAAATCTGAAAGAATATCAGTGTATGCATGGTTGTTTACTTGACTTACCGTTCATGATATGGCCAGAGAAATGATTCTACATGGGACGTGTTTTCGAAGATATGAACGACCGTGTTAATGGCCTAGTCTTGCATTTGCATGTCTTTACCATCTAATGTTGTGACATTTGCTAATGTAGGATCTATGAAATACACACTCTCCCTTTTAATTCTCTGCGCATTCAATCCCCTGAGAGGAATAAAATGCAGTTAGTTGTTTATCATTTACAGCCTTGTATGGAGAAGTTGATCAGAGTTTGTTAAGTACTTACAAAATCGGGCATCTAACAAGAGTGGCATTGAGCTCGTTGAAGTTGAAGAAGAGATGTAAGTCCTTGAAACTCACATTGATGGAACTAGCATCTTGTCAGAAATGATCTCTGTTGTAGTACACTAGCAAACCATGATGACATGCTAACATTTGATCCATGCAATATTCATGTAACTTGCGGCAACTAGAGTTGCACTCATCAAAGTATTTGCCAACAAGAAATGGCTGGCCATGGTCCTAATTGCGTGCTTCAAGTACGTCTACTTTATTTTTAGCAAGCACCAAATCTATTTCTGCATCATTCATGCCGTCAGAAATAATATTACTCTCTGATTCGAACAACTTGCTGTTAATTTGGTACTGGGCAATGAGTGCTTTAAGTAAGAGGCAATCGTTCTCTTTCCTCTTCGCTCTCGCGGCGCGCTTTGATAACCCACAAGTATAGGGGACCGTTTGTAGCCTTCTTCGATAAATAAGAGTGTCAAACCCAACGAGGAGCTAAAGGCAGAACAAATATTCCCTCAAGTTCTATCGACCACCGATACACTATACGCACAATTGACGTTTGCTTTACCTAAAACAAGTGTGAAACTATTTTGTAAGAATAAAACTACGAGTACTTTGCGAGAATAAAACTACAAATAAATTGGAAGGTAATAAAAGTGGATAGCTTTTGTCAATAAGAAAGTCATTTGTCCCTAGGCAATCGATAACAAGTACTGGTAATCATTCTTGCAATTTTATATAAGGGAGAGGCATGAGCTAACATACTTTCTCTACTTGGATCATATGCACTATGGAGGGAAATACAAAAAAGTAAGAAAGTCTCACATCAACGCGGCTAACCAACGGGCTATGGAGATGTCCATTAATTGATATCAACGCGAGGAGTAGGGATTGCCATGCAACGAATGCACTAAGAGCTATAAGTGTATGAAAGCTCCATATGAAAACCAAGTGGGTGTGCATCTAATCCTATAATGAAAAATTCCCACTAGTATATGAAAGTGACAACATAGGAGACTCTCCATATGAAAAACATGGTGCTACTTTGAAGCACAAGTGTGGAACTAGCATGCCCCTTCTCTCTTTTTATTTTTTCCTTTTTCTTTCTTTTCTTTCTTTTTTTCTTTTCTTTCTTTTTTTCCTTTTTTCTTTTTTGTATATTTTTTCTCTCGTTGTCCGGAGTCTCATCCCGACTTGTGAGGGAATCATAGTCTCCATCATCCTTTTGTCATTGGGGTAATGCTCTAATAATGAAAGTTGATGATCATCACACTTTTATTTACTTATAACTCAAAAGGAATAAAAATAAAAATTACAACTCGACACCTATAACAAAATATGACTCTATATGAATGCCTCTGGCAATACCAGGATGTGCAATGATCTAGTGTGACATGCACAAAGAATGATGAACCGTGGCTGAGCCACAAATGCTATGTCAGCTATATGATCATGCAAAGCAATATGACAATGAATGCTCAAGTCATGAAAACGGAAGTGGTGGAAGTTGCATGGCAATATATCTCGGAATGGCTATGGAAAGGCCATAATAGGTAGGTATGGTGGCTGTTTTGAGGAAGATATAATAAGGCTTATGTGTGATAGAGCGTATCATATCACGGGGTTTGGATGCACCGGCGAAGTTTGCACCACGGCTCGAGGTGAGAAAGGGCAATGCACGGTACCGTAGAGTCTAGCAATTTGCGAGAAGGTAAGAGTGCGCAAAATCCATGGACTCACATTAGTCATAAAGAACTCATATACTTATTGCAATAGTTTATTAGCCCTCGAACCAAGTACTAGTACGCATGCCCCTAGGGGGGAGGTTGGTAAGAGTTAACCATCGCACGCCCCCGACCTTCACACAAAGATAGACAATCAAGGATAAATCATGCTCCAACTTCCCGACATAATGGGAGACTATACGTGAATGCTTCGGGAATCACAAACCTTAACACCAATATTCCTACTAACCACAAACGTTTACTAGTAACTCCCACATATTATCATCTCTATATCACAAAACTATTGCAAGGAATCAAACATATCATATTCAGTGATCCATAAGTTTTATGTAGGATTTCGTTACTAACCATGCAATTGACCAATTCCTGTTGACTCTCTAAATAGATATAAGTGAAGAACGAGAGTTTAATTCTTTCTACAAAATACCATGCTCTGACAAATATAAGTGAAGCAAAAGAGCATCCTATCGATAATGGTTTTCCATGTGAAGAGAACAGGCAATCCAAACTTTAAATGATATAAGTGAAGCACATGAAGCATTCTATAAATCCATACTCAAAAGATATAAGTGAAGTGTAATGAGCATTCTATAAATCGACCATGAACTATCTCATACCAGCATGGCGCAAGAAAGAAAAGTGAAAACTAAATGCAAAAGACGCTCCAAGATTTACGCATATCACGTGAATGAAACAAAGACGAAAACATACCGATACTTGTTGAAGAAAGATGGGATGCCTTCCGGGGCATCGCCCAACTTAGACGCTTGAGTCTCCTTGAATATTTACTTGGGGTGCCTTGGGCATCCCCAAGCTTGAGCTCTTCCCTCTCCTCCTTCTCCTCATATCGAGACCTCCTCGATCTTTGATCACTTCATCCACACAAAACTCAACAAAAAGCTCGGTAAGATCCGTTAGTATAATAAGGCAAATCACTACTCTAAGTACTATTGAAAACCAATTCACATTTTGTTTTTGCATTATAGCTACTATAATATAACTTTTCCATGGCTTATACCACCGATAGAATCGATAGTTTCATCAAAACAAGCAAAACAATGCATCAAAATAAGAATCTGTCTTAAGCAGGACAGTCTATAACAATCTGAACATCTACCATACTTCTGGTACTCCAAAAATTCTGAAAATTAGGAAGAAATAAACAATTTGTATAGAAATAGTTTTCAAAAAGTTTCAGAACCTTTTGAGGTTCCAGTAAAAAAACTGAAAATTCACGTGCTACATCTGAAGTATCTGTTTCTGCGCCGCACATACCAAAAAGCAATCTAATCATCCTAAAGGCAAACCTTGGCACAATAATTTTACAATACAAAGGATTTGTACAAGGAGATAATTATTTTTGTTGAAAAGTTTCTGTAATTGAGATTCACAAAGTTTCCATGGGCATGAACAAAGTTCAAGGAGCTCCCCCACTTCAACAATGCTCGTCTCTCTCACTTTCACTTTTCTTTTTGTGAAGTTTTAAGTTCCCCTCTATATTTTTTTGTTTTGAAACTCTATAAAAATACTCAACAGAATAAAATGACTCTCTAAAACTTCCGGGTTGTCTCCCTATTAGCGCTTTCTTTAAATCCATTAAGCTAGGCATAAAGTGCTCAAGTAATGGATCCACCCGGATCCCAAGGTATATAAAAGCCAATTTTAATTAGCAATGATTTGGCATTTACTAGTGAGCACAAGGCAACATATATCAAGCAATGACGAAGTCTAACTCTCTTCCTATGCATCGGCATGTCATACAAGAACAATTCATGCACATCAAGTAAAGGCCAATACATAGCATAAGTAGTTTCTTGCAATTTTATCATGTTGGAAACATAGAGAGGTGGGGATATAGTTCCTCTCTCGTAATAATTGCAAGTAGGAGCGGTAATCACATGCATATTATATTCATCAAAATCATCATGTGCAACTGTAAAAGGCAACCCATCAATATAATCCTTAACAAGTGCAAACTTCTCTGATATAGTGTAGTTGGGAGAATTCAAAAAGATAATAGGACTATCATGTGTGGGTGCAGTAGCAAAAAATTCATTCTTAACATAAGGGAAAATAGCAAGTTCTCCATAAGCATAATTCATATTGGCATCTTGGCCACAAGCATAGCAAGCATCAATTTCATCAAAAAGAGATATTTCAAAAGAATCAACGGGATCATAGCAATTATCATAGCATTCATCCTTCGGTAAGAACGAAGGGAAATTAAACAATGTATGAGTTGAAGGGTTACTCTCATTAGAAGGTGGGCACGGGTAGATAGTCCGCTCTTCCTCCATTTGTTCTTCGCTCTCCTCGTCATCTTTTTCATCCATTGAGCTCACAGTTTCATTAATTCCTTCTTCCGTAGACTTCTGCAAAATATTAGTCTCTTCTTGGACAACGGAGACTTTCTCAATAAATGCAACAATTTCGGAATTGTATTTATAATTCTCATAGCAATATTTAAGTATAGCAAAATTTTCAGATCTATAAACTAAATCATCAAAATCTTCAAACTTTTCAAACAAAGATTCAATTTCATAACCACCCTTAAAAGCAACAAATTCTTCTATTCATTCCACATCATAGTAATCATATATACCATTAGCATAATAAGCCAAAGGTTTCATTATCATTAAATTTGCATGTAAAGGGAAGGTCTGGAGCGTTCATCCTAGAGCAACAAGTATAATCATATCTCACGCATAGCTCCCGAGCATACCAATGCAACATATGAATTTGATCCCATAACAATTTTCCTTTATGAGTCAAGCGATAATCCCTAAAGTATTCATGTTGATCCAACGTTACTCCCATTATATAGTTGAATGGGGTTTTCTCAGGATTATCAAAGTAGTGCATAATATCTTTCACATAACGAGCATCGAGGGTTTTAGGAGGTTCCCCATCTCCATGAGTAGCAAGTACCACAAATTTTTTGAGTGTTTCATGTTCCATATCCATAACTAAAGATAGAGAACAACTTAGAATAGGAAATAAAAACTACTTAGTAATAAAGCAAACAAGCACACACGAGAATATTCACCCCACGCTATTGCCCCCTGACAACGGCGCTAGAAAAAGGTCTTGATAACCCACAAGTATAGGGGATCGTTTGTAGCCTTCTTCAATAAATAAGAGTGTCGAACCCAATGAGGAGCTAAAGGCAGAACAAATATTCCCTCAAGTTCTATCGACCACCGATACAACTCTACACACACTTGACGTTTGCTTTACCTAAAACAATTATGAAACTATTTTTTAAGAATAAAACTATGAGTACTTTGCGAGAATAAAACTACGAATAAATTGGAAGGTAATAAAAGTGGATAGATTTTCTCAGTAAGAAAGGCATTTGTCCATAGGCAATCGATAACAAGTGTCGGTAATCATTCTTGCAATTTTATATGAGGGAGAGGCATGAGCTAACATACTTTCTCTACTTGTATCATATGCACTTATGATTGGACCCCTAGCAAGCATCCTCAACTACTAAAGATCATTAAGTTTGTGAAACCCAACCATAGCATTAAGTATCAAGTCCTCTTTATCCCATACACAACAACCTACCTACTCGGGTTTAAGCTCATGTCACTCTCGCAACCCACCATAAGCGAATCATGAACGTATTGCAACACCCTATAGTGGGGATCCCTCACGTTTGCGCGAGACAGAGGGCACCATAGGGCAGCACCATAAATAAAATATAAATCATACCAACCAAGATCATGATTAACCCATAGGACAAAACAGATCTACTCAAACATCATAGGATAGCCAAGTATCATTGGGAAATAATGTATGGAATTGAGCACCATGTTTAAGTAGAGATTACAGCAGGGAGAAGGGGTGTTACACTGCTGCATAGAGGGGGAGAAAGTTGGTGTTGACGGTAGCAAGATTGTTGATGTAGATCGTCGTCATGATCCTAGCCCCGGCGCCACCGGGAGAGAGGGGGAGAGAGCCCCCCTTCTTGTTCTTCTTCCTTGCCCTCGCCCCTGGATGGGAGGAGAGTTTCCCCTCTGGTCCATAGTCTCCATGGCAGCGGAGGGGCGGGAGCCCCTCCGAGATTGGATCTCCCTCTATGTTCTCTTCTGTTTCGCGTTCCCCAGATCTAGCCTTTCACGGTTTCTTAAATTCCCGGAGATCCGTAACTCCGATTGCGCAGAAATTTTTACAAGATTTTTTTTCATAAATTATCTTTCTTGTGCAAGAAGAAGGGCCCCAACTGACCTTTGAGGAGGGCATAAGATACCTAGGCATGCCAGGGGGTGCCCGGTGCTCCCTGGTGGGTTGTGCTCACTGTGGGCGCCCGTTTGCGTTGATTCCACCTCCCAAAAATCATAAATATTCCAAAATAATTCTCCATAAATTTTTATCGCGTTTGGACTTCGTTTGATATGGATTTTCTGCGAAACAAAAAAAATGCAACAAACAGGAATTGACACTGGGCACTAGATCAATATGTTAGTCCAATAAATCATATAAAAAGTTGCCAAAAGTATGTGAAAGTTGTATAATATTGGCATGAAACAATAAAAAATTATAGATACGGTGGAGACACATCACGCTTCCTCGGGGGTGAAGCCTTTTTGGCTGCTTCCTTCTTGGTACTTGAAGCATTTCTGGTAGAACGTCTGGTTGGCTAAAAGGTAGACTGCCGAGCAGACGATGAAGCTTCGACGGACTGCTTAGCAGACGGTTTAGCTATGCTGGACCGCTGAGCTGGCGATGCTGTTGTGACGGACTGCTGGTCTGTAGGAGCAGAGGCATCGGACTACTGACCATGCGTTGAAGCTATGTCGGGTTTCTGCGCAGGTGGTGCCAACTTGTCAGTGTGCCGAGGAGGCCGTGCCAACGCGTTGGTTTGCTGAGCAGGAAGTGCTGACGCATTGGTATGTTGATCACATGGCTGTGGACCGACAGACTGATGAGCAGTCGGCTCTGGACCTACAAACTGCTTAGCAAGCGGTTTCGAAGCATCAGACTGCCTAGCAGTCTGTTCCACCAGGTTGGTCAGCTGAGCATGTGCTGCATCTGGGTCTCCCCCCACTGCTTTAGCGGCCGACATCTGAACCGGTGGTGCATCTTCAGCAGTTATATGCCTTCCCACTGGCTGCTCTAGGGTGGACGATGACATAGCCTGTACAGCACAAAGTCGGGCCGGCTGATCACAGGTTGAGGTATTAGCCGTCGGATTACGAGTATTAGGTTCTTTGCGGGAAGCACGTGAGAGCTGTTGTGGCAAGGAGAGCATCACCGGTTGAGGGGTGGCATTGGTTGCTCTTAGCGCGGTTTCAGGGATCTCATCGATGAACTCTATTTCCTTTCGTGGCTAGTGGATGTGATGTAATAGTGTTTCTCCCAAGGCCCTTTGCTCATCCAAGTCTCCTAGGACATTCTTCAGGGCAAATTCATTGAATCCAGGCTTTACTTCAGTCACATAGCACTTCACACAGCCCTACTTCAATGGCACATTGTCCAACAAGAGGCCCTCTTCCAAGAAGGATGGGCAAACCCAGGCCATTGCACATTTTAATGTACCTCCATAATGTGTAAGCACGCCCTTCAGTCTGTCTTTCATTCCAGATAGATCAGATATAGCATCATCACGAGTAGCTGCAGTCTCAGTTCACTGGGGTCAGCTGATGCACAACTACTTTTATGCGGTGTTGTCGTGCAATAAGCAGCATCCTCCATGCCCGCCTCCCCTCCCATCTGCCGGCTATCTGTCAGTGTTAGAGTCTCCTTCATCATCATTGACTCCTCAATATCCTTTCGAATAGCCGGATACATGTCCTTCCTCAACATTTCATACAATTCATTCTGCTTTATGTCACTCCTCACTTTTTCATGCTGAGCCTCTCTTCTTTGCTGAGTGTGAAAGCCCTATTGTGCGGGACATTAACACCTATACCCCTTGCACAGCCAGGGGGCTCTCTTGTTTCTAGAGCATTGGACAGAATGTCACATGGCCCCGTGTTCCTATAGAACCTTCCAGGGATCTTGGAAGGCTTTAACATCATGCGATACAGTTCTTCGTCACGTGAGTTTTCAAAGTAATAAGTTCCATCATCACGCCTCCTCGCACGTGCCCGCAAGTAGTCTCTAGCGCGTTCGCCCTGATTTCACTAAAGGTCAGTTTCCCACCTGCCGCTACTGCTTCTTTGACCTCCTGGTCCCATATCTGTTTCATGTTGTAGTATCCTGCCACACCCATATGGTGGGTGTGTGTGTTCCTCTTCTGAAGTTCCGATTGCTTGGCACTCTTCTCAGCAAACTGTCGGTGCAACAGACCCAGGGCCTGTTGACCTGACTATGCACAGGCACAAGATCAAAGATTGGAACACCAGAGCAAGAGACCAAGAGACTCCAAGAACCAACTAGCAGATCAGAAGGAACCAAGACTAAGACAGAGAAGCCAGATATTATCGGGAAAAAGCCTCCCTTGCCGGGCAAGCGAACCCGACAAGGGGCAAGGCCAGCCCCGGAAGAAGAGGACCCAGGCGCCTCGACAGGGCCTGTCGGGGCTCACGGAGACCAAATCACCTCACTGACTACGCCACCACGACCCACGTTGTCGATAAGTGCGATGTCAAGACGCAAGATGGTTGAGTGGAAGCCATTCGCCACATGGCGGCCACCTCCTACCAAGGAAACCCACATATGACACCCGTCCAGTGACGTGTCAAGCGGGCAGGCGTGGAGTTGGCAAATTAGCCCGACAGGCCTTGCCGGGCAACCAACGATGTGACACTAAGCGGCACATTAAATGCACACTGTCAGCCTGCAAAGTTAGGTATGATAGCACTATTTGCTATCATATCAGTGTCTAATGACTAATTTGCCACTATGCTAACCCCTTGATCTATAAAAGGAGGCCCATGGCAACGATTCTATAGGTTGGAAGTTTAGGTCACTCACACCCCCATACGCGTGTAGCCGTTGCTACCCCAAAGCAACCCTTGCCGGGCAAGTGTACTACGCACCACCACCACCTTTCCCCATCAATCCACCAAAGCAGGAGTAGGGTTTTACGCCTCACGGCGGCCCGAACCTAGGTAAAACTGCCTGTGCGATCCCTGTCGTCCTGCCTTGGGTTGGTTTGCTCTTTGTGCAACGCGACTCCCCCCTGCCGAACCAGCAAGGGGCCATCCTGGTCCCATACACTTCCATGATGATACGTGTTTGTCACAGTAGGTCACGTTTTCTGTCATGCATGTACATCCATGACGATTTTATGACAGAATCAAGATAGTCATACCTGTGCTGTCGTAGAAGTGTTCCATGACATTACCAAAATTATCATCAGGGAAGTGTCCACTTCCATGACGATAAATTGCGCATCATAAAAGTGCTTTCGTCAAGGGTGACCGACACGTGGCATCCACCGTAACGGCTCGCCGTTAACCTATCGGGTCCGATTTTGGATCCAATAACCCGTTAACAGCCCCGACCAATGGGGATTTTCCACGTGTAAAATCATCATTGGCTGGAGGAAACACGTGTCGGCTCACCGTTGGGACAGATGTCATCCACTCATTGGACCGAAGGCGCCTATGATACATCGACATGTGGCAGGGCCCAACAGAGGCTCATTCTTGTGAAAAGGCCGGCCCGTTTGACTTGGTCAAAAGGTGGCGGGCCGGCCCACGAAAATCCTGTTAACGGTCTGTTCGCATATAGCCCATTTATAGCCCGCTAACCCAGGGCCCGGTACAACCTATCCGAATTAGGCCCAGTAGCGTCATCTGGGCCGTCGAATATGATTCCAGCCTGTTTTAACTTCCGGCCCATGTATGGCCCATGAAGTCTTTTGGCCCATATGAGGCCCTTTGTAACTATTGGCCCATTAACGGCCCGTGGTGAAACTGGCCCGTAATGAACAATGTATCACTTTATACCCATTAACGGCCCATTATTCCATTGGGCCGTTTCCAGCCCATGTTATCTTTCGGCCTTCTCAGGCCCATTTATTCTTGGGCTCATTTCCAGCATTCGGTTACTTACGACCCGTTACTATAATTTTCTACTTGTGGGCCAAATTCAACCTGTGGTTACAGTCGGCCCGTTTGTGGCCCATTAATACATTGGGCCATTTTCATAGCATCATCAAATACGGTCGATTAACGACGGCCCGTTATGGTCGGCCCATGAACGAACGATTCCAACTCTAGCCCGTTTATGGCCATAATGCGGTCTGTTATTGGCCCATGTTTGGCCAATCGATCATACGGCCCGTAGGAGGCCCATTGATGATACGACCCGTAGGAGGCCCATTGTGTCTACGGCCCGTAGAAGGCCCATTGTTCCTACGGCCCGTAGGAGGCCCAATGTCACTACAGTAAATATGTAGCCCATGGTTATTGTAGCCTAGTTTAAAAAAATAAGTTATTGCGGCCACTAGGAAACCGCGGAAAAAGAACCGCACTGACTACAAGCAAACAAATAAACAAGACAACAAGGAAATAAATAAGTAAGCAACTTACACTAGGCTATCACGGCTATTACACATATTACATCCACTCGGCATCAAAGCTCGCCACCCGTGCAAATATAGGGAACCACTACAAAAAAATACACTTCCGTGATGATACGTGTTTGTCACAGTAGGTCGCGTTTTTTGTCATGCATGTACATCCATGACAAATTATGACAGAATCAAGATAGTCATACCCGTGCTGTCGTAGAAGTGTTCCATGACATTACCAAAATTATCATCACGGAAGTGTCCACTTCCATGACGATAAATCGCGCGTCACAGAAGTGCTTTCGTCAAGGGTAACCGACACGTGGCATCCACCATAACGGAACGCCGTTAAGCTATTGGGTCGGGTTTTGGATCCGATAACCCGTTAACAGCCCCGACCAATGGGGATTTTCCACGTGTAAAATCATCATTGGCTAGAGGAGACACATGTCAGGTCCGCGCTGGCACATGTGTCACTCATCCAATGGGCGAGACGCGCCTATGATATGTTGACACGTGGACCGGCCCATCAAGTTTAAATGGGCCGGCCCAACTAAAGGCCCACAAGATTTTGCGGACCATAATGGGCCGGCCCAGCTAAAGGCCCATGAGATTTTGTGGACCATAATGGGCTGGCCCAGCTAAAGGCCCACAAGATTTTGCGGGCCATAATGGGCCGGCCCAGGTAAAGGCCCACAAGATTTTTGTGTGCCATAATGGGCCGGCCTAGGTAAAGGCCCACAAGATTCTTGCGGATCATAATGGGCCGGCCCGGCTAAAGGCCCACGAGATTTTGCCGACATTAATGGGCCGACCCATCTGTAGCCCACAAGAATTTGAGGACCCTAGTAGGCCGGCCCATTAACTGGCTGCCATGTTTTGGGCCAAATGCCGGCCCATATTTGATCCGGTCCATTAATGGCCTGTCACGTTCCGGGCCTAATAGTGGCCCGTATGAGATCCGGCCCGTTAAAAGCCTACCACGTTCTGGGCCAAATTACGGCCCAGATCAGGTCCGGCCCTTTAAGAGGCTATGGGCTCAATTATGGCCCATATCAGATTCGGCCCGTCAACTGGACACTATGCTTTTGGGCCCACTTGCTAAAGGCCCACTAAGTAATTCGGCCTGATATTAGTTTTGGCCTCTTAAGGGCCCGTTTAACATTTTGGCCCTATATTAATTTCGGCCTGTTAAATGCCCGTCATATAGTTGGGCCTAACTACGACCCGTTTTGCATCCGGCCTGCTCGCAGCCGATATCTGATTGGGCCAAACAAGGACCGAGACAATTTTGGCTTGTTGAAAGCCCGTGATTTGATTCGCACAATCATGGGCCGGGGTTCATTTCGGGCTGCTGCCGGCCCGTTAGCTGTTCGGCATGTTTCAGGCCCAACCTACATCGTGATTGCATGATGGCCCGATTATGTACCGTAATTTTATGGTTTGGCCGGTTTACTGCGAAGACATGATATATATACAGTAAAATAACTGCAGCATCGTGAATAAGAAAAAATCTAGACTATACAATAAAGAAATTATAGCATATTACATCCACTAGGCATCAAAGTTCGCCACTATGATAATAAAGCACAAGCAGATAGTAGATTACATACACTGGGCATCAAAGATCGCCTCCAGTGCAAATAAACACACCGACAAAATAATATACAAAACCGACAGCACTTCAATAGAGTTTAAGAAAGGTTAGCCCTGCTAGGGAGCTGCAGCGCAAGCAGCCGAGCAAGATGATGAGACTGCTCTTGTTCAACACTTAAATCTTCCTCACTCTGAAAGATAAACAAGCAGACAGATGACAGGTTTTGCACATAAAAGTATCAGTGCTAACAATTCATCACATTTCTTACTGACGAATAAAGTGACACAGTTTAAAATTGCATTAACACAATATGGTATTGTTCAGGTCAAGACATGGCAGGAAATGACATTGTGAAGGAGTTGGAAGCTTCACGACACAACTGGATTACAGATCAAGAACTCATAAGTATCAATGGTTAGTGTGTTGTCAATTTATCCCATTTCAGATTGGCAAATAAAGAGACGGTTTAAATAATACTCCCTCCGTCCGGAATTACTTGTCATCAAATTGGATGTGTCTAGAACTAAAATACATCTAGATACATCCATTTCAATGACAAGAATTTTCGGACGGAGGGAGTAGTAGAATGATGTGACATTGTTCATAGTTAAGACATTGCAGAATATGACATTGTGCTGTAGTGGGTAGGTTCACCACACCACTGGATTACGGATGAAGAACAGAAGCATACATGCAGTGCAAAAGAAGATCACTTGCTCTGTATAGTTTAATTTACATGGTATGAATAAGGAACTTGGTTGTACAACTGAAAACTTAAATTGAGAAAGGACAAACTTTTGTTTATGAACTACATAGTAAACTTTAAACATGCAATTTGATGTAAACACCAAAAATAAACAGCTGTTGCGGTCATGCCTAACCAAATATATACAACAAAGTTTGAAGGCTTGAGATGGACAAACTTACATTATTGGTGGAGACAGGCTCTATAAAGGCCTTGTCCATGCTGATGGGGGGGGGGGCAATTCAAGAAGTTTACCACAGAATCTTCTTCATAAGCATTGCCTTTATTCTACATTTTGTTAAGAGTAAATATAGATGTGATAATATATGAAAAAATGGAGAATATTTAAGATAAGATGAAGAGTGATGCTACATAACCAAGTAGCTATAAATGTAAGTGCAGCGATACAGGCAAAAGGTACAGCCAAGAGCAATGCACAACTAAACTTCTTCAGTACCAACCTTATGGTAAGAGTAAATATAGATCTGATGTGTAGAAAATGGAGGGCAAAGGAAAATAAGCTGCAGAGTGATGGTACATGAACAACTACCTGTCATTATAAGTACACTGATAAAGGACAACATGTACTTACAAGAACAATGAGAGCTAAAAAAACATTGGCATTGGATATATTCTACACTAATGTAACCATTCATACAAATCAGATAATTCGGAGCGAACAATTGATAAGCAAGCTATCATGCATACTGCTGTCACATAATGAACCAGGAATGTATGCAAGTACAGTGATACATGACAACAGGTACTAACAAGAGCAAAGCAGCAGGCAACATATTTGCGATCCTGCAAAAAAAGTCTGTAAGGCACATGCGGAAAAGTATAAGTTCAAATTGTCATGTGATTTCATAGACAGTACCTCATCCTGGGAACGAGACCAGTGCATAACAAGGTTTTTCCATTCAATGTCTTCTAAATTTAGCACAGGAGACTTCACCGGAAATTCGTTTATAGACTTGCCACCAAAGTGTGATTTCCTCAGGTAACACCGATACTGCTGCAATGCTTCCTTGAAAAGCACAAGCAAGCTTTGCTCGTCATGACTATCTAGATTGACGCTCGCCTAGTTACAACAATGTAATGTAAATCATTAATGTGTTCAATCAGCAGAAAACAGGAAAATAATAACCATGAATAATAGCACCTACACGTAAGTTGGACAGGAAGATGTGAAAATGGTGTTTGTCTTCACAATAATCTTCCCATGATGGGAATATATGCACGTAGTTCCTAACAACATTGAAAGCATTTTCTTTTAACTGGGAATAAATGGAATGGGGTTCCAATGTGCAGGAATTGGCCGTCTCTGCAGTTGGGATAGGTCTTCGGCCGGTGGACTTGCTGTACTTTTTGCTAGAGTGGGATTTTTCTGTGGTACAGTTGGTGCTATGGCAAATGAAATCGGTATACCTTTTGCTGGAGTGCAGGTCCTGTGTGGTGGGGCTAGTGGTGTGGCCAGTGAAGTATGGGTACAGTCTGCTGGAGTCGGTCCTACGTTTTGTGTCACTGGTTGTACATCCAATATAAGTGGGGTGTTGTCTGATTTCTCCGGCACCACCACGTTTTTCAAGGACTTTGCTGGTGCTCCTTCAGGTTCGGCAATCACCCTCTTCCTTTTTGACGTCTGATGCACACGAACAGCATTTGAGTGGAAAAACATGGTATGATGACAGATGGAATATGTATTGATAATGGATGGGCATGGCATCTCGACATATATGATGAGTAAACTAAGGAGATGGCGGTGCAACAAAGTAGAAGAAATGCAAGACAACATATGCAAGATACCCGCAATCAATAAAACATTGCCAAATTAGAACATGCACCTTGATGGGTGAACAGGACAGGCCATCTGCCTTTGACTCCTCGAGGTTAGAATAGTCATTAGGATCATATTCCGAACATGAGTCAACAGGTGGGGAGCGTATGAGTTTCATGGCATCCAGAATGGCACTCAATGCCTTGGTGCCAATTTTGTAAGTCATTGCAGTCTTTAGCTTCAAGAGTGGACTACTGCTAGTGCGACACAAAGCAGCAACAAAGATCATAGTGTAGATATCACGGGAAAACCTTAAGCATCAGAGTAAAATCAGCTAAGTGGAACTTGCTGGAATATATGTGCTAGTATTGCCGGTACGGCTAGAAAGGCTTCAGATACCAGCTGTCTTCAAGTGAAGGTGCGGTACTGTTAATATCAGTGTAACTCTCAAAGGCGACACAGCTCCGCGCACTTCCTTGCTATTCTTATAGGATTCAAGTGGGCAGGCCACTACAAATCCTATTCCAATGTTTACAAGATCCTACAAATCAAAGAGGCTCAAAGTGTCCATCACAACCGACCGTATAGACCTCTACACTGCAAATGTCCCTGCTCATCTTCAGTACAAGGAACATACTATACTACTAGCATACTCCCTCCGTCCCAAAATATAAGTCTTGATAGAGATTTCCACTATGGATCACATACAGATGTATCCAGATACATTTTAGAGTTGTAAGTGCATCTAGTGCCACCCCTGGTTGGTTTTGGAGTATTGACGACAAAGTTGGTTGAGGGACTAATGCGTTTGTGAGAATTGCAGGATAACGCAGGTAGTGTCCCTCATTGATTCGGTTTACCTACCGGAGATGACCCCTAAAAATGAATGAAGGCATTGAAGACAATGGTGGTATGAGAAGATATTCATATTGAAGACTATGACAGGAGAAGACATTACGTGAAGACTATGGAGCGCGAAGACTGTGTGGTTTCGTTGTTTCCTTTTCTTCTTTGTTGAGTCATAGGAACCACCGTACTGTTAAGTGGGGTCCAAGTGAACTAAGTCAGAGTGACTGAAGTGATGCTCAACCCAAATCCTATGTCTTCGAGCGAAGACAACGAGAGCAAATCTTATCCAGAGCTGGATGAGTCGGCTTTGCTTGTAGCCCAAGTAAAGTTGCCGTGTGTGTTTAAAATCTAACCGTTGGAACACGTGTCAGTTCCTTAGTGACCCAGGGTCATTTCGGACAAATCAGGTCGGGTTGCCTTGTGGCTATAAATAGCCCACCCCCTACACCATAAATTGGTGGCTGCTCAGAGTTTGTGCACGGCTTTTGTCGTTTGAGAGCAACCCACCTCGAAGTCTTTGAGAGAGAGAAATCCTTGCGAGGACAAAGCCCAAACACCCAGAGCCAAAGAGTGTTAGGCATCACTGAAGTCTTTCTGTCTGTGTGACCTGAAGACTTATTACACTTGAGGACTGTGAATCCTCCAGCCGGTTAGGCGTCGCGTTCTGAGCATCCAAGAGTCATTGTGGATTGCCGGTGAACGAAGTCTGTGAAGGTTTGGAAGTCTACCTTGAAGACTTAACAGAGTGATTGGGCGATGACTAGGTGTCCTTAGCTCAAGGGAAATAAGGTGAAGACACGGTCTTCTGAGTTGAATCTCAGCCTCCCTAACCAGACGTACAGTTGTCACAGCAACTGGAACTGGTCCAACAAATCCTGTGTCTTCAACAAGTGACTGGTTCTATCCTTTTCCTTCCTTTACTTAAGTTTGTCTTCATGAAGTCATTGCCTATCTGTGTATCTGTTTGACTTCATTGCTTGACTACCACTGTTGATTGGCTTCATACTATCTTCCATCCTGATCCTTACTACTTAGCTGCTATTAGTCCTGTACTTTCACATCATTGCATACTTGACTATGGTTTGCTTATGGTAGTTTATTATCTTCCGCTGCATATCAACTAGGTCATTTCTACTGTTTGTCTTCGAAACTTCCAAGTTTTGAATACGTTCATAAAAATCGCCTATTCACCCCCCTCTAGTCGATACTAGCACTTTCAATTGGTATCAGAGCAAGGTACTCCCTTGTTCTGTGTGATTCGGTTTAACCACCTGGAGTTTTAGCTAAGTCGACTGCAGGGATAATCAAAGTCTCCGCTGCTTGCCCCGTGTTCGATGGAACTGAATATCCCTACTGGAAGAATAAGATGCGTATGCATCTTGAAGCCATTGATGTCGACCTCTGGTATGTCGTCAAGAACGGCGTTCCCAAAACTGGTGAAGGTGTCACCCCTACTGATGTCAAGAAGTTCATTCAACTGGACTCTACTGCAAAGAACATCATCTGTGGTCATCTGACCAAAGGACAGTATGGCCGTGTGAGTGCTCTGGAAACGTCGAAGCTAGTCTGGGACTGGCTATCCAAGGTCAACGAAGGCGTCTCAACCCAGAGAGATCAAAGGATCAGAGATCTTTGCAACATCTTCAACCGCTTCAAGAGAAACGACAATGAGAATGTCCAGCTCACATTCGATCGCCTCACTGACATCACAAATGAGCTTCAAGCTCATGGCGCAACTGAGATTACCAAGCATGGAATCGTCAAGACACTGCTGAGATCACTTGACAGCTCCTTTGACACCCTTGCACTCATGATACAAGAACGTCCTGACTTCAAGACACTCGATCCGTCTAATATACTTGAGAGGCTCAATACACACGAGTTCCAGCTTTCTGAGAAAAGAGATATCTATGGTCCCAACTATGGTCGTACTCGCGCTTTGAAGGCAAAAGTTGTTTCCTCATCTGAAGAAGAATCTGACTGCAGTTCTGAAGATCCTGAAGACATTAGAAAGGAACTTGCTATGCTAGTGAAGAAGTTCCAGAAATTCACCAAGAAGAAAGGCTTCAGAAAGTCTTCACGATCTAGCTCAAGGAATGATGAAGCTTCCACCCATGACCACAAGAAGAGAACCTGCCACAAGTGCAAGAAACCTGGTCACTACATATCTGAGTGTCCACAGTGGGACAATGAGAAGAAGAAGAAGAAGAAGAGCAAGGAATATGATTCTGATGACAAGAAGAAGAAGAAATCCTCAAAGTCTTCTTCTAAGTCTTCTTCCAAGTCTTCATCATACAAGAAGAGCTCATCTGGCAAGGCTCATTTGGCAAGGAAATGGATTCAGAGGAGGAGTCTGCTTCTGAGGAGGCGGAGGTGGAGTCTGGAGAGCAGTCTGACCCTAGCGTTGCAAGTCTGGCTCTAGCCACAGCCTATGTTGCCAAGTCCATCTTCAACACTGAAGACAATGACTTCCACACCAACGCTGAAGCTGATAACGAAGACGATCCTACTCCCACCTACTGCTTCATGGCGCGTGGTGCCAAGGTAAAATCACGTGATGCTTACTTTCAAACATCAAGTGAAGATGACTCTGATTGTGAATCCAAACCCAGCTACAAAACACTTGCTAAAATTGCAACTGAACAACAAAAGGCTATGGAACATACTCAAAAACTGTTAGACAAAAGCGATGACCTATTGGATGCGGAAATGACCCGTTCACAGTCCTTAGTTGAAGATATAAAAAATCTTCATGCTAAGTACCAAGAACTTGAAAGTCGTCATGAAACGCTCTCAACTACTTATGAAAGGCTCTCCTATGATTATCTTCAAAGGAAGCAAGAGCTTGAGAAATTGAGAGCGGCTCATGAAGATCTTCAAAAAGTGAATGAGTCACTTCGCGCTCAACAGATCAGTCCTGCTCAGGATGGATTTGAACCACCATGTCTAAAATGCATTGAGCGTGATAACGCTACATCTGTTGCTGAATGTTCCACTGCTGCTACTGTTTCATTGTCTTCACCTACTGATGTGGTTACTAACCCCTCTGTGGAGGATACCACTGCTATTGCTGATGAAAATGCTATGTTGAAGACATTGCTTGAAACAGGGATGTATAAGAGTCTGAAAGGGCATCAGACACTTTGCGATGTCCTCAAAAAGCAGATTCTGAACCGAAACCCTAGGAAAGAGGGTGTTGGGTTCGAGAGGAAAATGAATGTTGATGGCTCGTACTGGAAGCCTGAGCAGTACCCCAAAACCACATGGGTTGCTGCAAAAGAACCTTCAGTGGACCCATCCACTTTGTCTGGCTTTACCTGTGCTAACCCTATTATCATTGATGAATCCTTTGATGCAAACTATGAGCTGTTCAAGAATCAGAATGGTGAAGTGTTTGCCAGGTACATTGGTACTAACTGCAGGAATGGACCACCTATGAAGAAGATCTGGGTACCTAAGCAGTACATTGAGAATCTTCCTGTGAATGTCGCCATGACACCACCAAGGAAGAAGACAAACCCCAGACCTATAGCTTCATATGGCTCAAAGGCTTCATATAGATACAGGACTCACTTGAGTCACCCTAACGCCAATGTTTTGCAGGGAAATCATACTCAGACTTATGAATATGAGCGTGTGTCTTCGAACCGCTATGTTCATAGGACTAAGAACTTTTCTGCTTATTCATATGAGTATCATTCTTCTCCTGCAAGGCTATTTGCTAGGGCTCCAAAGCCGAAATTCTCAGATGCTGCACTTAGACTCGTTGCTTCTAAGCCACCCCTGAAAATGTGGGTGGCGAAGAAGAATTAACTTTCTTTTGCAGAGAAAGGTCTCCAGCCTGCAATCAGAGGCATCCGATGCTATTGCTGGGGACCTAAAACACATTAAGGACGCATGATAAAATGTCATTCTATATACTTCATATATGAATCGCTTACCTGTCATACTATGTATCCTAATCTTGATCTAAGCTGTGACAATCCCTATATGCGCCAAATGCTTATGCTTCACAACACTCGTGTGAAGCCTATCCTCCTAACTTCAATGTAGGGTACATCACCAAAAGCTTCAGAATGGATTATGGACAGTGGATGCACAAATCATATGACTGGTGATCGGATTCTTCTCATGGACTCAACCTTACATCCATCCGACAAGAGTCACATCACATTTGCTGACACTGGTAAAAGCAAGGTATTGGGTCTAGGTAGAGTTGCAATCTCAAAGGATCAACACATGGATAAAGTTATGCTTGTTGAATCCCTTGGTTTCAACTTAATGTCTGTCTCAATGCTTTGTGACTTAAACATGATTGTGCTATTCGGAAAATATCGCTGCCTTGTACTAATGGAATCTAACAAGTCTCTAGTATTTGAAGGGTATCGAAAAGATGATCTATACATGGTAGATTTCTCAGTAGGTCCACAGCTTGCTGTATGTCTTCTTACAAAAGCTTCAGAATGCTGGCTCTGGCATCGAAGGCTAGGACATGCTGGCATGAGGAACTTACACTCTCTCGTCAAGAAGAAGCATGTCATAGGCATCGAAGATGTCAAGTTCAAGAAGGATCATCTGTGTGGTGCCTGCGAAGCTGGAAAGATGACAAGGGCAAAGCACCCCTCGAAGACAATCATGACAACATCTCAACCCTTCGAGCTGTTACACATGGACTTATTCAGACCTACTCACTACTCCACCCTCACAACAATTGCTTGTCTGTAGGGCTTCGTAATTGTTGATGACTACTCAAGATACACATGGGTGCACATAATTCTCTACAAGACTGAAGTGCAAGATGTCTTCAGACGCTTCGCCAATCGAGCAATGAACAATTATGGCATGAAGATCAAGCATATCAGAAGTGACAATGGCACTGAATTCAAGAACACCGGACTTGATCTGTATCTGGATACAATGGGAATCACTCATGAGTTCTCTGCTCCATACACACCTCAGCAAAATGGCATCATTGAGCGCAAGAACAGAACTCTCATTGAGATGGCTCGAACAATGCTAGATGAATACAAGACACCAAGAAAGTTCTGGCCTGAAGCTATTGATACAGCATGTCACATCATCAACTGTGTGTACATCCATAAGCTTCTGAACAAAACATCCTATGAGCTCCTTACTGGCAAGAAGCCAAATGTCAGTTACTTCAGAGTATTTGGAGCTAAGTGATGGATCAAGGATCCCCATCACAAGTCAAAATTTGCACCTAAAGCTCACGAAGGCTTCATGCTTGGCTATGGAAAGGACTCGCACTCCTACAGAGTCTTCAACCTTTATCTCTACAAAATCGTCGAAACTGTGGATGTGAAATTTGAAGAAACCAATGGTTCACAGAGAGAGATTCTGCCAAGTACACTAGACGAAGCTCCGCCCAGCGAATCTATCAAGCTGATGGGAACTGGTGAAATCATGCCCTCTGAAGCACAGCCTGAAGAGGAACTTATCATTTCTGCACCTAACCAACCTGAAGATAATGCTCAGACCGAAGACAATCCTCCCAATGATGACAATGATCAGCAAGAGCAAAGTCTTCGTCCAGTTCATCCTCGTGTTGCAAATGAAGTACAAATAGAGAAGATAATTGACAACATCAATGCACCTGGTCCACTCACTCGCTCAAGAGCAACACAGCTAGCAAACTTTTGTGGGCATTTTTCATTTGTGTCAATATCAGAACCCAAGAAAGTTGCTGAAGCCTTTATGGAACCTGAATGGATTCAAACTATGCAAGAATAACTTCAATAGTTCAAGCTGAACAATGTTTGGGAACTTGTCAAGCGACCTGACCCTCGCAAGCATAACATTACTGGAACAAAATGGATATATCGAAACAAACAAGATGAGCATGGTCAAGTTGTCAGAAACAAAGCACGTCTTGTGTCTCAAGGATATACTCAAGTTGAAGGAATTGACTTAGATGAAACATTTGCTCCTGTTGCTAGGCTTGAAGCTATTCGCATACTGCTAGCCTACGCTAATCATCACAACATCTTGCTATATCAAATGGATGTGAAGAGTGCATTTCTCAATGGCAAGATTGAAGAAGAAGTGTATGTCGCTCAACCACCTGGCTTTGAAGATCCAAAACATCCTGATATGGTGTACAAGTTAAACAAAGCACTGTATGGCCTCAAACAAGCTCCTCGTGCATGGTATGATACGATCAAAGACTTCCTGAAGAGCAAATGCTTCAAACCTGGATCCCTCGATCCCACACTCTTCACGAAGACATATGATGGTGAACTGTTTGTGTGCCAAATATATGTGGATGACATTATCTTCGACTGCACCAACCAGAAGTATAGTGATGAGTTTGGATACATGATGCAAGAGCAATATCAGATGTCCATGATGGGAGAGCTGAAGTTCTTCCTTGGTCTTCAAATTCGTCAGCAAAGAAATGGCATCTTCATATCTCAAGAGAAATACCTCAAAGATTGTCTGAAGAAGTTTGGAATGGAAGACTGCAAAGGTTACACGACGCCAATGCCAGCCAAACACCATCTTGGTCCCGACGACAATGGTAAAGAGTTCGATCAAAAGGTATACCGCTCCATGATTGGTTCTTTACTTTATCTATGTGCATCTAGGCCAGATATTATGCTTAGTGTTTGCATGTGTGCTCGATTCCAAGCGGCACCAAAGGAATCACATCACTTAGCTGTGAAGCGAATTCTTAGATATTTGGCTTACACCCCAACACTCGGATTATGGTATCCAAAGGGCTCAAAATTTGATTTGGTTGGATTCTCGGATGCTGATTATGCTGGTGACAAGGTGGATCGCAAGTCTACATCAGACACATGCTACTTTCTTGGTCGATCACTTGTCTGTTGGTCTTCAAAGAAGCAGAACTGTGTATCACTCTCAACTGCTGAATCTGAATACATTGCTGCTGGATCCTGTTGTGCTCAGCTTGTATGGATGAAGCAAACTCTCAAGGACTATGGCATCAACCTGAAACAAGTACCTCTCTTCTGCGACAACGAAAGTGCCATCAAGATAGCCAACAATCCAGTCCAGCACTCGAAGACAAAGCACATTGAAATTCGTCATCACTTTCTCAGAGATCATGTCATGAAGAAAGATATCGACATCATTCATGTCAACACTGAAGAACAACTGGCAGATATCTTCACAAAGCCCTTGGATGAGAAAAGGTTTTGCAAGTTACGGTGTGAGCTAAATATCTTGGAATCCTCTAATGTCCTGTGATCAAGCACACATCCTAACACTTATGCATGTTGATGACTTAGATGTGCAACACACAAAGTAATGGATATCTTCAATCAATGAAGACTTACACTCTGAGTGTGAATACATTAACATGGAATTTGACTTCGGAGTGCCACGATAATTGTGCGCCGTGTCTGGGTCTAATACTTCCTATACGGTGGGTAACGCCACCACCAAATTTCTCTGTTTGAAGTGTTTCACTCATGGCGTTATTTGTGCAATGACTTCGCATTTGGTTTGTCTTCAGTTTCAATCTGTCTTCATGATTTTCTGCACTATGATGATTTGATTGCCTTCTGATATATACATATACTAGTGTTCTGTCCTCTACAACATTCACTTATAGCTATGTCTTCAATTTGAATCTTTTAAACTAAGTGAATGTGATCGGACCCTAACCTCTCTATGCTTTCAATCTCAAACTCTATCTGTCCAAATCATATGCATTCTATTGAAACTGTCGAATGTCTTCTCTGCGTCCTAGTCAGCAGAAGGCACAGAGACAAACATTAAGTCTTTTTAAATAACTCATCTTTATTGTTGAAATCCGGAGAAGCCGAAACAACCATCCGACATGCCTGGAGGGCGTGGGAACGTGGGACAACTCTGAGTATGTTGCATGCTTGCCACGTGCCCCTCAGATGTGAACCGCCAGGGGCACCAGCGTAATTGCGCTGTGCCGCACACCTACTTATAAATACTTGTCCCCTGCGGTAAAGAAATCCTTCTTCCACCTCTCCACCTCGTCAAAACCCTAGCATCACCGCTAGCTCTCGACGACGCCGGCGACGAAGCGCTTAGCTGCCGCGACTTCTCCGACGCCGTCCTCACGCCGGCCACGGACATTGTCCTCTCCGCCGTCGCCGTAGGTGTCCTCCGTCGCCAAGTTAGGGCACGGTGGATTGAACTGCTCGGTCTCCTATTCATCTCATCTAGCAGTTCTTCGTGCGGTAATTATAACTCTATTTTAGCACCTTTTTGATCTTCATAGATTCATCCTAGCTACCAAAAGTGGTTTCTTCCTATACAATGTTAGATCTATTCTGTCTGCATCTCATACTGCCTAGTCTATTCACTTGAATTACATGTCTAGTTTGATTCCTCACTTGTACTTATTAACGGATTCGTACAAATCTGGAACCAACTCACATCACATAAGTGAATGTCTTCGCATCACGAGGTCAATGTCTTCAAACTAATTTATCTTCAAAATCTTCTGAGAATGCATATGACCTCTTCCCCTTCCCTCGCATCTCTAATGCTGTCACAGGTACATGTCGTGGGAGAATCCCTTGGTTCTCATAGTCTGCATTCGTTTGCAGAATATTTATAGCATCATATTAACTCTCCTGAAGCCAGTTCCTGCCTGACCAGCAAGCGTAAGTCTCTGAAGCCATTGAACATATTGAAGCCATTCAGTTTGAAGTTCATGGCTGCAGAAAAATCAGCAAGGAAGGGTGGCAGACAGCGCCGAGAAGGAACATCCAAAGATCTGCCTGATGACCTAGCAGAGCTCTACAAGACAGATACTGAAGAGACTAATCATCAGTGAAAGACACGAATCCAATGGATTCAACGCTATTGGGCTGAAGAATGGTTCAAGTACAAGTTTGTGACCAAGGAATATGCAGAGAAGAATGCTATCAAGAGACCTTGGGGTGATATTCTCTATCGAGGCCTTCAACCCAAGAATAGAGCTGAAGCTATTGCGCAAGGCTTCTATCCTTGCATGGTCCATGGACCTCAGCCTGAGAACGCCAATCCCACATCATTACTCTGGTGTCGTGACGATGCTCTCTTCAAGCGCAACTTTCAGTATACCAAGGCTTCGGCCAAGGCAAACAAGAAGTCATTGGGATTAGACTTCAACTCTGGTCCCTCTGCTCCCCGTGCTGATGGCTCCCGTGATGCAGAACCTAATGTCATCGTCCCCTTCTCCAACCTTGATGGCCTCATCACCTACATCTTGGTCCAGGGTGCCAGAGTAGATCATTCTGATAATGATGCTGACACTGATGAAGCCCCAGCTCCTCCTCCGAAGCCGCAGAAGCAAAAGAAGCCAAAGGCTTCAAGATCAGCTGCACCTCCAAAAGCTTCTCGTGCGAAGCCACTGGCCACTGCACCTCCTGAAGATCAATCTCGTATCTCCAAGAAGACGGAGAAGAAAAAGCAAATTGTTAGGCATACTGATCAAACCTTGACTCCTGCCGCCATTCTGCGTGAAGAACCCATTGATCTGTCCAGTGATGAAGATCTTGCAGATGATGCCCTTGAGCAACTGATAAAGAGCAAGGAAGAAGCAGAGATCTTCAACAACCTGCCTCTCTTTGATGTGGCAATCATCCATAACTTCATTGATGAGTGGTTTGACACACCAAATCTCAGCTTTGAAGATCTGCAGCTTCCCATTGGCCTCAGCGTCTCCTTCAATGGCGCCATTGCTTCCGAGCTAGCTCTCGCTCAGCGCATCGTTGAGCTGAAGAACAAGATTGACTATGAAAAGGCTCAGTTCAAGAAGCATGTGGCGAAGCTCAGTGTGCAAGATGTCAGAAACTTCAAGGTCATGCTGCATGAGCTTAAAGAAGCTTTTCTTAAGAAGCGTGAAGAAGCTCAAGGCTCCGTGAGCGCATGAAGAGTTTGGCTGATAAGTGTGTGCTTGCCTATAATGAAGCAGAGAAGCGCAAATCTCTTGGCCGTCCTGGCATTGACCCCAGGATGGCTGCAAAGAAGAAGAAGCCATCTACCGTTCCACCTGCGCCTTCAAGTCAAGAAGCCCCTCGCATTATCTTCCCAAGCAGCATGACTGGCTCGAAGCCAAAGGTCCTGTCAACCGCTTCAGAACAGAAGAAGACGAGGGCTGCCGAGGCTGAAGCCAGAAAAAGGAAGAATCCTGAAGCCTCTGATGTTGCTCCCTCCAAGAAGAAGCGCAAGACCAAGAAGACTAGGGCTGCTCCCACAGAGTCCTTAGTTGTTGAACCCATTTCAGTGGTTCGCCCTGCGTCAGAACATCAAGAAAGAAGGATGATAGTTCATGAGCCTGCTTCCACAGAGGCTCATGAAGCTGAAGATATTCCAGCAGCTGAACCCACCGCTGCTGAAGACATTGGTCAAGATGACAATGTTGAAGATGATGAAGTTCTTCCTCAGATTGAACATAATGTGGTATCATCGCCTGTTCTTATGAATAGTGAACTCATCAGCATTGGTCGTCCTCTGACGTCAACTGCTCAGGATGCATTGTGGGCTGATCACCCACAGCAACAAGACTCCCCAAGTACTCCCCAACAAAAACAACAAGCTACACCACCCGTGCAAGAAGAAGATGAAGACTTTGAGGCCCAGCCAACTCCATCTCCAAAGGCGATGCCTGCATTTCGCAGGCTTCGCAAAGGACAAAGGCCTCAAGTCCCTTTGTCGAGCGTTCCAGAAGGAGTAGTGCAACACCAACCTGTTGCACGTCAAGTATTTTCTGAGTCCACTCCAACTGTGAATGTCTCTGTGTCTGAAGCCCTAGCTGCTGAAGACATTTCGGCTGCATCAGCCGATGAAAGACAAGAAGACGTACGTATCCCTACTCCCCCCGCTAATGAAGAAGCTGTTCCTGATGTGAACGTGCCAGTGCCCGACCCTCCTGTTCATCAAGTGGAGGTTGAAAATGTTGAAGCTGCCACCACCAACGCCAATGAAGCCAATGACATAGTCGTGGCTGAAGCTAATGTGGAGCTTGCACCAACCAGTGTGCCTGAAGCTAATGAGGCCACTGCTCCTAAAGCACCTGTTGTGCAGCCTGAAGCCTCAGCTGTTGCCACTGCTCCTGTTCCGCCACCAAGGCCCCATACAATTGAGCAAGCATACAGTCATGGTCAGCTAACCACTGTCCGATGGCCCATTCTGGTACCTCCGCCTACTGCCTCTAGTCCCCAATTTGATTATCATATTGAGCATAGGCCTCAGGTCCAGAAGCCAAAGACAAGACTGCCAAGGTTCCCAGGCACTGCTAATTCTACAGGGTCCTTCAATGCCAATGGTTTCAAAAGCCACAATACCTTCTTTGACAGCGCCAAGAACCCCTACTCAAAGCCAAGAATATCATCTGATCGGTTCTGGAGCTATCAGCAGAGAAGCTATTACTCCTGCGTTCTATATGATCAAGGGCGCATTTTCCCTCATATGCGCCTCGACACTGAAGCCATTGTTGGACTGCCGTGCTTAGAAGAAGCACTTGACTGCTTTCGTGATGCTGGCCTGCTCAGCTTTGTGACTGACAAAGAACACTGGAGTGAAGAACTATTGCTTCAATTCTATGCTACCCTACACATTCGCGGCTACAACAGAGATATCAAGACATGGGTTCTTGAGTGGATCACCGGAAATGTTCATCATGAAGCCAAAGCTCTGGATATCATTGAGCTTACAGGCCTAGCCACTCCTAGAGAGCTATATGAACCTGATTGTCAACTACACCGCAATGCTTTGGAGAGCATCTTCCATAAGCCAGAACCCAACATGAGCCAGATGTTGAGCATGATGAAGCCTTTGCCATCTGACGCTGAATATCCAACAGAGTTCTTTGTTGACGACCTTGAGTATCTGCCACGAACAATATATCATATTATCAGGCGAACTCATGGCCTATCAAAGGACATTCATCAGCGGCCAAGCTTGAAGGAGCCATGAAGACTTTGGTCTTTTACATTCTCAATGGCATCAGCTTCAATACTCAAGAATTCTTCATCAGGCAACTTGCTACTTCTGGATCTCACCTATTTGGTCTGAAGTTCTATACTCCATGGGTCATGCGCCTCATCAAGCGACACTCATCTGTCAACTATCAACCCTCTGCTCGCAATCATCTGATCTTTTTACCAGAGGTTGATATGTCAGTTGAAGCCATATACTTTGACCCTGCCAAGAAGCCTCTTTGTCTTCAGAATGTCGTGCACCAAAGCTTCACTCAACCCATTGAAGGCGTCCAAGCAGCAGCACGAATCTATCCAATGGCTTGAAATACTCGTCTGCCTCATCCTGCACCTACTGAAGCCACTGAAAGCACCATTGCCCAAAGGCCTCGGAAGCGCTCTCGCGTTCTCAATGATCGAGAACTTCTTGTGGCCCTTCATCAGAAACAAGATAAGCATCACTATTGGTTCAAGAGACAGATGCAAAGCGGACGTTAATCGCATTCGGAATCTTGCCACCAAGAATGCCTTTGTTGCTCACGAGACTTGCTGAAGATCATGGAAGAGTTTGACGCTGCTCAGTGCTGAAGCAGATCTTCAAGACGATGGCTTCACTGAAAGATTCAAGTTTGACTCCACTCCTCCACGGACTGCAGTCCTACATCGAACTCCATCTCTTGAAGACTCTGACTATTCCTCCTCTGCGGCAACTGTCAATGCCAGAGTGATCGATGATGAAGATGATGCTACTTCACCGCCTCCTACCTCTGCACGCATCAACACTGCACCAAGTACGTCTGCACCGCCAACCAACAATGACAACCCTGCTGCTTCACCTACTCACGAGGACGAGTAGATGCTCTATGTCTTCAAACCTTTTTGGTCCTTACTGACAAAAGGGGGAGAAGCGTATGAGTTGATAGTCTTCAAGCGGGTTCATATGGGCGGTTGCTTTATATTTTGCCTCGTGCTTACAACTCTTGCTTTTGAAACATTTGGTTCTTTGAGTTGTAACACTTAAACTTGATGGTCGTCTTCTACTTATTTGCTTCACTGTGATGCGACGATAAATTCCGCATGTGCGATGATAACTTCCGCACTTAGATCATTCTGCAGACGTCCATTTTTCATTATGCATGTCATTCTACTTGCTATATCATTTCATGCATGATGAATTATCTTCATAAGTTGAAAAGGATCTCCACAAATACAACCTGCCATGTGCATTTGCATTCCAAAAGCAAATTACTTATATGCACATCTTCAGGGGGAGCCCTTGCTACTTATGAAGACAATTCCCTATCCTTACAATTTCACATACTTTATCCCCGTTGAAAACTTCAACCAGTTTGTCATCAATCACCAAAAAGGGGGAGATTGTAAGTGCATCTAGTGCCACCCCTGGTTGGTTTTGGAGTATTGACGACAAAGTTGGTTGGGGGACTAATGAGTTTGTGAGAATTGCAGGATAACGCAGGTAGTGTCCCTCATTGATTCGGTTTACCTACCGGAGATGACCCCTAAAAATGAATGAAGACATTGAAGACAATGGTGGTATGAGAAGATATTCATATTGAAGACTATGACAGGAGAAGATATTACGTGAAGACTATGGAGCGCGAAGACTGTGTGGTTTCGTTATTTCCTTTTCTTCTTTGTTGAGTCATAGGAACCACCGTACTGTTAAGTGGGGTCCAAGTGAACTAAGTCAGAGTGACTGAAGTGATGCTCAACCCAAATCCTATGTCTTCGAGCGAAGACAATGAGAGCAAATCTTATCCAGAGCTGGATGAGTTAGCTTTGCTTGTAGCCCAAGTAAAGTTGCCGTGTGTGTTTGAAATCTGACTGTTGGAACATGTGTCAGTTCCTTAGTGACCCAGGGTCATTTCGGACAAATCAGGTCGGGTTGCCTTGTGGCTATAAATAGCCCACCCCCTACACCATAAATTGGTGGCTGCTCAGAGTTTGTGCACGGCTTTTGTCATTTGAGAGCAACCCACCTCGAAGTCTTTGAGAGAGAGAAATCCTTGCGAGGACAAAGCCCAAACACCCAGAGCCAAAGAGTGTTAGGCATCACTGAAGTCTTTCTGCCTGTGTGACCTGAAGACTTATTACACTTGAGGACTGTGAATCCTCCAGCCGGTTAGGCGTCGCGTTCTGAGCATCCAAGAGTCATTGTGGATTGCCGGTGAACGAAGTCGGTGAAGGTTTGGAAGTCTACCTTGAAGGCTTACCAGAGTGATTGGGCGAGGACTGGGTGTCCTTAGCCCAAGGGGAATAAGGTGAAGACACGGTCTTCTGAGTTGAATCTCAGCCTCCCTAACCAGACGTACATTTGTCACAACAACTTGAACTGGTCCAACAAATCCTGTGTCTTCAACAAGTGACTGGTTCTATCCTTTTCCTTCCTTTACTTAAGTTTGTCTTCATGAAGTCATTGCCTATCTGTGTATCTGTTTGACTTCATTGCTTGACTACCACTGTTGATTGGCTTCATACTATCTTCCATCCTGATCCTTACTACTTAGCTGCTATTAGTCCTGTACTTTCAACATCATTGCATACTTGACTATGGTTTGCTTATGGTAGTTTATCTTCCGCTGCATATCAACTAGGTCATTTCTACTGTTTGTCTTCGAAACTTCCAAGTTTTTAATACGTTCATAAAAACCGCCTATTCACCCCCCCCTCTAGTCGATACTAGCACTTTCAAGAGTGTAGATTCACTCATTTTGCTCCATATGTAGTCCATGGTGGAATCTATACAAAGACTTGTATTTAGGAACGGAGAGAGTACATATTAAAGAAGAACGGAAGAAGAACATGGTAAAGATGAGCAAGCAGATTTTGGATAATAAAATGTTGGTTGCGAAGTGCCCACACATGATGAACCAGAGCGCATTAAGAATTCAACTCTCAACTGTCTCTCGACGATTTCAGGCGGTTGGATGAAGATCCTACGTCTCCTAACCCTTCTTCTTCCTCGTCTCTTAATTCTTCCCATAGAGAACACCCCACGGGCCGCCGGCCGGACCACCGGCCCCCACCGCCTGTGTTCCTCCGCCACCCCCACCCCCACCCGCGTCGAGTTTTCTTCGTTCGGCGAGGCCCCACAACCACCCGAGCCCCTTGGATCGCACCGGCGAACTCCGGCGAGCTCTGAAAATTGACTGACCCAATTTTGAAATTTAGTCTACTGTGATTTTACTAGTGTGGAATATAAAAGGGGAAAACCATAAGCATTTGGAGTATAGTGTTGAGCGTGCCATGGCGGATCTGAAGGTGCAAACCGGACAAAGGAAACTTCGCAACCAAGACAAGAAATCAGAGTAAAGCAGTGGCGATCTATTTTCTTGCTGCGATAAATAAGTTGAGCAGATACGAAAGAGTACCACCTCTAGTGCGGCGCCGTGTACGCATCTGCTGAGAATTTGACGGTGCTGCGGTAGCGATGGCTGTCAGCGGCGTGGAAGCAGATCTAGGAGGGTAGACGGTGGCGGCGGGGTGCGGTGGATGATACGGTTGTAGGAGCGGCGCTGGCAAGGTGGACGACGACGGGGATGAAGCGAGAGGACGGGATGCAAGGATCCCGGTCCGAAGGCATGGATGAGAGAGGTCAATCTCTTGTAATGGACGGCGGTGTCGGGGTATCAGCTCTGGCATGGTGGAGGAGGACGGCGGTGGATGGGGTGGCGGACGGCGGCGGATGGAGGAGGGTGGGGTGGAGAGGGTGTTTTGGCGCCCACGGAGTACGAATGGGGAAAAGGGAGGTAGAGAGGAAGGGGGAACCATGTATTCAGGGCGCGCTTGTCTCAAATGCGAGGAATTTTACAAACTTAGACCCCGTTTCAAATTTCTACTACATCACAGCAACATTAGTCGGTTGGGGATAGGACGGTAATCTCGCATACACCAATATTTGCCGACGAGAGTTTGTTTTTGGCGCCCACCGTGTATGAATATGAATCGGGGAGGGAGTCGATTTCGGCCGAGGGCACACTATGTTTTGGCGCCCACCGTGTATGAATCCGGGTGAGAGGCGGTTACATCACGTTTGGGTGAAATTACAAACCTACCCCTATCGAAACTAATAGAAATCGAGCAGACAGGCTTAGAGTGGCAGGGATAGGCAGTAGTGATTTCCATCTCGCAGATTTTGGTTTCTGGCAGTTACTGTGACTTTCCCCGCTTCGTTCAAATTTTGCACAGCGCACGTTTACCGTGCCAACTCAATTCGAATCCCGTTTGTATTCTACTGTTTTTTTTCGGGCAGGATCCATTTTCAATTGGAATTACATTCTATATACATCATTTTTTTATATATACTTTCAAAAGCACAACAGAGAATTCTGCTCCTTTATATGTATAATATGATTTACAAATACAACGATCTCGAAATCTTAAGGTTGAATTCGAAAATATTTAACCAAATTATGTTCTACTAAAATGTATGGATCAGTAATATCTACATATTAAATAACATAGATGTGCATGAATTCATATGAGTATGCATGTTTGATAGATCAATTTTGGTTCGAGTATGGATTACATGTATCATCATCTCGAATTCAAATATTTGAATCCCTTTTTTGTTCACTTCTTTCACGCCCATCTCTCTCGCATGCATGCTCCTTTAGGTAGCTATCACTCTCTTTTCTCCAGCTCACCCGCACGCTCACTTCATGTTTCTCCTATCCTCGCAAACATGGTCTCTTGACGTCTCCCTTGAGAAGTGTCACACTCTCCCTATCATTATACATTACACGGTTTTCATTATCTCTCATGTCTCTACTGTTCTCTGGTATCACTCGGTACCTAAGCTTTCTTTTTCACCGCCACACACATAGTCTCCACTCGTCTTTCACTTTGTCTTTCTCTCTATGGGATTCTCTCACACACCCTATATGTCTCTACATATGACTCATACCACTAAAATTACTCTCTCTCTCTCCTGTAGACACAACATTTGTTGCGGTCTCCTTTTCGTCTCCATCCCAGACTGACATTATTCATTTGTTTACCGATCAGACAACCCCGACTACCGTCTCCTCTCTCTCTCTCTCTCTCACACACACACACACACACAACTCCTGCTTCCACTCCCCTTCCCGACTACGATCTCTCTCTCTCACACACAAAACGCTCGCTTTCGCACCCCGACTCGTATTTCTCTCACAAACATTTATCGACTAGCTAGCCTCTAGATAGGTTTATACACCTACACACTCGTGCTTCCACCATCGCATACATGTCTCTCTCTCGCTCCTTGTATCTATGTAGCTTTTTCTTCCCTTCTTGAGACACGCCCTCTCGATCATGCACACACACACTATCGCCTCATTTTAAGCTGATACCTATCGCACACACACTACTTGTGTCTTTGTCACACATGCACTCCGTCCTCCTCCACTCTCCCTCTCTCTCACACACACATGGGCTTTTTGCAACAACTAGCAAGATGCCCATGCGTTGCACGGAACATCAAGATGCATTTGTATGAGTAGTTTATCTTGTGGGGGGAAAGGATGAACGAGGGAAGACCTTATTTGCAAATGTGGAGAGGGGTGTGGGTATCTTTTTGCAAAATTGCCATAGTTTCCTTCCTATCCGTCAGATATAGATCGGACGGCCTATATTGCAGGATGGCAGGCACACGATCATCACCGACAATGCTTTTAGTAGGGATAAAAATAGAGTTGGTGATGATGGTGGGGATGCCATCCTGCAATGTAGGTCGTCCGATTTATATCTGACGGATAGGAAAGAAAATATGGCAATTTACCTGCACTCTTCACCACATTTGCAGATAAGGCCTTCCCTCATTCATCCGTTTCTCCCACAAGATCTTGATGTTCCATGCAACGCACGGGCATCTTGCTAGTAAGAGTAGAAATTAGACATATACCACTTCTCGAATCTTGAAACCAACAACATTCCTCCCTTATCTCATCAAAACCGCCAAAGGAATATATTTTGAGTGAAACATAACATATTTTTAGTGATATACGTATTTCAAAACTAGACTTTTTTTCTATCAAATCGGTGAATATGTATTAATCTACTTTGATCGCGTGGCAACGCATTGGCACATTGCTCGTAGTTATTATAATTTTTTGGACACCAGACAAACGGTGGAGTACATATATAAAGAGAAGAGGCGCACGCACGCAGTCGGCCTCTCGCTGTCTCGCACACATGAGTGTTACGTAAAGGCAACGTTAACAAATAAACCCTAAACCCCTAGGCGCACGATTGCTGCATTCGTGGGTACCAGGTACGTGGTGGAGCACCTTTGTAGGAGTTGATGGTCGGGACCACAGGTGAACGACTTGGAGCGCGGTGGCTCGCTAGTTGCCACAGATCGAGTAGCCACATTTAAAATATCGTTTTTTTAGCGAGGTTAAGAGTTCCAATTTTCAATGGCACGTTATAAGTAGTAAGTAGTTTTTAGAACGATTTGTATGGAGCGAAAATGGAATTCATAGTACTACGTACCTCCTTGGCATATGGTTGTATGGGTTTATGTTGCAAGATGTTGAACCTGGTAGTTCTAGGGCAAATACTATGGTTTAGATTTAGATGCTGGTTTTCAGTAATCGGAAGGGGAAACCCTTCTTTTATTAAAAAAACTACTACCTCCATTCTGGTTTACTAGTCCCCATCGTACTTTGGATCAAAGTTTGTCCACGAATTTTACTTGTAAAATGTGAATGGAAAACGAGATTTTGTTATACCCAAACAAAAAAGGACTGGAGGGAGTGATTGCTCTGACACGGACACGACCTCTCATAGCACAGGCATTGAACCGGCGCGCCGGCCAAGAGGGCCGCACTCGCTGCAGGCCCGGCTGAGCACGCCTCCTCGCCGCGTGTAACCAGCTTAAGACTGCCCCGCCTGCCTTCATTGAATCCGCGCGTGTGCCGGCAACACGTCCTTCCGCGAGCCGGTAGGCATTTTAGAACAGAAAAATTGACTAAAATATAATTAATTTACGCATGGTCTTGACTTGTTGTGCTCGCACTGGTAGCAGGAACTAGTAGAGGTTTTTCTTTATTTATAACTCTCCTCACATTTTTTTAGCTTTGAAGTGAATCATGGTTGTGGACATTATGTATGAATGTGCAGATATCTGTGAACATGAGTTTGATGTGGAAGTTGAACTTGGAATGTCGGGCTTGCGCGTGAACTATACATGTCCAATGCTTCTTCTGTTATTGTTTGGAAAGTAATTGCTGTTATTACATGACCCAAAAAAAACATTTTGTGCCACATCAGTAGATGCACGGACATCACAACAGGCATGCTGACTGGATAAACATTTGAACCTAGCTATTATGAAGGAAATTTTGTATTGACAACAGTTTTAGATAGCAGGAGACGCCTAGCCTGCTCTACCTCTACTAGCTTATTTATGGCTTCTTCCATCTCTTCTTTGGCTTGGGTGAAGAGAGCATCTGATTGCTCTTTTCGCTTCTTTAGGAACTCAGCTACATTCTCAAGGGCTGTTGCACGCTTTCTTTCAGCCTTTACTAATGCCACGAGGACACGAACAACTGACGACTCCACCTGGCTTGTGTGTAATCCAGCATCATCTAGGAATTTGCACCTTGTGTCTAATCCAGCATCATTAGGGAACTGGCACCTTGTGTGTAATCTAGCCTCATTTTGGAAACATGATCTCGAGGTTGACCATACTTCCCTCCTCGCAGGAACTGCATCTTGACACGAAGTTACTTCTTTTTTAGATCAATACTCAGAGTAACCTAGATCCATTTAGTAGAAGCCAGATAAACAGAACTCGGAGAAGTGAATTCAAAAGGAAAAGAAATATAAAAACAGACTACAAGGTGAGAACACCCACTTCCTACATCAAGTTAAAAACGAAAGCATTAGGACGATTAAGACTCTTCTTATTACACATCAAAGAACACCATGCTTAAGAGAAACAGAAACCGCAACATATACACATCGAAGAACACGAGGCTAAACGAAAGTAATTGAAAGGGTGTTACTTACCAAAGCTCGTTTTACAGGTTCAGTGTAGCTCCTCTTTAACTTGCCATGCTCCTTGAAGATGTCCCAAATATCCCATGTTTGGTCTTCATTGCTCCTCTGCATGTTCACACTCGTGGTTTTAAAATCTCACCATGGCAAGAAAAATACTACTAGTAATGCTCGCACATCTTGTGGGCAACATTAAAGCACTCGTCTGCCATATTAGAGCATCTCCAACAGAATCGCAACACGCGTCACTTTAAAAAGGCGTTTACAGTGCTGAGATCCAGAAGTAGATACTAGAGACTAGAGGATAGTTCTCAGCATAGATAGATCAAAAAAAGATAATTCAACTACTCCTCGTCGTCCGACTCCTCCTCAGTGATGTGCTCCTCCGACGTCTGACTGTAAGCGTGAAGATACCGATCGTCATCGGATTCCCAGGGCGATGCTGCTCCTAGCCTCATGTTGAATTGAGCATCCGCTTTTGGCCTACGCTTGTCCTCGCGATAGGCGGATCGCTCCGCCCTCCTCTTATCCCTCTCCGCCCTCCTTTACACGTAGAACTCGCGCTCGTTGATGATGTCCTGCGGGAAGTGTTGGCGCCACAGTGCCATGGCTTCCTCGTCCATCTCGGCGATGCTGAGACGATGCTCTCGCCTCCGGTTGTCGCGACGATCCTCGTCGCTGCTAAGCCGCGGCAGAGGCGCGAGCTCCTGCGCCCGCTCCCGCATTGGCATGTTGGGGAAGTTCAATGTTCTATGAGGCCATCGGAGGCGCCATGCCGCCACGTCGTACGCACGGGCGGCCTCGTTGGCGGTGTCGAAATTGCCGAGGCCGAGGCGCATCCCGCGGAACCGTATCTCGGTGGAGAAGCCACCGGAGGGGCGCGCGTGGACGCCGCGGTATCCCCAAGTTTCTCGGTGACGCGGCGGCATGGTGGCGCGGCGGCGGCAAGGCGAAAAAGAGCGGGGAGAGAGCGGTGGCGAGGCATAGAGCGGTGGCAAGGCACAAAGTGGTGGGAGGGCGTTGGATTTTATAAAGCGCGCCGAACGCCGCGCGCCAAAACTAGCGCACGCCCGACCGCTTTTTCCCGCGCGCGCGCGATCCTTTCCTGACGTCTCTGCTATCTCTACTCTCTTCTCTAAGGTTATATTTATTTTATATTTTATATTTAATATTTATCTCTACTTCCTTTACTGTCTACTTTTTTTCTCTATACTTTTTTCTTGAAATATAGGCCATCCGATTTATATCTGACAGATAGGAAGGAAACAAATGGGAATTTTGCAAAAAGATACCCATACCCCTCTCTAGATTTGCAAATAAGGCCTTCCCTCGTTCATCCTCTTCTCCCACAAGATAAACTACTCATACAAATGCATCTTGATGCGTGCAATGCATGGGCATCTTGCTAGTTCTAAAAACATTTCCATCATTTGCCACACTACTAGTTGCAGATGAAAAACCTACCCAAGCACAACGTTATATAGGAGCGACGCACAATTATAAGCTGATATTCTGTTGGACAATGGAGGCTATAACCAATTACCTTTACAGGAACAATAGCACCCAGGAAAATTGAAGGGTAGGTATGAACAAAATTGGAACTGCACATGTACTGCTAAGTGATTCAATACACACATTACCAATCGAGGAGGAGAACGATGGTCGCGGCGGCCTATGTGAGTCATGGTCGGCAATGGGAGTCAGTTCATTGTCCACGACGGTGGTACTTCTGCGCTTGGCGTCGGCATCCGGGATGCAGATCCGAGACCGTGGAAGACGATGCCGGGGAAGAGGCTCCGTCTACGATGACGACGGTGGACCGGCTCCAGTGCCGCGTACGAGGTCGTCGATGAGGCAGATGCACTGCGGTGGACGAGTGCGCCGATGTAAAGGGGAGGAGCACGAAGGCTGTGGTGCTGTGGAGAAGTCTATTTTGCGGTGGGGATAGAAAATGGGGAGTATTCAGGTGTACTACTCTGGGTGCCGGGGTGGGGTTGGCTGGGTAGGGTGAACCTGAAGTTACGAAAACAGCCCCCTACCAAGCGTCGTCCGTAGGCCTGTTCCGAAGGCTATGATGGTAACTTCCCACTGCTCGAATCGGGGTCGCGGGAGATTTTCCTGCTGACCTCAAAATTTTGTGACACTGGACTCCCCGTGTGGCGTGTTGAGTGATTCGGCTAAGCAACTAGCGAGTAGTAGTAAACTCTGCATATTAGGTTTGACCGAAGTCAAACTTCCTAAAGTTTGACCAAGTTTATATAAAAATATAAACATTTACCATAACAAATATGTATGATGTGGAAGTACATTCAATAATGAATCTAATGGTATTTATTTGTTATTGTATATGTTAATATTTTTTGTTATAAGCTTTCTAAGAGTTTACAAAACTTGACTTTGACCAATGCTAATACGCGGACTTAAATAAAAATGGAGGGAGTATACATTTGTTTTCTTAGTTTGTAGTGAACTAATCATTTGTTGAAATTGTGAAATAAATATATTAGGCTATTGACTTCGGATGTAATGGTCTATACAATTCAATAGTTACAATCATTGTCGAATCTCAAGATGTATACAAGGTCTATAGTACTTCACAACATGCTCAAACTCACATAATCCCAGTCAAATGAGAATCTAAATGCATTTCATAGTTATTACTTTGTAGGATGCAACAAAAACAACCAAAACTCTACATCGGCCATTATAGAAGCAACATTTTGACATATCCCATTGTGTGAATGAAACGTGCAGAGAGAGCTTTTGAAGATGGAGCAGATAGGGTGGGAAAGATTGTATGTATGTGGACGAGAGTGTAGGAGACGAACCTAACGAGACAGAGAGAGAGAGAAAGAGAAAGAGAGAGGAAGAAGTTAGGTCTGTGAGAAAGATAGAGACATGTAATATACGTGATATGCGTGTGCATCCGAATTATGTATACGTGGAAGGAGAAGAGACAACATGTTTGATGAGAGAGCTGGAAAAACATGGACGAGAGGGGAAGGATCTCATGGGTTGAGGGATTGACAATTTTGTGCGGGGGAGAGAGGGATTGGTAATTTGGTGCAAGAGAGAGAGAGAGAGTATGGGGGAGGAGTCAGTCAGCCGTCGTCACATCACCCTGCTTCCAAATGACCCCGCATTCTCTAGCGTGGTGTGGTCGCCGTCTTCGATCTACTCGATGCCCTCTTTGAAGATTGAGGTGTTGTGCATGTTGGGGTGCAAAGAAGCACAAGCGAGAGTGGTCGCCGTATAACCTTGGATGGGGATGAATTGTGTGCTCGGGGGAGTGTGTGTGTGTGTTGTGCTGCGCACGCGCGCGCGTGTGTGTAAAATATTGAGCGAAAACAAACCTAAGGAGAGAAATGGGTATTCACGAAGAGATTGTGCGGGCCTTGAGGTGGGCAGGGGCCGAGTAAGGGTGTCAAAATGTGCACGTTGATGCATGTGTTGCATGCGATCGTGCGAGGGATGGACGAATCGAGAGAGATGGTTGTTGTGTTACAGATGCTCCTCTCTCTCTCTCTCTCTCTCTCTCTCACACACACACACACACACAAGTAAACTAGAAGACCGTTCTCTCATGTATACACAACGTATCGGCATCTGTCTATGTCTCACTCATGCATGATCATTTGCACATTCACACCTCTCTATGTCTGTATCACACGCACACCGTCTCCACATTGCCCTTCCGCCACAACACACATATGGACACATACACACGTTCTCTCTCAGTCACACACACAAAATAAGTATTAAAAAAACTAGGGCGCACCTAAAACGTCCAAATCCAAATAAACATAAACTGGAGCTAAATTCAAATATATGGAAATATTGCAGCGTCAAGAACTTTCCCAGAAAAAAAAGTTGAGTAATATTCGAGGATTGTTTTCACGCACTTGCACAGGATTCCATATCGTGGCTGTGGTACTAACTTCAAAAAAAAAATTAATAAAAGCGCTGCCTAAGCCTAATGTTTACGTGTACTAGTACGGTTTTCTTTTAAGTTTGACCAACCATATATAGAACTAAAGTAAGCTCCCATACGCGCACTCATCAATATGCCGCCGCAGCCGTTGCGCATGCCGGCGCCCGTCTGCTCCGGCCAACAATTTCTCGCCCATCACCGCCGTGTCACCGCCATCCCTGTGCCATGAAGCCGAAGGCTCGTCCGCTCACGTCGTCTACAGTCCCTCCTCGCCATGCCGCCGCGCTGCCAAGCATGCGAGCAGCTGGTGGAGCCGCGCCTATGCACGCAGCATACGAAGAGGAGGACGATCGCGTGCTCCAGCACGCCAGCGAGGAGGAACTAGCGTGTCATTGTCGTCTCCGCCCGCGCGGAGGAGGCGCGCATGGTGGCTGTCGCGGCGGAAGCCGATCGCGCGTGCGTCGAGCCTGCAAACCGGGTGCGGACGCGGAATCTACCTTCGAGACCTTGAATGCCACGTGGATCCTGCAATCTGAAGGAGAAATTTGGGTCAGTCGACTCATGTGAGCCGTTTGATGCAACATGGATGGCTAGAAGGGCTTCTTCCACCTCTTCTCCCGTCTTCTTCCTTCGCTCCGTCGAACTTCTTTCACAAATCGACTGACCCAAATTATACTACTAGTATGAACATACTAAGTACAGTAGGAACACGAAGATACGGGCAGTAGTACCAACTGCAAGAAGAACAGTAGTAAGACATAGTACTAGTACTACTCTCCGTACTAAAGAGTTCAAATAACAAGAAAGAACATAAACATAGTTCTGCTGGGGCCTTAGCACAACACACCCTTGAAAATAAACTAAGCAACTAGTCCGCTTGACACTGCAGTAGAACCAGCATGAGCGATGGCACTGCCACCTACTCGGAGTCCGAGTCTATGTCCTCGACTTCGTCCTCGTCCCTCTTCCTCTTCCTCTTCGCCGACGCTTCTTTGCTTGAACCGGACACTGGGCTCTGCTTCTTCATCCAACCCATGTAGATATTTAAAGAAAGGTAGGCATCTGTTGCTGCGTACAGGATGTGATCTTCATCTAATGTCTTCGACTCCCATGCATGATGAAACTCGTGATGAGGTTTCTTCAGTTTAGCGTACGATGGATCAATCATGGCTGCTGCCAGGGTCAGCATTGAAGGTTGAGAGGAGGACACCAGGCTTGCCATCTGGAGATCGAAGGGCTGTCCTACAACGAGACCTATCCACGTAGGACATCCTTGTCGTTCTTAAAGCCTACAGTAACGAATTTCACTCTTTTGTCCTTGAGGAAGTTCTTAAAATCCTGGCACTCAATGTCGGCATGGCATATGTTGTAGACCAAGAACGTTATGTATGCAAACCTGGATCACGGCGGGCTTCTTCCTCTCTTCGTCCTTTAGATCCTTCTCTCGTCCCAGGACTGTGGTGTACTCAACATCTAGCCCAGTGACCCACTCATCCGTTGAACTGTTGAACATGCATAGGAAGCGAGCAAGCCATGCTTTCACCGTCGTGGATCCACGTGTGTAGATGACGATGAACTGATCGCCGGTGATGGCTCTAACCTGGTACTCAGCGGCGACCATGGAGATTTGGGAGGCCATGCATTTTGGAGGAGGGTTAGGAGAAGTTGAACTATTGTACCCTGCAAAAACTGGGAGCGAACTAATGTGAAAGGACGACATGACTGGGAGTGAACTGTTGTGAGGTAGAAGACGGGGACGAGTAGGGTGTGCGAACGGCGTGGGGTTGCTAGCTTGCCCGGTGGATAAACGGCTGCAAGCCCCCAAAGAGTTCTCGAGAACTATGCGGGACCCACTAGATGTCATGTCTACTAGACCCATATCGTAGGCCTGACGGTATAGCTTATGCCTGTTCACACGCCATGCCAGTGCGTGGATGTAACTTCACTTAATTCCGTCAACCGTCGTGCCTCCCACGACCTTCGCCTCCCTCACGTGGCCGCGCCCTTTGAGACTTCGACCGGCTATAAATGAGCAATTTTTTTGCCTACTCCGCATGCATGATACTCCCTCTGGTCCTTTTTACTCTCGTCAACCATTTGCAAAGTGTTTAACCAAATATATACTTTTTTTTGAACATCACCTTATATTAATTAACCAGCCACACCAGTACACTCATTCGATACAATATTCACCACATAGGGCGGTACTTATTTACAAGAATACCATCTAATCTATTGTCAAACCTATAGTTAGCGATTAAGTGTGCCACCTTATTGGTCGAACGGCTAATCTTTGACAATTAAAGATTGTTGATCAACTTCGAGATGCTCAACGCTTTCATCTTCAGGTCACACATAGCAGACCTATCATAGTCCCCCGATGCAAGAGACGCTACCACAAAAGCGCAATCAGTCTCTAAAACTACAGGATTATGAAGAGAAATACCTATGTAGAGACCGGCAATGCAAGCCCTAAGCTCTGCTTCCTCCATGCTTTGACAGGCATCAATGAAATCCCACGACCAAATTTATACTAAAAATATCAATATCTACAATACTGATTATAATGAGTATAAGAACTACGTTTTATAATGAGTGTAAAAATATTGATTTGACATTGTGAATGTTGATACTCCCTCCGTCTAGGTGAGTAAGTCATCTTAGGCTATGCACCGTGACCAAGGAGGAGGGGGAAACGAGAGACATTAATGTTTATTTGCTAATTAAATAGTATTGCATGCAATGAACTAACCACTGCATGTCATGCTTGATAGTCTCAGGTCATTAAAAGCATGCACACCCTCATCTCTTATTGGTTGATATGTCAAGAAACAAGAAACAAGGTAGAAGTTAATGCACCGCGCCTACGTGTTTTGGGATTATTTGGTTTTCGTAAGATGACTTACACACCTAGCTATTAGAGTACCACTACCTCCCTTCTAGTTTAAAGGGCTCGACTCAAAAATTTCACCTACTCTTAGCAAGATAGTAGAGGTGGTGGAATAGTTTTTGAAGTCTGCAAAAGTACTCAACTAATGTTGTCGTTCTTCACAAAAAATGTGTTTACCAATGCATGCATGAACACTAGTTACTCTAACCCCCCTCTCTTATTTAATTCTTTGCCACATCAGCATGTTTGCTATTCCTATGTGCATGATACCAGCTAAGATACCACCATTATGGCCAGCCTTAATCATCGCATGCAATAATTTAGTGCACCTTGAAATATGAACATGTGTGGGGCGTGTATGTTTTTAATGAGTTGAGACTATACCTAGCCCGGCATGCAAGATGACTTATTATGCACCGTTCCCCATACCTGCAGGAAGCCCGTTCGTCTCCAAATCTTTTCCTCTCCATGTGTGGAAACAATATGCCTGCCAAACTCTCCTTCTCCCTCCAGCGGTCCCACCACTCCACCCCGTGTGAAAAAATCTGCATGCATGACTCTCCTCCCCCCACGCTCGTCCAATCCGTTGTGACCAGCAATATTTCCACCCCTTCGCTCCCCCGTAATTTACTCCAACAAATATGCCCACGTAGCTTTTACTTAACTTCAGGTGCATTGGGCCACTGACATACGGGCCCAGTAGTGTATTGGCCCACATGTCAGTGACGTAACTGGACCTGCAGTTAAGTTAGTGCAGCTCAGTCCATATATTATGTAGGTGTGCCATTGCTCGCTATAAATATTGCGCCTGCCACAACATCGCTATCTCCTCCCCCTCACGTCCGCGTTCATCGCTATCTCCTCCCCCTCACTCTCACGTCGACCACCATGGCATCGCCCCTCCCAAGCCCTAGGAGCCCCTCGCTGAACCGCGCGGACGGTCACGCGTCGCCGTTCCATTCCTCGCCGCCACTAGTCGAGGAGGATGCGTCGTCATTCTGCTCCTCGCTGCTACGCGACGCATCATCGTTCTGTTCCTCGCTGCCACTAGTCGAGGAGGACGCGTCGGTGTTCCGCTCCTCGCCGTGACGCGACGCGTCGCCGTTCTGTTCCTCGCCGCCACTAGTCGAGGAGGACGCCTCGGCGTTCCGCTCCTCGCCGTGACGCGTCGAGGTGGACGCGTCGGCATTCCCAATCTCTCCAGCACGCGCGTCGGAGGACGCGTCGGCTCCCCGCTACGAGGAGAACACCGCGCCACCCGCCGGGCCCCCAACCTTGAGGAGCTTTGGCAAGAAATGGATATCGCCTTGTGGGAGGCTTTGCCTCCAGCAGAGCGCACCAAAATAGAGGCGGAGAAGAAGGTCGAGGAAGAGAAGCGCACCGCGCAACAAGCTTTCTGGGAGATCTATGTCGCGTCCGAGAGAGTCAAGCAATTGGTTCTTTGGCAGAAGGCTTGTGTGAGGGCCGTGAGGGTGGCGGAGGACGCCCGTGCCGACGCCCTGAGTGCAGTCGGGCCCAAGAGCCTCATCTACGCTTGGCGGTACGTGGACCGGGTGCACGCTTCCAGCCAGGAGGAGTACCTGTTGGCGCCGGATTACCACACCGGTGAGATCGCGCTCGCCCGCCGGCAAGCCGCCAATCAGCACCTCACGAGTTGCGAGGCTGAGGAAGAGGCATTGTGTCGGCGAGCTGGGAAACGGCCGCGCACCAGGGCACTCGTGGCGCACCGCAAGTGCTCCTGCGAGCGCCGTGGCTTTTAGGAGGAGTATAATTTTTGTTTCGTAAGGCTATCTCATTAGTTTTGGGACGCAAATGATAAATCCCGAACGTTCAGGAATTTTTAGCATCCTTAATTAAGTATGTAAAAGTGAAAATTTGGAAACGTTGTGTATTATTACACATTTTGCAACTACATGCATATAGCACAAACTTTACTATATACTATCAGACTACACGTCTCTCTCGATATATGCTTGCAGACTTTTCTACTCCCTCCGTCCAAGTCAATAAGTCATCTTTGGTTGTGCACGGTGAACAAAAAGGAGGGAAGATTTGTACACCTAGACAGAGGGAGTACTACTATTACTTATGTACGTGCAAATGCACGTTTTAACATTACGATGCGGTTTTTGTAAAAGTAGAAAAACAGCACTAGTCAAGCTTGTGAAACGATTCCAACGTGAGTACTACTACTAGTAGGAGTACCAGGGGCGAGTTCTTTTAGGCTTCTAGATTAGTAATCCCATAACTACTACCTCCGTCCTGGTTTATTGGTCCCCATCGTAATCTGTGTCAAATTTTGATCATAAATTTTACTAATGAAATGTTAGTGCATGTCACATGCACTACTCCATTCGTCTAGGTGAGTAAGTCATCTTAGGCTGTGCACCGTGATCAAGGAGGAGGAGAAAACGAGAAACGTTAATGTTTATTTGCTAATTAATAGTATTGCATGCAATGAACTAACCATTGCATGTCGTGTTTGATATCTCAAGTCATTAAAAGCATGCACACTCTTTATTTCTTATTGGTTGATATGTCAAGAAACAAGAAACGAGGTAGAAGTTAATGCACCGCGCCTAAGTGTTTTGGGATTATTTGGTTTTTGTAAGATGACTTACACACCTAGATGCACCGCGCCTAAGTGTTTTGAGTAACATTTCATTAGTTAAATCTTTGGTCAAAATTTAGCACAAATTACAATGGTGAGGAATAAACCAGGACGGAGTAGTAGTTTAGAAGCCCAAATAAATGCGTGAGGCGCCTTATTGTTACTCTCCACTGTGACTAGTCTTGTGAGAAAAGCTGGGGAAGCCGCCAAAAGAACTGGCACTAGGTGTAGTAGCTAGGGATCGAGTGTGGGAGATGAACCGGAGAAAGTAAATGCAGAGAGATGAAATGCAAAAAAGACGGAGGGATGTGATGGTTGCTTGTCCGTTTATTTTACCAGGCCACTTATTACTGGGAGTGGTTGGGTTTTGTGATATGACGGCTTTACTGCCGTGCCACGAGTGAGAGGTGAGACTCCCGTGCAGTGCCTCCCTCTACACTTGTACTACATCAGTCGTGGTTTATTAGTCCCCCATTGAATTTGACTGAAGATTTAACTGACAAAATGTTAGTGCATGTCAACAAAAACTATATCGTTGGATTCGTATTTGAACATAGTTTTGAATGATATAATTTTAGGTGACATGCATCAGTATTTATCGTACTATATATAATGTTAGTTCAATTTTTGGTCGTACTAATCTATAGTAGTAAGGTGCCCGTGCGTTGCACCAAAGAGTGAAATGCATTGATCGGGGGGTTGTTTATTTTGACAAAGGATGTGGGGGTCATCTCATGTGTAACGGGTATCGATAGGTTTCTTCGGATATTATCTCATCTCTAGAGCTCACAAACATCCGGGTGAAATAGATAAAAATGTATCTTTTGCAAACAAAAGCGTTCAACTGTTCAACCTGCATCCAAAACTTGTGAAGAAATAACACTTATTGTGCTTTGCAAGAAATGATCTTTAAGAATTAGTTTTTGAGTATCGATTGTTATACATGTTGGCTACAGATGACATGGCACTTTCTTATAGTCAACAGTTGGCTATACTATTAAGTAATATTAACCATGCCCTTATACACCTAGACGGAGGGATTAAATCAGGATGACTTGCAAGGGGGCAGAGGAGATGTAAGAAATGGTTCATCGTAAGTCTTTCACCGGTACTGTAGTAAAAAATCATACATGGAAGATTCTAGACTAAACCATAAACGGATACACTTTTATTCATGCGTGATACTCCAATAGAGCAAGATCCTGCATGGAAGTCTCCACATGCTTAGACAGCGGATTACATTGAGTGAAGACTAATGATCAACATTTAACTTGATAATGCGTATTTTTTTAGAAGAACAGAGAGGCTCCTCACCGGTTCCATTATCAAATGAAACCCAAAGTGTCTTACATCAGCTCACTGAGAGGAGCAGTTCAAAGGAAGGACTGCGGCGAAAGCCACTCAAGTTTAACGACAAGCTTACAGAATCGAAAGCAGCAAAGACACGGGCCATAAGCGCCCACACACACACTACATGTTTTCTAAGTGCACTTCATAATGCGTATGTCCAGGTGAACCTCCTTGGAGTCCCGGTGCACCGAGTCAGCGGGTAAAGGATGGAACGGATGCCATGGGTTTTCCAAGTCCACATTGGTGGGATAGTCCCAGCTCCCCAGAGTCCAAGTCTGTCCGATGAGGCCGGTTTCGCCGCCCACGAGACCCGGAGGGGTAGTAACACTGACCACGCACCCGTACATCTGCCTCGTGTCAGTGTCAGCGTCAGCGGCGACGTCCCTGACGCACATTACAGAGACAGGGCGCCGGCTTGCGCGGGCCTCGCTGATGCCCACGATCAAGAGGAAGACGCTGCCGTCCTCCTCTGAGACTAGCAGGCGGCGGTGATCCTCCAGTGACTCCGGCATGGTGAATAGGTAGCATGTGTCGTACTTGATGTTCTCCTCCAAGGGCCAGTAGTGACCGTTGCACGCATCCGTGAGGTGATGCACCATGTCCGCCGGCGAGCCACAAAACGGCATCGGGCACTCATAGCAGTGGACGAAGGGCTCCTTGGAGGCATCGACCAGGCCGTCCATGAAACGGGAGTGGCTGTAGGGGACGTTGCTCCAGTTGAATATGTGAGCAAGTTACTACGAGATTTAATCTGAATAAGCACAAAATAAATCATGACGGCGATAACAGAGATGAAACTAATCATGTGGACTAGTATAGTAGTAGGATACAGAGTAGAAACATGAATTCTACCACGATTTCGAACAGGAAGGACTAAAACACATACGGTGCAACGGGAGCAGCACCGTTGGCGTTGAGGTTGTCACCCATGTCGTTGAGGAAGAGGTTGCCGAGGTCGGGGAAGAAGTAGTCATCGGTGAAGTCGTGGCTGCCAGCAGTCGCGAGAGTGCGCTCCCCAGATTTCAACAGCGCCCGCCGAATGGAGCGCGGGAGGGAGTGGCTGTAGGGGACGTTGCGGCCGCCGAATGGAGCGCAGGAGTAGCACACGAAGCAGTAGACGGTGTCCTTACTAGTACTCCCTAGTCTCTATCTATCTATATCTATATATATCTACTCTTATAGAAAACCGAGTTGGTGATGATGGTATGCCTGCCATCTTGTAATATAGACCGTCCGATCTATATCTGACGGATAGAAAGCCAACTATGACAATGTTACAAAAGATACCCACACCTCTCTCCACATTTACAGATAAGGCCTTGCCTCGTTCATCCTTATCTCCCACAACCTCGTGCTCCTCCCTATGTCTCTATCTCTACTACTTTTTTATAACAAATTGAATAGTGTTGCGCCGCCGCTGCACGCCCGGCTGAACACGCCTCCTCGCCTCCATCATCACCAACTGAGTCTTTTATAGGAGTAGGAGTAGAGAAAAAACCGAGTTGGTGATGATGGTGTGTCGTGCAATGCACGGGCATCTTGCTATTTTTTGCATATAAGTCCAAACACCACGTAGACACGGTCTTTGAGCATGGTTCGTAGTCGTTCCACGCTCGGGCATTGAAGTTTGTAACTATTTTAGATTAGAATATACTACTCCTCCGGTGCTAGTAGTAGAGCAGAGTCCTACTCTACTACTCTACTCTAGGAAGCTAGGTCATAGTACTCTAGTAGGTACTGTAGGGAGTACCAGTACTGTGATCACTCAAGCAAGTTGTCTGGCATCGATATGACCCTACGCTGCTGGTATGTGTCTTGTAAGTCAAGCGGCGTGCTGTAGTCATCATCACCTGTCCACTTCCCGCAGCACATATTCGCTTCTCCATCTTTGTCCGCACATAATCTCGTCCAAGCTTCCATCCCCGCTAAGGTGCCTCCCCCCCTCGTCCGAAACCCGAGCACTAACAATGGCAGAACTGAGTAGCGTCCGCCGAAAGAGTGACTGGAATTCGCTCCCACAAAGATAAGCAAGCTCACTGTTTCACGTGTGGACAATCTCAGTACCATGCCGCTCGCCGCGTGCTCGTCGGGGCTGTACCGTTTACTCAAAGCCCTCAGGCCGGAGCTTTTTAAGCCAGCTCCTTGCCTGCTGATGCCGCCTGTTCTTCAGAAATGGCATGTGACGCAGCATAACAATCGTAGGGTGGCGAGCATCAACCCCCTTCACTGCGATCTGATCCCCGTCAGCCTCAGCTACATTAACGGTATGTACTGGGTCGGCATGAACACATCTTGGATGGTGCTCGTTGACGGTCGCGACAGCTGGATGCTCATGGAGGTCTACACCCCGCGATTGATATCCCTTCCTTCGATTAACACTGCACTGCTTTGGCACCGCGGCCCAGAATACTCGGAATCTTACAGTAGCCAACATGATACCAAGTTTGATTTGCTCAAGGTTGTAATCTGCCAAGTGCCCACAAGATCTGTGAATTATAAAGATTTCAGGCTAATTGCGTTCTTCAACCGTGGTCTCGCCTATCTGAGGTCACTGCGGTAAGTGGATAAATCTGCACGTCCATCGCAGGATCATACATCCTCCATGGTTCTCTGATGCCATTGAACACAACGGCTTCATTTACGCTGTCGATTCCTTCTATGGCTGGACGTATTGCTGGCCTACTCCAGTCATCGCTACAAACGGCTGTTACAGCAGTATGTTACTTTCCTATGATATCATGATGGCTTGCTTATATTACTGTCAACATTTACTGAAAAAATATTCATGCTCATAACATGCTATTCTTAAGATTGACTAAATCAAGAGCCCTTTTTTATTTGACTCCAACTTGATACGATGTTGTAGGCCGCCTGGTGTCCCTACCCTTCCTAATCCCAGAACCTTTCAAAGAAAAGCGGCATGGCAGTTGCAGGTGGTTCCTGGCTCGATCAGACGACGGCGAAAGATTGATGATCGTTCGCACGTACCGGACCTGTTGTTTCGCGGAATACAATCACAGTCACTGCAAGGTCTTTGAGTAGGATCCCAGCTTCTTTGGGCCTTCAGGAATTTTTGATTGGAGGCTAGTAAGTAGCCTTGGTACACGCTCTTTGTTTGTCGGACTGAATTATCCGATTAACCAGGAGATAACCGACGGCAAGGATCATGATGGCAGTGCTATTTCATTCATCAGGCAAAACTGTGTGTACACAGCATACCATGCGTCTCTGCATGCACCATACCCTGATATGTGCCGCCACGCTCTGCAGCCCAAAGTAGGAGAGAGGGTCGCAAGTATCAGACTTCGACCTGCTGGCTGGAGTTTCCCCCGTGAGGCACCCATCTGGTTCAAGCCGTCAGCCAATCTCCATAGCTTAATAAATAGTAACGTCTAACTGAGCCAGTTAGTTAGATGCGTACACTTGGTGTAGTAGGATCTTTATTTAGTTTGATGCATACACTTATTCTTTTTGGTAGCCCTTTTGTAATGATGGCTGATGTTTGGTTTGGAAGAGAGAGCTGCGTCTTCACTCTTCTGGCCTGCTTACTGCTTCTGTTGCACCCCAGCCCTGGTTGCTGCTGCTGCTGTTTTCAATGTACAATCAGTAGTATATTTCATCTGTTGGTTGAATAAATGTCTTGTTAGAACGACAAACACAATGTTTTGGAAGTCGTTGCACGGTTCGATCCTTTAGTGCCCCGTACTGTATGTAGCTCATACTATTTTTCGTAGGGGACACATTTTCCACTTGTTGATAACATGCAGCCCACTGATGAAGGCCCAATAGAGAAGCCCATAATTAACTGGAAGGGAGGCTCTCACATGAATCTGGCCCAGGTACATGCCCATGGTCCCCTAAACATAAATAAGTAAATAAATAAACAAAGCTAAATGCTCATGCACCAGTTCTTTGGGAAAATAGGTAGCCCAGTATTTCTTTTTGAAGAATACCCAAGCTAGGCCTATTTGTTTTCTCTGAATTACTGGGCTGCAAATCTTTCAAGACGAGGTGGGATGCATTCCATCCTGCCAAAGAGTATGGTCAATGTCTGTTAAAAGTAATATCAAAAGAGGTTGAAAATTCCAAAATTATAGCAAATGGGATATTAGTTTTTTTTAATTTTGTTCTTCACTGATATCTTATACGTATTTCATTGGATTTAGCATGACATAGTACTAATTTATTTTTAAATTCGTTTTAGTATGGCTATTAATTTTTGGATTAAGAATATTTCGTTCCCCGGCAAAAATTTGCAAATTTTCAAAATTTCCCACATATTTAGTTAATTTTTTGACCCTGGTACTGACCAGAAAATGGCCGGCAATTCTAAAAATGGAAAATGGGCTGCAATAAATTCCATATGAATTAGAAAATGAGTAAAAATTATAAAAATAATAGCAAATGGGATGTACATGCCACAGATTTCGAGGCTGACTTGTTTACACAAGGCTTTGTCAGTGAACGCATCATTCTAGCAGTAGTGACTGTTGGATGTCCATCCAATGGCCGACTTGCTTCTTCAATCTCTGATCTTCTTGCTCTAGCCGCCAAAAATAGCTAGCGCCGGCGGGACTGCCTGCTCCCTCCTCTTGTGGCATGTTGTGATGCCGCGCAGGCTTCCCCGGCCCACCCTACTCCCTCCGCTGGCCTGGCCGCACGCAATAAACTGCCTCCTTATTACGCGGAAAAAAATGATTCCTCCCACTGACATCTGGGGCGCACCGGTTGGGAGGCTGACCTGTGGGCCTACTATGTTGACGCGTATGCAGGGCTTGTCAACTTAGTCAACAAACGATTCCAGCAGCAGTAACCGTTGGATTTGAATCGAATGGTCCTGCTGCTTCTTCAATCGCTGCTCTTCTTGCACCAGCCGCCCAAACCAGCGCCGGGGAGACCGCCTGCTCCTGCCTCCAGTGGACGGCTGTGCTGCCGTTGAGGCGTCATAGCCCCCTACTACTCCCACCGCTAGCCAGGCCCTGCGGCGACGGCAGCCTCACACCACAGCCGAACCAGTGAACCCTCGTACTCCTCTACGCGTGGGCATCCACTGCCGCGTCTTCCCTGGCTCCGCGTCGTCCCCTTCCTAGGCCTCGCCGTCATCCACCACCTTGGTGCTCTCGACGCGGCGTGGTCAATGTGGTCAACGACATTCCATCGGAAGAGTACTGCACGTGGAGAGTCTGACAGCTGGGTCCATGGCCACAGCCCAGTTTTTTTGTGATTTGCCAAGTAAGTCGCTTTGTCAGGCCTGTTGGACTGCAAATCTTTCAAGACGAGGAGAGCTTTCATTCGGCTGGCCGAGAAAATGGCCCATCAATAATGAGAAATGGGCTGTACATTTTTAAAACACATCAAACCGGCAATTAGTTTCAAATATCTTTTTTTTTCATTTCGAGATTTTAAATTACATTAATTTTTATGCGTGGAGAATTTGTTGGAGTTTATATTGATATACATTTATTTTTAAAATCAGTTTGAATGTCAGTCGAAATTTTGGGATTAAAAATAGTTCAGACCGCACCGAAATATGCAAAATTTTGTATAATTTTTTAACTGTGGCCACAATATGGGCTGTAATGCTAACAAAAATAATATGGGATCCAAAAAAACCTTAAGAATTAGCAAATGGGCTGTAAATTATTAAAAATAATGGCAGATGGGTTGTATGCTGTTTTCCACAGATTTGAGGCTTTCCTAAAAAAAGGTTGACGCACAAGCACTGACTGCTTTTTTGAGATCCACAAGCAGTGACTGTTGGATGGCCATCCAACGGCCGCCGTGCTTCTTCAATCTCTGCTCTTCCTACTCCAGCCGCTCAAACAAGCGCCGGCAGGACTACCTGCTCCCTCCTCCCCACGACCGGCTCTGACAACTCGGACCCACCAGCTATATCTTCGTACGCAAGGAAGTGCCTCCTTATTAAGCACAAAAAATGAATACTCCCCCTGTTAGCTGGGACCCAGTATAGTGGCAGGCTGACTTGTGGGCCTACTAAGTTGACGGGGACGGAGGGCTTTGTCAACTTAGTCAATATGCACGATTCTAGCTCCAGTGACCGTACGATGTCCATCCAACGACCGTAGTGCTTCTTCAACCTCTGGTCTTCTTGCTCCAGCTACCCAAACCAGTGCTGGGCATGCCTCGTGCTCCTGTCTCCCGTGGCCGGCTACGATGCAGCGGAGGCCTCACAACCCCCTACTACTCCCACCGCTGGCCAGGCCATCCGTCTACTCACCCACACCCCCTATTATTCTGCGGTGACGGCAGCCTCACACCCCAGCGAACCAGTGAACCCTCGTACTCCTCTACGCGTGGGCATCCACTGCCGCATCTTCCCTGGCTCCGCGTAGTCCCCTTCCTAGGCCTCGCTGTCATCCACCGCCCTGGTGCTCTCGGCGCGGCGTGGTCAACGTGGTCAAGGAACGGCTTCCATCGGACGTGGACTGTACGTGGAGAGGCTGACAGCTGGGTCCACGGCCGCAACAAGGAAGTGCCTCCTTATCACGCGCCAAAATAATTATTCCTCCACCTGACAGTGGGGACCCACCGGACGGGCCACCATATTTCACGAAAAAAACGTTTCCCCCCTGACTGCTAGGACCCACTAGCTACACCTTCGCACGCAAGGAAGTGCGTCGGAAAAAAAAAACGATTCGCCCCCCTGACTGCTGGGACCCACCAGCTACATCTTCGCACGCAAAGGAAGTGCGTCCGGGCAAAAAGAAATGATTCGCCCCTCTGACTGCTGGGACCTACTAGCTACATTTTCGCACGCAAGGAAGTGCCTGATAGTCGGGACCCACCTGGTCGAAGCGTACGTAGCGTTGTCATTCTGGTCGCGAACGTGTACGTACATATATACTGGTGGATGTAGAGGAGTGCACGTGTCGTAGTAGAGGCGCGCACATAGCATGTACACGTACATACAGCGGCCAGGGTGCAAGAAAGAAAATACGGCCACGTATGTGTACATACGGGCGGGGTCTCGAACGGCTACTCGCGCATACGTACGGCGAGGGCTCGTGTACATGGCTGGGTCGAAACAGAGAAACAGCATCGTCATCGTGTTCATGGGGAGCCAAACCGGCTGGGTCGGAACGGAATGTGTGGTCGTGTTCATCGGGGGGGCTTGGACGGAACAGGCGATGGAAACGAGGCCTGGCGTACCGCACAACGGAGGAAACGGCCTTGTGTTCGACCAGCCACATTCGAAACGGGATCCTGATCATCAGGAGGGGTCTGGTGTACCGCAAAACGGAGGAAATGGACCTCCTATGGTCGAAATGGGGGTCCTGTTGATCGGGAGGGGTGTGGCGTACCGCAAAACGGACAAAACGGACCTCCTACGGTCGAAATGGGGGTCCTGTTGATCGGGAGGGGTGTGGCGTACCGCAAAACGGACGAAACGGACTTGTGTTGCAGCGCTACGGTCGAAACGGGGATCCTGTTCATCGGGAGGGGTGTGGCGTACCGCAAAACGGGACTCCACGGGATACTGTTCACCTCCACCGTCGACCTCCTCCAGCCTCCACGGGGCTACTGTTCATCCAGCCTCCACCGCGCGCTACTCCACCGACTACTGTTCAACCACCC
>NC_041389.1:110257554-110271904 GCF_002162155.2 Triticum dicoccoides | reverse complement strand
TTAGCAGCAGTAGCGAAGGAATCGCTCCATCGGGTTCAGTTAACAGCCATCGATCGATCGCTCGGGTTCAGTAACGTGTAGCCTGCAGTGCAATCGCTCGGGTTCAGTTAGAGCTCAACGCCTCGCTCGGGTTCAGTTAGAGCCAAAGCCTCGCACGTGTACGAGAGAAACGCGCATCGCTCGGCCCCCCGACCTCCCGCCGTAACCGGCAACTCCCCAAAATTTTCCTCCCCCTCGCTTCTACCACGGTTTTTCCTTCATGGACGGCCCAAAGAATGTAATGCAGCTGCATCTCCGGCCCGCCCAGGACAAAAAGCCCATTTTCTGTCATGATTTTTTGTCATAGAAGTAGGAGCCCACCACATCTATGATGATACCCGGTTTTGTCACAATTATCGTCATAGAAGTGTCATATGTATGACAGAAAGAAAATTCGTTCGGCCCAAAATGTCACGGATGTGTCTTTTTTGTAGTGAACAAAGTAGCATATCATATACACTAGTTGTCAAAGTTGGCGACCAATGCAAATAAACGCCGCAGCAAAACAAGTCCAGAACTGAAACCACTTCAGAATATCTCAAGAAACAATATCCTGGGTACCCATAATGCTGGCAAGATGCTTAGCAAGATTATTAACTTTCTCTTGTTTGGCGCTTAAATCCTCCAGGGCTTGCTGTTGCACCAGAAAGTATCCATCTGAATTCTGTAGGGACTTCCTCAGTCCTTCAGCTTCCTGTCATAGCACATCTGATTGATGTCTTTCAACTTGAAGTTGAGACCCAAGAAGACGAACTGATTCAGGCAGCGAGTTCGAAGAGCTTGTGCGAGCAGTAGTGGCCAGTAACTCGAACACTACATCAAGACTCAACTTTTGGGTTCCCTCACTATCGTTGAGATAGTTTTTATCAGCTTTCTTGGAGACCAACAGGGATGTCTCACTATCTTGAACCTTATCTGCATTACTTCCTTTACCATTGCATAACGGGGTACTGTTCTCCAATATTTTGTCTGCATTCTAAAAGAGAAACAAGCAGACACATCACAGGTTTACCATGTTGTATATGAAACTCATTTTGGTAAATCAGTTTAGTAGTGAAGTGGACAGGATAATAACATGAAACAAACATATATCTATGTATCATGGTCACTTTATGGTCTATATCATTCTAGTTTTTGTTGCCAAATCAAGATAGAGACACAGTTCAAATAATATTTGTTCAAGACAAAGCAGAATAGAAAGAATATAAGTGTGGGAAACTATAGAGCAATAACAACACTTGTAATATGCATGACATGAGAACATAACTGTTTATTCAATTGAAACTAAAACCAACATAGCACAAGTTACAACAACAAACCAGTTAAAGAAACAGGTTTAAAACATACATGTTGCGCCATTGGAGTTTCAATTCCATCCTTCAAATTTGAAAATAGTTGGTATGAGTAAAACAGTGATGCAAGGGCAAAGGAGTATGAACCATAACTACAAAACCTGACCTGAGAACAATTCTTCTTCTCCTTTAAGCGTTGAGTTGGGATTCGGAGTGGTGGCCCTCGTGCTTTGGGCACTGTAGTTCCCTTACTAACTGCTCATGTTTAGGTGCTCTATGGTGGAGACGGTGATGTGTCAACTGGAACTAGGTTACTATTTGCTGGGGTTGGGGTTAGAAGGGGTGTAGTTGGTTTTCTGTCCAACTGGGTAGGGGTACAATCTGCGAGAGTCTAGGTTATGTGTGGTGGGGCTGGTTCTTGAGCAAGTACAACCGTGGTTCTATCTGCATCAATGCTACCTCTTGAGCACTGCGATGGTTTTCCCTTGAAGAGGAAAGGGTGATGCAGCAAAGTAGCGTAAGTATTTCCGTCAGTTTTTGAGAACCAAGGTATCAATCCAGTAGGAGGCTCCTCAAAAGTCCCTCGTACCTACACAAACAAACAAGAACCTCGCAACCAACGCGACAAAGGGGTTGTCAATCCCTTCATGGAAACTTGCAAAAGTGAGATCTGATAGAGATAATACGATAAGATAAATATTTTTGGTATTTTTATTATTTAGATTGGAAAGTAAAATATGCAAATAAAATATAGATGGGAAACTTATATGATAGAAGATAGACCCGGGGGCCTTAGGTTTCACTAGTGGCTTCTCTCAAGATAGCATAAGTATTACAGTGGGTGAACAAATTACTGTCGAGCAATTGATAGAAAAGTGCATAGTTATGAGATTATCTAGGCATGATCATGTATATAGGCATCACGTCCACAACAAGTAGATCGAAACGATTCTGCATCTACTACTATTACTCCACACAAAGACCGACTCCTGCCTGCATCTAGAGTATTAAGTTAATGAAGAACAGAGTAATGCATTAAGAAAGATGACATGATGTGGAGGGATAAACTCATGCAATATGATATAAACCCCATCTTTTTATCCTCAATGGCAACAATACAATACGTGCCTTGCTTCCCCTGCTGTCACTGGGAAAGGACACCGCAAGATTGAACCCAAAGCTAAGCACTTCTCCCATTGCAAGAAAGATCAATCTAGTAGGCCAAAGCAAACGGATAATTCGAAGAGACTTGCAAAGATAACCAATCACACATAAAAGAATTCAGAGAAGATTCAATTATTTCTCATAGATAAACTTGATCATAAACCCATAATTCATCGGATATCGACAAACACACCGCAAAAAGAGTTACAACGAATAGATCTCCAAGAAGATCAAGGAGAACTTTGTATTGAGATTCAAAGAGAGAGAAGAAGCCATCTAGCTAATAACTATGGACCCGAAGGTCTGTGCTAAACTACTCACAACTCATCGGAGAGGCCTCGGAGATGATGTAGAGGCCCTCCGGGGTCGATTCCCCTCCAATGGAGCACCGGCGAAGGCTCCAAGATGGGATCTCGCAGATACAGAAGGTTGCGGTGGTGGAATTAGGTTATCGTGGTGCTCCAGGATGTTCTTGGGGTACGTGGATATATATAGGAGGAAGAAGTAGGTCGGTGGAGCCACGAGGGGCCCACGAGGGTGGGGGCGTGCCCACGCCCTTAGGGCGCACCGGGCACCCTCGTGGCCGCCTCGTTTGCTGCTTGACGTCCACTCTAAGTCTCTTGGTTTGCAATTATTCCAAAAAGATCGCTCCCGAAGGTTTCATCCCATTTGGACTGCGTTTGATATTCCTTTTCTTCGAAACACTAAAATAGGCAAAAAAAACAGCAATTCGGGTTGGGCCTCCAGTTAGTAGGTTATTCCAAAAAATGATATAAAAGTGTAAAGTAAAGCCCATAAACATCCAAAACAGGTAATATAATAGCATGGAACATAAAAAATTATAGATACATTGGAGATGTATCAAGCATCCCCAAGCTTAATTCATGTTCGTCCTCGAGTAGGTCAATGATAAAAACAGAATTTTTGATGTGGAATGCTACCTAGCATAATTCTCAATGTAATTTTCTTTATTATGGCATGAATGTTCAGATCCAAATGATTCAAAATAAAAGTTCATATTGACATAAAAACAATAATACTTCAAGCATACTAACAAAGCAATCATGTCTTCTTAAAATAACATGGCTAAAGAAAGCTATCCCTACAAATCATATAGTCTGGCTAGCTCTATCTTCATCACACAAAGTATTTAATCATGCACAACCCCGATGACAAGCCAAGCAATTGTTTCATACTTTAGTATTCTCAAACTTTTTCAACTTTCACGCAATACATGAGCGTGAGCCATGGACATAGCACTATATGTCGAATAGGATGGTGGTTGTGGAGAAGACAAAAAAGGAGAAGATAGTCTCACATCAACTAGGCGTATCAACTGGCTATGGAGATGCCCATTAATAGATATCAATATGAGTGAGTAGGGATTGCCATGCAACGGATGCACTAGAGCTATAAATGTATGAAAGCTCAACAAAAGAAACTAAGTGTGTGCATCCAACTCGCTTGCTCACGAAGACCTATGGCATTTTGAGGAAGCCCATCATTGGAATATACAAGCCAAGTTCTATAATGAAAAATTCCCACTAGTATATGAAAGTGACAACATAGGAGACTCTCTATCATGAAGATCATGGTGCTACTTTGAAGCACAAGTGTGGTAAAAGGATAGTAGCATTGTCCCTTCTCTCTTTTTCTCTCATTTTTTTCTTTTCTCTTTTTTTATCTTTTTTTCTTATTTTTTTCTTTTTTTATTTGGCCTTTCTCTTTTTTTTGGCCTTTCTCTTTTTTCTTTTTTTTTATAATGTCCGAAGTCTCATCCCGACTTGTGGGGGAATCATAGTCTCCATCATCCTTTCCTCACTTGGGACAATGCTCTAATAATGAAGATCGTCACACTTTTATTTACTTACAACTCAAGATTACAATTCGATACTTAGAACAAAATATGACTCTATATGAATGCCTCCGGCGGTGTACCGGGATATGCAATGAATCAAGAGTGACATGTATGGAAGAATTATGAAGGTGGCTTTGCCACAAATACGATGTCAACTACATGATCATGCAAAGAGCAATATGAGAATGATGATGCGTGTCATAATAAACGGAACGGTGGAAAGTTGCATGGCAATATATCTCGGAATGGCTATGGAAATGCCATAATAGGTAGGTATGGTGGCTGTTTTGAGGAAGGTATATGGTGGGTGTATGGTACCGACGAAAGTTGCGCGACACAAGAGAGGCTAGCAATGGTGGAAGGGTGAGGTGCGTATAATCCATGGACTCAACATCAGTCATAAAGAACTCATATACTTATTGCAAAAATCTACAAGTCATTGAAAACAAAGTACTACACGCATGCTCCTAGGGGATAGATTGATAGGAAAAGACCATCGCTCGTCCCCGACCGCCACTCATAAGGAAGACAATCAATAAATAAATTATCCTCCAACTTCATCACAAAGCGGTTCACCATACGTGCATGCTACGAGAATCACAAACTTTAACACAAGTATTCCTCAACTTCATAATTACTCCACTAGCATGTCTCTAGTATCACCATCCTCATATCTCAAAACAATTATCAAGCATCAAATTGATCATAGCATCCAATTCACTTTCTATGATAGTTTTTATTATACCCTACTTGGATCCCCATCATTCTAGGAGCAATTTTATAACCATAGAAAATACCATGCTGTTCTTAATACTCTCAAAATAATATAAGTGAAGCATGAGAGATCAAAAATTTCTACAAAATAAAGCCACCGCTATGCTCTAAAAGATATAAGTGAAGCACTAGAGCAAAATTATCTAGCTCAAAAGCTATAAGTGAAGCACATAGAGTATTCTAATAAATTCCAAATCAAGTGTGTCTCTCCCAAAAGGTGTGTACAGAAAGGACGATTTTGCTAAACTAAAAAGCAAAGAATCATATCATACAAGATGCTCCAAGCAAAACACATATCATGTGGCGAATAAAAATAAGCTCCAAGTAAAGTTACCGATAGACGAAGACGAAAGAGGGGATGCCTTCCGGGGCATCCCCAAGCTTAGGCTTTTGGTTGTCCTTGGATTATCTTGGGATGCCATGCGCATCCCCAAGCTTAGGCTCGTGCCACTCCTTATTCCATAGTCCAACAAATCTTTACCCAAAACTTGAAAACTTCACAACACAAAACTCAACAGGAAATCTCATAAGCTCCGTTAGTGCCAAAAAGAAAAACCACCACATAAGGTACTGTAATGAACTCATTATTTATTTATATTGGTGTTAAACCTACTGTATTCCAACTTCTCTATGGTTCTTACCCCCCGATACTAGCCATATATGCATCAAAATAAGCAAACAACACACGACAAACAGAATCTGTCAAAAACAGAACAGTCTGTAGCAATCTGTAACTTTCGAATACTTCTGGAACTCTAAAACTCCTACTAAAATAGGATGTCCTAGGAAATTTGTCTATTGATATACTGTAAAAAGATCAACGCAAAATCACATTTCTGTGATTTATTAAAATTATTCCCGCGCGTGCAAAAGGTTCTGTATTTCAGCAGAATCAAATTAACTATCACCGTAGGTTATCCTATAGGTTCTACTTGGCACAAACACTAATTAAAACATAAAACCACATCTAAACAGAAGCTATATGAATTATTTATTACTAAACAGAAGCAAAAATCAAGTAACAAAATAAAATTGGGTTGCCTCCCAACAAGCGCTATCGTTTAACGCCCCTAGCTAGGCATAAAAGCGAGAATAGATCTAAGTATTGTCATCTTTGGCATTCAATTCATAAGTAGCTCGCATGATAGATTCATAAGGTAATTCGACTTTCTTTCTTGGAAAGTTTTCCATGCCTTTCCTTAATGGAAATTGGAATCTAATATTCCCTTCCTTCATATCAATAATTGCACCAATCGTTCTAAGGAAAGGTCTACCAAGAATAATAGGACATGAAAGATTGCAATCTATATCAAGAACGATAAAATCTACGGGCACTTAATTTATATTTGCAACAATAAGAACATTATTGATCCTTCCCATAGGTTTCTTAATGGTGGAATCCGCAAGGTGCAAGTTTAAAGAGTAATCATCAAAATCATGGAAACCTAGCACATCACATAAAGTTTTTGGAATTGTGGAAACACTAGCACCCAAATCACACAAAGCATAGCATTCATGATATTTAATTTTAATTTTTATAGTAGGTTCCCACTCATCATAAAGTTTTCTAGGTATAGAAACTTCCAATTCAAGTTTTTCCTCATAAGATTGCATCAAAGCATAAACAATATGTTTGGTAAAAGCTTTATTTTGACTATAAGCATGAGGAGAATTCAACACGGATTGCAACAAGGAAATGCAATCTACAAAAGAACAATTATTATAATTAAATTCCTTGAAATCCATAATAGAGGGTTCATTGCTATGTAAAGTTTTGACCTCACCAACCCCACTTTTACCAAATTTAGCATCAAGATCTAAAAACTTCAAATCATTGGGACGCCTTTTGACTAAAGTTGACTCATCTCCAGTCCCATCATTATCAAGATTCATATTGCAAAACAAAGATTTAATAGGGGACACATCAATAACTTTTAGATCTTCATCATTATTTTCATGGAAACTAGAAGAACACGCTTTTATAAAGCAATCTTTGTTAGCACGCATCCTAGCGGTTCTTTCTTTGCACTCATCAATGGAAATTCTCATGGCTTTGATAGACTCATTGATATCATGCTTAGGAGGAATAGATCTAAGTTTCAAAGAATCAACATCAAGAGAGAGTCTATCAACGTTCCTAGCGAATTCATCAACTTTAAGCAATTTTTCTTCAAGCAAAGCATTGAAATTCTTTTGAGAGATCATAAATTCTTTAACACTATTCTCAAAATCAGAGGGCATATTATTAAAATTTCCATAAGAGTTGTTGTAGGAATTACCATAATTATTAGAGGAATTACTAGGAAACAGCCTAGGATTAAAGTTTCCTCTATAAGCATTGTTACCAAAATTATTCCTACCAACAAAATTCACATCCATAGATTCTTTATTATTCTCAATCAAAGTAGACAAGGGCATATCATTAGGATCAATAGGAGCACTATTAGTAGCAAACAATTTCATAAGTTCATCCATATTTCCACTCAAAACATTAATATCTTCTATATCATGTACTTTTTTACTAGTAGATCTTTTGGTGTGCCATTGAGAATAATTGACCATAATGTTATCAAGGAGTTTAGTAGCTTCTCCTAAAGTGATTTCCATAAAAGTGCCTCCCGTGGCCGAATCTAAAAGATTTCTAGAAGAAAAATTCAATCTGGCATAGAAATTTTGTATGATCATCCATAAATTCAAACCATGTGTAGGACAATTGTGAATCGTTAATTTCATTCTTTCCCAAGATTGGGCAACATGCTCATGATCAAGTTGTTTAAAATTCATAATATCGTTTCTAAGAGAGATAATCTTAGTGGGAGGAAAATACTTAGAGATAAAAGCATCTTTGCACTTATTCCATGAATGAATACTATTTTTAGGCAAAGACGAAAACCAAGTTTTAGCACGATCTCTAAGTGAAAATGGAAATAACTTCAATTTAACAATATCATTATCCGTATCTTTCTTCTTTTGCATATCACACAAATCAACGAAGATATTTAGATGAGTAGCGGCATCTTCACTAGGAAGGCCGGAGAATTGATCTTTCATAACAAGATTCAACAAAGCAGCATTGATTTCACAAGATTCATCATCATTAAGAGGAGAAATCGGAGTGCTAAGGAATTCATTATTATTGGTATTGGAAAATTCACACAATTTGGTATTATCTTGCGCCATCGCGACAAGCAATCCAACACACAAGCACACAAGAAGGCAAGCGAAAGAGATAGGAGAATGGGAAAGAGAGGGCGAATAAAACAGCAAGGGTGAAGTGGGGGAGAGGAAAACGAGAGGCAAATGGCAAATAATGTAATGCGAGGGAGATAAGTTTGTGATGGGTACTTGGTATGTCTTGACTTGAGCGAAGACCTCCCCGGCAACGGCGCCAGAAATCCTTCTTGTTACCTCTTGAGCACTGCATTTGTTTTCCCTTGAAGAGGAAAGGGTGATGCAGCAAAGTAGTGTAAGTATTTCCCTCAGTTTTTGAGAACCAAGGTATCCATCCAGTAGGAGGCTCCTCAAAAGTCCCTCGTACCTACACAAACAAACAAGAACCTCGCAACCAACGCGATAAAGGGGTTGTCAATCCCTTCACGGAAACTTGCGAAAGTGAGATCTGATAGAGATAATATGATAGATAAATATTTTTGGTATTTTTATGATATAGATTGGAAAGTAAAAGATGCAAATAAAAGATAGATGGGAAACTTATATGATAAAAGATAGACCCGGGGGCCATAGGTTTCATTAGTGGCTTCTCTCAAGATAGCATAAGTATTACGGTGGGTGAACAAATTACTGTCGAGCAATTGATAGAAAAGCGAATAATTATGAGATTATCTAGGCATGATCATCTATATAGGCGTCACGTCCGTGATAAGTAGACTGACTCCTGCCTGCATCTACTGCTATTACTCCACACATTGACCGCTATCCAGCATGCATCTAGAACCTTGCAACCAACGCGATAAAGGGGTTGCCAATCCCTTCATGGCCACTTGCAAAAGTGAGATCTGATAGAGATAATAATAAGATAAATATTATTGGTATTTTTATGATGTAGATTGGAAATTAAAGATTGCAAAATAAAATAGATCGGAAACTTATATGATGGAAAATAGACCTAGGGGCCATAGGTTTCACTAGTGGCTTCTCTCAAGATAGCATAAGTATTACGGTGGGTGAACAAATTACTGTCGAGCAATTGATAGACAAGTGCATAGTTATGAGATTATCTAGGCATGATCATGTATATAGGAATCACGTCCACAACAAGTAGATCGAAATGATTCTGCATCTACTACTGTTACTCCACACATCGATTGACTACTGCATGCATCTAGAGTATTAAGTTCATGAAGAACAGAGTAACACATTAAGAAAGATGACATGATGTAGAGGGATAAACTCATGCAATATGATATAAACCCCATATGCCTTACTTCCCCTGCTGTCACTGGGAAAGGACCCCGCAAGATTGAACCCAAAGCTAAGCACTTCTCCCATTGCAAGAAAGATCAATCTAGTAGGGCAAACCAAACTGATAATTCGAAGAGACTTGCAAAGATAACCAATCACACATAAAAGAATTCAGAGAAGATTCAATTATTTCTCATAGATAAACTTGATCATAAACCCACAATTCATCGGATCTCGACAAACACACCGCAAAGAGTTACATCGAATAGATCTCCAAGAAGATCAAGGAGAACTTTGTATTGAGATTCAAAGAGAGAGAAGAAGCCATCTAGCTAATAACTATGGACCCAAAGGTCCGTGCTAAACTACTCACAACTCATCGGAGAGACCTTGGAGATGATGTAGAGGCCCTCCATGGTCGATTTCCCCTCCGACGGAGCGCCGGCGAAGGCTCCAAGATGGGATCTTGCGGATACAGAAGGTTGCGGTGGTGGAATTAGGTTTTCATGGTGCTCCTGGATGTTCTCGGGGTACGTGGATATATATAGGAGGAAGAAGTAGGTCGGTGGAGCCACGAGGGGCCCATGAGGGTGGGGCGCTCCGGGCACCCTTGGGGCCGCCTCATTCGCTGCTTGACGTCCACTCCAAGTCTCCTGGTTTGCAATTGTTCCAAATCTCTCCCGAAGGTTACATCCCGTTTGGACTCCGTTTGATATTCCTTTTCTTTGAAACACTGAAATCGGCAAAAAAACAGCAATTCGGGCTGGGCCTCCGGTTAGTAGGTTAGTCCCAAAAATGATATAAAAGTGTAAAGTAAAGCCCATAAACATCCAAAATAGGTAATATAATAGCATGGAACAATAAAAAATTATAGCTGGTAGCACTATCTTTTCTGAAGACCGTGTTGTTACTCCCTTAAATACTGCCATCACCCTCTCCAATTCAAATGGCTGATAAACAAGAAAAGTAATTGAATGTACAGACACTGTATGATAGACAGGTGCGATGGATAGTGGGGAATAAAAGAGGGCATGAAATAATTCACATTTATGTTGTCTAACCAAACAGGATAGCATGACACAATTTCACACATATGATGGCTAATTAAACATGATAGCATGACATAATTTCACATTATGATGGCTAACTAAAAAAGATGGAAGGACATAGTTCAAAATATGATGACTATGTAAACAGGATGACATGATATAACTGTATAATTTGTTTATTAAATAGGTTGGCATGCCATCATTTACATACATGTCGCCTATGGAAACATGATAGCATGATATAATTCACGGATAGAATGGCATAATTCAAAATATGATGACTGTAAACACTAAACAAGATGAGATGATATAACTATATGATGTCTTTATTAAATGGGTGGCAATGCCATAATTCAGATAGATGTTGTGTATGTAAACATGATGGCACGATATAATTCAAATATATGATTTATATAGTAAGCAAGTAAGTAGATGGCAATCCATATATGATGTAAAAACTAAGCAATGCAAGACAACATGCTTGACATGGGTAATATAACCCTACCTAGTTTGAGCATAGACCTCAGGGGGGAAATAGGACTGGTCATCAGTCTCTAAATCCTCCTCTGAGGAGCTCTCTATAACCAGCAAGGTGTTTGCTTCAGCGGGTAGCATTGTCTGATCTGAATACCTTATTTTCACTCTAGATACTTCCATCATCGCTTCAAATGGCTGATGCACAGGAAGAGTAGTTGAATATACAAATGTTGTCGACAAATGGAACACGTAATACAAAAAAATGATAGCATGATATAATTCACATACATGATGATTTGCTAAACAAGATGGCATTGGATAATTCACATATATAATGCCTTTGCAACAAGATAGCATTGCATAATTCACATATATAATGTCTTGCAAAAAGATGGCAATGCATAATTCACATATATGATAATTACACACTAAACATGTGGCATTCACACAAAACATGTCTAAACTACTCAAATGGCATAGCAATGCAAGACACCATACGCACGATATGAGCAACATAACCCTGCCAAGTTAGAGCATACACCTCGAGGGGTGGGGGGAATAGGACTGGTCATCTGTCTCTGAATCCTCCTCTGAGGAGCTATCTGTAAGCAGCAAGATATGCACTTCGTCAGATAGCATAGTCTGCTCTAAAGACCTTGTTTTCACTCCAGAATTTTCCATCACCATGTCAAATGGCTGATGCACACATAGAGTAGTTGAATGTACTAACATTGTTGACAAATGTAATACATAACAAAAAAGGATGGCCTGATATAATTTGCATATAAGATGACTGGCCAAGCAGGATGGCATTGCAAAATTCACATATATGATGCCTGGCTAAACAAGATGGTGTTGCATAATTCACATAAACGATGAATAAACTAAACAGATGGCATTCACACAAAGCATGTCTAAACTAAGCAGATGACATATTTGATGTATAAAGTAAGCAATGCAAAGCACCATATGCATGATATAACCAACATCAGCATGCCAAGTTAGAGCGAAGACCTCGGGGGGTAAATAGGAGTGGTCTTCTCCTTCTGAATCCCCCTCAAAACAGATATCTTCCTCTCGATTACAATCCTAAATGGGTGGAGGGGGATGCCTTTGCGCCTACCATGGACCGACGTCTGCATGAAATTTTATTGCCACGCAAGGCTCGTCTCTTTTGCTCTACATGTTCAGTTCCATTGTGTACAATAACTGACACGCATAGGAATAAAACATAGTGAGATTATGTAAGGAGTGCATGCAGAAATCAAGAGTGATGGTAGCAACCTGTGGATAGACCCAAAACCAATGATAGCAGGCAGATAATGGCTTTAGTTAAAAAATACAGATAATGGCTTCTTTACTACTTGTTTCCCACCCAACATGAAACTCATAGTAGACACCAGAGATTAACCAGATAGTAGATAGATACTATTGATTGCGGCCCCGATATGTACCCCACGACCATTTAAAAACTCAAGTTTGACCATTAGTTTGGAGCTGACTCAGAGTCTAATCGGTGAACATGACGATAAAGTAGCATGTAATATTAAGCGATGCATAACGTAAGCAGACATGAAAGAGTGCAACCTCTCTTGCGGACCCGTGTAGTCCTCGGGGTCATCTGCTCGGTTGATGATGGTAATGCAGTTGTCATGGCTGCCGGTAGAGGGGAAGAAGATCTAAGGCGGCGAAAGACAGTCTGGAGGTTGGATCCCTGCTGTGGTGGACACTTCTATCGTTGGAGCAACTAAGCTTGGGTGGACGACAGCACAGCAGGAGCGGGACAAACCACGCAAGGTTTTCTTTGACAACTATCTGTAAGAGATGTAATTCTGTAAGGGCTTGTTTGAATTGGAGGATTCTAACAACGCAGGGATAGGAAATACATAGTAATAGGATAGGAATGCACATGCAAAACAGAGAATTTTAAAACATAGAATTTCTACCAATCTGGGTGTTTAGTTCACAAGAAATGGAAGATCACAAGATGCAAAGAATCATGGTGAGATTAAGTCAAACCACAAGAAAATGTACGGTTATAATGCTATTATGCTACTATCTTTTAGTCTTGTGCTTCATGAATAGGAATTTGAAAAGGAGGACAAGTGGATATTAAAATTCCTACGTTTTTTCTTTCAAGGAGATTCTAAAGGAACAAATCCTACAATTTTCCTTTGCTCCATTCCTTTGAACCAAATGCATGAATATTAGTACCATAGGAAACTTTCCAATTCCTATGTTTTCCTTCACTTTTCCTTTCAAGCACTAGCGATTCTAGTAGGTAGGCTTGAGCAAGGAAAAACCTACACTCAAAAAATATTTTTTGTGCTACTTCTACTACTTTGGACCCAGGCCACTGCCCTACTAGCTCAACTCCCAGGCCCATCGACAAATGCTCAGCACGCAGAGATAAATAATGACGGCGTGCAAGAGAGTCCATCACGAATAGCTAAGTTGCATGGTACCTCACTGCTTGTCATATAGTAGGAGAAACTAATCGTATTTCACGTTACTGTGTGTGCTCAGTGGACAACATATATAACATGTGGAGTAAAAAAGAGATGCAACAAGTGTACAACCTCTTTGGCAAAGACATGTCGATCTCAGCGTGATTGGGTTGGTCGGTGAGGATGATCCGACTGACTTGGCTGTCGGAGGAGGGGAAGAAGATCTTAGGCATCTTGAGATGGATCCCGGGGTACCGCTCCATTGTGATGGAAGGTTTCATCGTTGGAGCAGCTCCGATGAGTTGTACGACGCCGAGGCTGAAGCAGGATAGGAGAGACAATGTTAACCTGAGTGGAATTCTAATAGCATCTACAATAGATGACATAAATTACATAACCACAAAGTGCTAGATGTAAAATACATCAGCCGCTCATCTCTGAACTTAACTGTCAAAACTGAATTTAACTTCAAAACTGAACTTAATTGTTGAAACTGAATTTTGCGGTCGAAACTGAATGCACTAGTAGCAGAAAAGTAGTAGCAGCAGTAGCAGCGCGAGCGAGAGCCGGTGCAGCTGGTCGTGTACTAGCATCAGGTGAGGCTACACGCCAGTCAACTGACTTTTTCATCTCTGATCAGTTGATTTTCCAGCCGTTGGATACGAAATCAAGGGCCTGGAGTTCATCTTCAACCTCCACCCCCCTGAGCCACTAGACACCACCGGCCAAACAGCCGCCCCTCACCGCCCGCGGCCAGCGGTGCGCCGCCCCGCCCACCCCGAAACCACTCCCCATCGCCAGTCCGCTGCTACCCCGGCCATCCCTCTA